>NC_092876.1:229463642-229769603 GCF_028372415.1 Notamacropus eugenii
TTGGAGGCAGAGGAGGGATGGTTTAGCTAGATAGAGTTGTGAAACGAAAACAAAGAAAAGAGGGTCATTGAAGTATTTTTTTTAAAAGCACAAAAGAGAACAGAAGGAAGGCCTGAAGGAATAACAGACAAGCAAGATAGCTCTGAAAGCAACATCTTGAAACTATGAAACAATCAAAACTGAATGTTGCAGAACTACAAAAAACAGATTTCACCCCAAAGAAGATGAGAAGATATATCTCCCTACTCCTTTGAAGAAAATGGATGTCTACACACGTGGAATACTGCATATAACATCAGTGTTTTCAATGTATTGATTGATTTCTTCCTCTCTTTTTTTCTTAAAAGATTAAGGGGTGACTCTGAAAGGAAGAAGGGGCAAGGCTACAAGTGGATATTTATTCAACTAAGATATCAATAAAAATCCATCTTTTTTTAAAAAGTTAACATGTTGCATTTATTATATATTTTCAAAGAAAAGCAAAAAGGAATCAATTTCATGTAATAATCCTCTTTTTCTTTTCTCTGTATACGGCAATACTTATTATACTTGGTATTTTAGGTTCAAAATAAAACTAAAAAAGTCTATTTCAGGAGATGCAGTTCATGAAGCAGAGGACAATACCACAAGGAAGAAAGGCACAGGGAAAATTTAAAACAGGAAATAGGGAAGTGTCTCAACTGACTAGAACATAAAGGTACAGAGGAGGACAGGGAGATGCTTGGAAATATGTAGACAAACTGAAAGGAAAGGACACCACATAGGTGGGAGCAAGCGACACACCACATTGGACCAGTTACTACTATTGCCTTTTGGGACCACACTCAAGTGCCCAGGGGGCAAAAACTTAATCCTATTTTAGGGCATATAATCAAAGAATTTTCTCAGCTCTTCATTCCCTTCATCTACCACCTGTGTAAGAGCAAAACAATAAAGCATGGTTAGTGCAAGAATAAAAAAAAAAAAATCAGCAAAAGTAGATGTAAAGGTGACCCCCATCCTCGTGAGAGACCATACTCTGGGGAGACAGACTGCAAATGAGCAGTCAGAGTTAATCAGAACTCTCTTCCCAGACACAGAATAAAGCTGATAGCACCTGAAGGGCCCCTCAAAATGCTTTTTCATGTCTGGTTTCTAGGTGCATCAGTCAAAAGAACATAAATTTTTCAACTCTTTTCGGGGGGGGTGGGGGGTAGAGGAAACTTCAAATCACTAAACCCTCAGCTGGGAACATACAGATGCTCTATCCACAGGTTAAGCATGCTGGGATTACCTTCTGTCCAGGGCCTAGCAGATCCCACTGACACCTTCTCTTGCCTGAGTTTCCCAGGACAGACTTTCCCTCTGGCTCCCAACCCCACCCAGCTTCTAAAAGACAAAGATCCATTTGTTGGCTTCCTCTGTTCCCCATTGTCCTGATCTAAGGACAGTCAGCCAGCTGTGACAGGCTGGGAGAGGACAGGGGAAGGGCATAGAAGGGTTTTTTTTTTTCATTTGTTTGTTTCCAAATCTTTCCCTGAGGTTCTCCCAGGGAACCTAGTACCTGATTTTAGTACAAAAACTTTTTATCAATTAGTCAAGGATATACTGTGCTTGTCTTTCCAATCAATCTCTTTGTTGCCCTAATGTTCCAAGCTATACAACTAAAAAGAAGCCATCTGACACAAGATATTCGTCTCATCAAAGGCAGTGAAGAAGATTTTCTCCACCAGTAGGACTCTCCCCCAGGGCTTTCTTCTAGTAACCTGCTTTCACTTGAAATCATATCTAATTCCAGAATTCAGATCACTGTGACAGACTGAGCTTTCTCAGGAAGATGCCCAGAATTCAATTATTATACACACTAATATTCCAGTCCATTAACATGGAAAATTGAAAGTTGAATGTACAAGTATACAAGAAAAAAATGCACGAAACTGATAAAATTACAAAACCTAACAGGTAGATCTTTCTTATAACTTATGTAAATTATCACTATCAGAATACCAGTAGAAGTACTTATTTTTTAAATTCTTTAAATTTCTTAAATTCTTTAAATTTCTTAAATTAAAATACCCAGTTCTGTAGAGTCAAAGTGCCTAGATGCCAATAGATTACCCTTGCTGAGAAGGAGAAAGAGACTCACCCAGAAGAACATATGCTAGACTAAAAAATACATAAATATAAAAATGCCTTCTCATTGCTATCTCCTCATACTTTCCTTCACACACAACTGCAAAAAAATGCAATAAAAAAATCAATGTTTCATTGAGTCAGGAAGCACTAAGTACAACTGGTGTTAAGACCTTTTTGCCCCATATTACTACACTAACAGTTTTTTTTAACACTAACACTTAAGGGTCTACATGTCAACTAATAGAAAGAACACAAAAGAGACAGGATACTTGAACCAACTAAGCTAGCACTCCAAAAAGAGGGTAATTCCCAGCAAATGAGTGAGTCTTAGGATTCTTAAGAGAGAGCCACCAATAGAACCAGACCATCAAATTTAATAATAATAGTAACATTTACATAGTACTTACTACATGCCAGATACTATGCTAAGCATTTTACAATTATTACCTTATTCAATCCTCACAACAACGCTAGGAGATAAGTGTTATTATTATCCTCATTTTACAGATGAGGAAACTGAGGCAAATAAAGTGTAAGTGATTTGCCAAGGGTCACAAAGCTAGTTAGTATCTGAGGCCTCATTTGAACTCAGAACATCCTGACTCCAAAGGCAGCACTCAATCTACTGTGCCACCTAGCTGCCTCGTATGCAACATTATGTTCCTATAGATCCCTCACATCCCTAACGACAGGAGAAAGAAATTATTCTGTACGTTATTTGACCAAGACTGGTTATTGATGTTCAGCACTGTTTTCATTCACATTAATTATGTCAACAAATATTAACTAAGCACCAGCTTCATAAAAGAGATGACTTAAGCTTTATCTAAGTAAAGATGAGAAAGAACATGAGGCAGGAAAGCAGTCTGGTTCAGTCAGAAAGTTAAATATATGAACAGGAATAATAGGATATAAGCCTAGAAAGGTAAGCTGGATCCAGATTTTTGAGATCTCTGAACACCAGGATACTTTGACTGACAGGTACTAACTTTCTTCCTAAGTTTCAAGTTGCCTCAATAGACAGGATGTCAAGTGTTCTGGATTTGGAATGAGAAAACCCTGACTTTACCACTTACATCAATGAAACCTTGAATGAATAATTCAAACCTCCCCAGACATCAGTTTCCCTATCCGTAAAATGAGGAAGTCAGCCTACATGATCTCTAAGAGTTCTTTCAGCTCTAAATCTATCCTAAAAACCAGCAGTCAGATCCAAATTGGCAAGTTTTACATATTTACAGATCCAATGATTGGACAAGTTCTGAAGTTCAACGATGTTTATACACATGTATTATTACATTCCAATGGTGAGAATTGTCTAAACTAGATTTGGTTTGTACTTTTGGGGTTTTCTTTTTATTTTGTTTTGATGAGCATGTTCAAACACCACTCTTTCACCCTGGTAATAATTTACTCACTCAGTTGCATAACATTTTATTTATCCTCTCAACACGGAAGAGAGTAATAAAGAAACAACACTCTTTCTGTTGCATCTAAGGAACTAAATTTGCAATTATTCTAAGAATTCAACCAACCGGCAACAGGATATGCATTTAGTCAAGTTGTCCTTTTGAACAAAAGCATCCTTCTTGCTGAGAACATTTCCACTTGTCCCATAATTCTGCTCATCACCCCACTTTCACTGAAATCAGCAGCTGTGCTACTGCTTCAACCAAGTAGACAAATATTTCTAAGATAAAACAAAGGATCTGAAGAGGCTTGGACATTCGTACTTAATTTCAGCATCTTATTAAGTCAATATATAAGATCGAGAGGTTTTTAGCTATAAGGCAGTAGCTTGCAGAAAGTGGCCCACTTAATTGAACCCACAAAATATAGCTTGTATTTAAACCAGGCACATAATAGATAAAGAATAAGGAAAGGTGTAGCTGGCTAATTTCATGATTTGGACAGATAAAACATGCCATCACTTTCTACAAAAATAAAGTACCCAAAAGAAGCTAATTAAGCAAGTGAAGGCTTTCTACCATATGGTAGAAAGATCAGATCATCACCCAGAAAACAGTAGCTCCTCATTTAAGAAGTTTACTTTTATGGATCCCATTAAAGTTAAATCTCTTTTAATGTCATTGATTCCCCAATGGATTTTGCATCTGGAAGTTTATTTGATATGAAAGTGGAAAAGAAATAATTCAAAGTGTTTCTATGATCCTCTTTACAACTTCAATCTTTCTGTAGCTATGTTGGTCTTTAGCTGGTACCAAGTAATGTAGCAATACAAACCCCCTCAGAGTACTTTAGTTATAATTTCCAGTATCACTTCAGTTCCTCAATAAAAAGGATGCTCAGTTAAATCCTTAGAGTTGTTTTAAGTATGTTTCATGCTCTTCTCTTTCAAATGAAGCTTTTTTCTTAAGCTTTATTAATAATGAATAATATCAATTATCAACTTGACTCAATTAAAAAAGAAAACTTAAGCTTCCTCTTTTCCATTTAGGTATCAAAACAAAGTCAAGTGCAAGTCATGTCATTATTTCTCTGATGGCATGGTCTTCTTTGGCAGCGAAGGACGGACACACATCTACCCTACAGCATACACTTGGAGTGTTTTGCTATATTTCACAACAAAGGAAGAAAACTGTATTTAAATAATAAAAGTACAAAACTACAAGTTAAAATAACAAAGCAAGAAGTAACTCTAATGGCAAGCAAGGAAAAAAATGACTAAAAGAAACTCATGTGTCTCATGTAATCTCTTAATAACTTGATTAGTCTTCTCAGAGATTTAAGGAGAGAGTCATACATCCGAAGGTTTGATGATATTATAACTGACATAAAAAATGTGTTTTTTTTATTTCGCTGGAGCTCAAGGTTGGCACCCACCACAAGTACTATTATACCTATTTAACAGCTGAGAAAACTGAGTCTCAGAAATGGTCATATAGTCAGCGGGTATTTTACAAGACAGAATTCAAACCCAAGTCTTCCTCATTCCCAAATCTAACATTCTATCAACTACACTATATTGTCTCTCCCTTTCCCAACTGGGTTGATGAACCTAATCAGGGTTTCCAAAACCCTTATCTTCAAAGGTATAATGAAATTATTTTTTTTAATTTAAAACAATTACCTTTAATCCATTTTCATTTAAAAACATGTCATACTGCATATTTGCATAACAGAAGGGCAAATATGTTCCCAAAAAATCAAAGTAAAGTAAATTCTAAATGATTAGGAACCCCTACCCAAGAGAAACTGAACCTGTTACTCTGGGTTATACTGAATGGAAACTTGTCTCAGTCTACCTCCAATTTTAGTTTTTTTCCTTGGAAAGAGGTGGAAAAAAGTTGAAGGATTTTTAAATTTTTTACTCAGTTCCTAAACTAAATGGATCAAATTTTATAAAACTTAAAGTCACTCTATTAGTTCATAAAAATAAGGGTATTTGGCCTGATACCATACACAAGAATAAAGTCCAAATGGGTACACGATCTAGGTATAAAGATTGATACTATGAACAAATTGGTGGAACAAGGAATAGTGTATTTATCAGATTTATGGAGAAGGGAAGAATTTTTGACTAAAGAAGAGATAGAAAGCATTATGAAGTGCAAAATGGATAATTTTGATTACATTAAACTGAAAAGTTTTTGCACAACCAAATCCAATGCAACCAAGATTAGGTGGGAAGCAGAAAACCGGGAAAGAATTTTTGCAGCTAGTCTCTGTGATAAAGGCTGCATTTCTAGAATATATAGAGAACTAAGTCAAATGTACAAAAATACAAGTCATTCCCCAATTGATAAATGGTCAAAGGATATGAACAGGCAGTTTTCAGAGGCAGAAATTACAGCTATCTAGAGTCATATGAAAAAATACTCTAAATCACTATTGATTAGAGAGATGCAAATCAAAACAACTCTGAGGTACCACATCACACCTATCAGACTGACTAACATGACAGAACAGGAAGATGATAAATACTGGAGAGGATGTGGGAGAGTTGGAACGCTAATTCATTGTTGGTGGAGCTGTGAACTGATCCAACCATTCTGGAGGGCAGTTTGGAACTATGCCCAAAGGGCTACAAAAATATGCATACTCTTTGATCTAGCAATATTGCTTCTATGGCTGTATCCTCAAGAGATTATAAAAATGGGAAAGGGTCCTACATGTACGAAAATATTTAGAGCAGCACTCTTTGTGGTAGCCAAGAACTGGAAATCAAGGGGATGTTCATCAGTTGGGGAATGGCTGAACAAACTATGGTATATGAATGTAATGGAATACTATTGTGCTATAAGGAATGATGAACAGGAAGACTTCAGAGAGTTCTGGAAAGACTTATATGATCTTATGCTGAGTGAAAGGAGCAGAACCAGGAGAACTTTGTGCACAGTAATGACCACAGTGTGCGAGAGTATTTTCTGGTAGACTTGCAATTACATTTTGGTTTGTTATATGATTTCTCTCATTCATTTTATTTCTTTTATATAGCACAACTATGGTGAAAACATATTTAATAGGCATGCATATGTAGAACCTATATAAAATTGTATACTGTCTCGGGGAGTGAGGGGGAAGATAAGGTGATGGGAGGGGAAGAAAAAACTAAGTTATATGGTAATGACCGTAGAACACTAGAAATAAATAAAATTAATATAAAAAAAGGGCATTTGAAAATCTACTGTTACTATGGGCATTATGAATTTTTCTCCCCCCCCCCCCCAAAGCAATCAAATAGAGATTAACATGCCTTATCAAGTCAAAAGCCAGACTGCCCAAAGGAACGCTTAGATAAGTTTCACTTAAAAAAGAGACTTAGAGGAATTTTTCCACACTCTAACACCACTTCAAATTCTTTAATAAAACAGATGCTTAATGTTGCCGATTTCTAAAATGTCTATGAGTGCAGGATTAAAATACAGAACTAAAGTTGGTAAGAATAAACATTCCAAAATAAAAAAAGTTTTCTTTGCTTGGCTTTTCTAAAAGCAAATATGCCTTTGTCTTTTTCACCAAACCTAAATTCCCCCCAAATGAAAGTCAAGCAAACAGTTTTAAAAGGGTGCGTCTGAACTCAGATTTCAGTTTAACCATAAGTATCCACAAGTGAGCACTCTCATTTCAAAAGGCAGAGAGCAGATCTGCAGCTGGGCAACCTCCGAGGGCCTCAGGCACCCTAAGTTCAGAACTCAGCAGTGGTTCAACATCTCCACCAAAATATCCACCCGGAAAATCACTGTTTGGGGAGAAAATGATTGGAAGGAAAAGAGGGAGGAGATCAGGAAAAAAGATACCTTGAAATTGACCCCTCAAAGGCACACAAAGCAGCCTCCAGAAATATTCCACAGGGAATTTTTAACATTCCTTCACCTCTGAAACCCTAAACTACCAGCTGCACAATGAAACACTTGGGATCAGAAATTCCTCTCAAGATCCATGCAGAAGACGGAGCTGAGACAAAACTGAAGTTATCTACAAGTTGCTTTATGTTTTGACATGAGAAAATGACTTCTTCCAGGGTCTCCTGGTTTCAGAGAGAGAATTTTGGAACATAATATGGAAAGAGATTCCCTGCTCCCATTACTCTGACAAAGAGATAAATCTGTTCTACATAATGTCTTTAAAAGACTCATGCCAAATAAAAAAGTATGATAAAGACTTCATTAATTCAGAATTCAAGGATTTGAGATAATTCAGAATAAGGGTGAATTTACCTTCTTAGAGGCAAGAATAATAACAAAATGAATAATGCAGATAAGGAGGAAATGAATGGTATAGACAAGGTACCTACCCAATAGGACAAAATGCTTTTATTTTTAGTACTTTCACCTACACTAATGCACCAAGACTGGTATTTTGATTATTACAAAACATTTTTCTATTCATTAAAACCAATAAATACTATTTTAAAAGAACTGCTAACAAATAATTTTTTTAAACTTACTTCATTAAAGATCTATGCTTTCATTATTAACCTCTATACCATTACTCATGGTGTCCATGAATTACTGAGTAAAAAAAAAAAAACATAACCTTAGTGGCCAGCCTTCTGGTGACCAGTGTTTCCAAGTTCAGCTCAACTGACCCTCAAGTAACAGACACAGTCCATCACCAAGCCCATCCTCAAAGTCTTTCCAGCTAAAGACCTGCCAGAACTCATGTTCCATTGCAAAATAAGGCATGAGAGTAGAGTCTTGGGAAAAATAAACTATTTTTTAAAATTCAACAGCTACATCACATCATTTATTCTATCTTAGATGTAGAGTTAAAAGGGACCCCAAAAGTCATGTAGTTCAACCCTCTCATCTGGCAGACATAAAAACCAAAGCCCAGAGGTTAAAAGAGTTTCTTAACGTTGCAGAGAGAGTGTCAAGAGGTGAATCTAAATCTGACTGCAACAGCCAATACTTTTTCCTTAACTATACGACATAATAAATTACTAATAACAACTTATTTACTCCATGTTCCTTGCTGGGCTCTTTGACTATCTACGGAAAGTTTTATTCAGCATCTGTGGGTGTGCTGGGAGATTGGTCTATGTCTTTACATGCTTCATAAGAGAAATGTGGCTTTGGAGTCAGAGGATCTGGGGGTCCAAAACCCACCTCTGAGACTACCTATCAGACTTTGGGCCAGTCACAACCTCCCTGGGCCTTAGTTTTCTTCATCAGCAAAATGAGGGGCTGACTTCCAGTTACAGATCTATGATCCTATGACCCATTTGCCAGCTACTATTCAATTGTTTTCCAATATTTCACTGTTATAAATGAAGGAACTAAATGAGTAATGATGAAAAAGATGGTTTCTGAGAAACCTGGGAAGATTTGTATGAACTGATACAAAGTGAAGTGGGCAGAAGAAAAATTTATACAATTACAATATTGTAAAGACAATTTTGAAAGACTTGAGAACTCTGATCAATACAATGACCAACCACAAATCTAGAGGAGATCATGGTGGTGGTGTGAACTGACAAACACAGAGAGATGATGGACTCAGGAATGCAGATTGGGGCATATTTTTGTTTTGTTCTTGTTTTTTTAACATAAGCAATGTAGGAATTTGTACTATTTTGTTTTTTTAACATAAGCAATGTAGGAATTTGTACTATTTGACTACATGTGCTTCCTCGATTGGGAGCAGAAGGTAGGGGTAAGTACAAGGGAGATGACAAGTAAATAAAATTGAATTTGAAAAACAAGGCAGCTATGAATGTTTTCATACAGATTTTTTTCTTTTTATTAAACCTTTAGGGTACATTCATTGTAATGAGATAGCTGGGTCAAAGGATGAGTTTGTATCTTGGTCTACAACAAGATTACACCAATTTATAACTCCTCCAACTACATAATAATACACCTACTTCCCTAAAGCCATCATTTAAAAGTTCTTCCACTTTTATTTTTTCAGATTTAAGTTAGTAACAAGGTTAGTTTAATTTACATTTCTTTGGTTTTTCTAATAGATGATTATTTACAATTCTACTTACACATTTCTCTGGTCCATCCTTTGCTCTGTACTCACATGGCCACCAACAAGTTTAGGTTCTAAATTACTCTAATAGCCTCTTAACTGACTTCTTCTTTCCCTCTCCCCTTTTCAACCCATACACCATCCAGCTATAAAAATAATGTTCCCAAGACATAGATCTGACCACATTTCTCTTATTCTTACTCAAAAACCTTGTGTGGCTCCTGGTTGCCTCTAGGATGGAGTACAGACTCTTCAGTGTGGCATTTAAGACCCTCCACAAACTGCTTCAACTAATTTATAGCCTTCTTTCATATTACTGATCTACAAGTCAAAAGGAAGCTAGATGACTCCAGGGATAGAGTACTGTAGAGTAAGGAAGACTGGAGTTCAAATCCTGCCTCAGACATTAGCTATGCGACCCTGGGCAAGTCCCTTGACCTATTTGTCTTAGTCCACTGGAGAAGGAAATGGCAAACCACCCCAGTATCTTTGCCAAGAAAAATTCATGAACAGTATGGTCCACAGGGCCACAAAGACTTTGAAGGCTAAACAACACCATCCTACAATCCAGACAAACTACATTACTACTTGTTCCCCAAACTCTACACATACAATCTCCCACCTTGGCACAATGACAGTGTTTTTGTTTAACGTTGTTGTTTACACAAATTTTAAGTTGTGCCTGACTCTTCCTGACTCCACTTGGGGCTTTCGTGGCAAAGATACTGGAGTGGTTTACCATTTCCTTCTGCAGCTCATTTTACAGGTGAGGAAACTAAGGCAATGAGGTTTAAGTGACTTGCCCAAGGTCACATATATAGATGGTGTCTGAGGAAGGATTTGAACTCAGATCTTATCTGACTCCAGACCCAGCACTCTATCCTCTGTGCCACCTAGCTGCCCAGTCACAAAATGTCCCCCAAACCTGAAATACATTTGGCATTTTATAATCTTAACCCCCTCTCTCCAGAAACTTCTTTGCATTTACTTATTTTTGTAAAATAAGCAAACAAAACATTCTTGGATGTGATTTATATTTTAGTTACTATATCGCCAGAATCATGCTCCTTTTAAGAGGGGATGAGACCAGTGAATCCACTGGTATCCTGGTAAGAAAACACCATCTACCAATGCAGATCAGCTTTTTATCTGCAACCTAAAGTCTTCAGAGAACCGCCTGAATACTAAGAGATGAAGTGATTTACTCAAGAGTCACAAAGGCAGTCCCTGTCAAGAGGCAGGGCCTGAGCTGACATCTCTAACCTGTTTCCTATTTGGCCTCTCACCCCAGCAACACACGAGAAGCTTAATACACCTTAAATTAATTTATTCTCCTCTTTGGCCACTTATCCATTATTAATAGAGTATATGTTTGCATCACTTCTTTAGAGAATCTTGATGTAGACTTTTAAAGATAGATCTTTCCCAATCACTTTTCTTTTTAGTTTGGTCTTGGCAGTTGTTGTTATATGGAAGCTCATTTGATAAAACTGAGTATCTATTTTGTAATAATAAAAGGGGGTTCATGCATACAAGATGGGGGTATTCAGCTAAAAGAGCTCAGCTAAAAAATATTTTCCACTTTTGATGAATTGGATGTTCCCTATGAGCTAATACTGTGATAGCCAAGAAAGCTAGCAGGATCTCTAGACTGTACAGAGGCACAGCTTCCAAAAATAGAAGTGACAATCCCCCTGCATGGCCTGGTCAGAGTAATTCTGTTCAGTTCTGGGCACTACGTTTTACCAAAAAAAAAAAAAAAAAAGCCAACAAGCTGGACAGCCTTGAAAATGCTAAGCTATTTATTTGGATTTTATTCAGTAGGTAATGGGGAGCCACAGAAGGTTTTAAAGTAACAGGTTAGCATGACCACACCTATGTACGAGAAAGGCTATTTGGCAGCAGTACTAGGGCAGGCAGCCAGAATCTAGCAGAGAAGCAACGAAGCTTCTGCAACAATCAGGCTTGGAACAATGCAGAGGACCTGGATAACACTGGTGCTCATGAAAAGAACTTGACAACTGGTAAAATGTTCGTGAAAAGGAAGAAGAAGGAATCAAAGATGACCACAACAACTGACAGGAAAAGGAGTCATCCTATTGAAGAATTTGAAAAACGGGACAGAATTGGGAAGAAAAATGGTTATTTCGGTTCTAGACATGTTGTTATGGCATTGCAACTGACCCTCTCTTCTCATCTCAATTATTTTAAAAAGCAGTTCTGAGGATCAAATTACATATAGACATTATTATCATCACAGTCAAATAATAAAACACTCTGCTTATGATCCTATACTAAGGACTACTGCATATACCTGGGTCTGATTTTTTTTTCCCTAACAAACACATTGGTACTTGTACATTCAAATGATATAGTCTCCATCTAAGTAGTCAATCATGTTAAGAGGTAATACAACTATTTCTTTTATACTAAAACTGCTCAATATTCTATTAGAACTTTTATTTCGGGGGGTGGAGGAGACTGAATTAAAATCCAATTCATAAGGTATAGAAGAAAGTCACTTTTTCCTTTATTGTACAGTACGATAAAAATTGATGAGACTGATAATGTGTCTACCTTAAAATAAGTCAAATGTATCACGTATATATAACCAAAAAGCAAAAGTAACATATTAGGATTTACCCAGTTTGATCAACTATCTCATTCATAAGTATTAGCCTCAAATGACTTTACGCTATTTCCAAACTCTGCCACCACCAAACCCACCCCACCTCCCACTCAAGAGTCAACTATTTGCCACTACTGGGGAAATTCAGAAGAATGTGCCTTAAGTTCTGACAACAACTCTGAAAATGGAGCTCTGAAAGAATTTCAGCAAAAACACTCTCCATGGAAATGGAGTGTACCTTCCCAAGGTGACTTCTCAAAGGCTGCAAGGGCTACTTAGACATAGAAGCTCTGGTTTATTTGTTCAACAAAAATTTTCTTTTATACTCACAGTTCATAAAAATATCTGTCCCTGGTATCATAAAATTCTTTCTTCTAAGGAGTTCAAAGAGGTTATCAAGCTTTTGTTCTACCATGCACTCTTGAAAATAACTTCATTTTTCAAAACAATTACCTTTTTAATGTCATAGAAACTATTAACAGGAAAATACTAATTCAGCACACTGTCACCTTTATCACCTGAAGATCAGTCATACTGCTAAATATTTAAGACTAATGTTTAGTGAAATATATACACTACTTATATCACCCTTAATTAGCTATTTTCAAGGGGCTCTGAAAAGTAACCTAAGAATCTGAGAAACACCATCAAAAAAAAAAAGGAGTTATTGTAGTTGAGTTTTCCAACTTATCTTACCCATAAGACACCCTAATCTTTCCAAAAATAAAAATCAAGAGTCCACACAAATAGAAAATACTCCATTTCCCAAAATTCATTAAGGAACAAAACAAAAATTGTTTAATGCTTCTACCAACAACTGATTTTACTTAGTTCAGTCATTTCAATCATACCTGACTCTTTGTGACCCCATTTGGGACTCTCTTGGCAAAGATACTGGAGAGGTCTGCCATTTCCTTCTCCAGCTCACTTTACAGATGAGGAAACTGAGGCCAAACAGTGTTAAATGACTTGCTCAGGGTCACAAAGCTATTACATATCTCAGGTAGGATTTGAACTCAGGTCTATCTGACTCCAGACCCAGCACTCTATCCGCTCCAACCACCACCACTGACAAAGATATATCTACATCACTAAATGACAGAAAAAAAGATATCTTAATAAAAAGAAACTACAGGACTTAGAGATTCAAAACATCCCTCTATCCTTTTTGTTTTATTAATGCCTTTTACACTACATTTTCTCTCTCACTCACTCACACACACAGACACACACATACTTTTTTTGTGTCACATAGGAAAACTTAAGCAAAACCAACTGACACAGCAACTATATTTAACAAGTGACTACGCAGCAGTCAGAAGTAATCTTTTTCCCATCCCACTTTTCACAGGTTATCCTCCAATACATTTCTAACTTCGACCTCCTAGAATCTCTGCCTTCCTTCAAGACTTAGGTCAGCAGCTATGTCCTCCAGGAGGTCTTTCATGGACTACCCCACCAAGACTAACTTATCTTGCAAGTATCTCTTTCTGAATACCACTATCTTTAGTAGAATATGCACCTGTTAGAAGCAGATATTGTTTTTGCCCTTGGTGGGGGGGAGGGGACATGTTATCCTAGCTCTTAATACTGCCTGGAATAAAGTAAGTGCTTAATAAATGCCTGTTGCTTGGTTGGTTGACTGATTCTACCAAGAAGATGTGTTTCTTTATTTATTTGTTCCCTTCTCCTACACCTCTTCCAATTTCCCAAATAATTAAAAAAGTTAAAACATAATTTTTTTTTTCTGTAATGACACTGGTTTAAGGTCAGGCGCTGTAATTAGGACTCCAAAAATATTAAAACAGCCAATGGAGGAGGCAAGTGGAGGGTGGAGGGTGTACAGGGGAGAATTACATAGCCCCCAACTCTGTAACACAATCATTCACATAAACAACACTGCAGAGATAAGGGTACACATTGTTCCTAAATGACCGCAAACCAAATTAATTTAATCTCCCTACCTACACTATTTTCTCCACACACAAAAAAAATTTCTTCTTTCATAAATCAGTCATTTTCATTTTTCCTGTGTCTATGTAAATCTCTACCACAATAGCACATTTTAAGTTTGGTCCTTAGCAGGTATGTACATGTCTGTAGTCTAAAACCACATATTTAAAACCAGAAACGGCCTAAAAGATCATATACACCAGTCTCATTTTAGAAACTGGGATCCTGACGCTAAGGGCACTTTCTGAAGAAACAGAAAAAAGCAGGTTTGATCCCTGACCTCTGATTCCAAAGTCAGTACTCTTTGAATATAGGTATCAATACAGCTGTAGTCTTATAGACATGTTTCTTAGAATATAAATTCATAAATCTAGAGTTAACAGGGACTTCAAAGGCAATCTAATCCAGCCCCCACATTTTACTAATAAGGAGACTTACGCTGAAGGAGGTTGTGAGTCACTGAAGATCACAAAGGCACTATGTGTGCAAAGAAAGAGCGCGCGTGTGTGTGTGTGTGTGTGTGTGTGTGTGTGTGTGTGTGTGTGTGTGTGTGTGTGTGTGTGTGTGTGTGTGTGTGTGTCCTACAGTCTATAAAAAGCCTGCCTACTATTGTAGGTAAAAGCATAAGTGCACTCAAGGTCTTCAGTACCAAACACGGGGAGGGTGGGGTGTCTGTGTGTCTCTGTGTCTGTGTCTCTGTGTCTGTATGTGATCTGAGGACTAGCCTGACTAAGATATAAAGACTCATCACCAACTTTGGGTCACAAGGTAATAAAACATTTAACTAAAGCAACTATCAGACCTTCTCCAAAATCAAAAGGATTGTCATCTGCGCCAGGAGAAGAGTATAGGAACTGACAAAATTTCAAATCCTTCAAGTCTATAAACAATTCTTCATATACTCAAAGGATTATCACATATAAGGAAAATTCACCTAGGTCCACTATGGCTTTATGGGGTGATTTTCCTACACAAAATAAGACTTCAGCTCAATATAAACAAAGCCTTCCCAATAATTAGAGGTTTCCAAAAATATAATGGACTGCCTCCAGAGAGAGGACTATTGAGTCTGATATGGGAGGGTCTGGGGAGGCCATGTAGTCCAACCTCCTCATTTCACTGATAAAGGAACTTAGGACCAGTGAGGTTCCCAACTTGACCCACAGGTAATAAGCAAGATATGAACCCAGACAGCTAGATAGCTAAGTGGACAGATCCCAGGCCTGGAGTCAGGAGAATCTGAGTGCAAATCTGACCTCAGACACTTACTGGCTATGTGACCCTGAACAAGTCACTTAACCTTGTTTGCCTTCATTTCCTCATAAAATGAACTGGAGAAAGAAATGGCAAACCACTCCATTATCTTTGCCAAGAAACCCCTAAATGGGGTCACAGAGTCGGACATGACTGTAAAACCTAAACAACTCTGACCCCTCCAGAGTGAGTCTCTTTCTATGTGTTTCTATGTGTCTCAATTAGGACATGAGTTGGATGGGATCATCACTGAGATCTTTTCCAACTCGAAGACTCTGGATTCTCATATTCATCCTTTGCAAAATCAGGCAAGACAGTACTAAACATTAGAGAACTAGACACTCTGAAGCCCCCTTGAGCAATCAAATCTATAATCTAAATATGTATAATTAAGAATCTTCAATGATCAATGACTTTAATCAGGGTTGGAGAGCATATGTCCCTCAGAAGAGCTTTTTTGTATATTCCTCTAAAGATACACAAATTGGGATACACTTTGGATAATAAACCCGCATACAGAATAAGTTTGGGGTTTGATGACCAAAGGGTTTTTGCACCTTCTAAATGAAGCATTTCTCAAAGGCTTACCTGCACACTTTCCCTCTGGTCACTGTTCCCCATCAGGCTTCCTGCAACAGTCTCTATCTTACCCCTCACTGCCCCAAACTTCACGGCATGGCAAGAACTTACACTCTTTTGTCCCAAATTCTGCAAAGCTCCAACTCCCAATTCCCTCCCCAAAGAGAACTATCTCATTAGTTAGTCCCCAGATGCTTGCGGAAAGGACTATATAATGAGAATTATATTTTAAAAAGAAAAAATATATGTTTCTATCTCTGTTTTAAGTCAGTGACTCTTGGAAAGGGCAGGAATTTAAGTCCAGTCTTTCAGTGATTTTAACAAACACTGCTGTGGCAGCCTCTGACAGTAATTAATTTAAAAACTTCCCTAGAGGAGCAACTGTTTCTTTTCGGTTTTTTGTCAAGGGGGGTGGTCCCTCACCAAAAAATGCTACTAAGCTAGATTTTCCCTATCGGGGTAAAAAATGAGATAAAAACTGAGCTGTCTCTGGTCCCCCAGAATCTCCATTTCCTATGGAGCAGAAATCCCAGCACTCTGGAGTTTTGTCTACCACTGGGACAGCGAGTCCTTACAGGGTCACAGACCAGATTAGTCCCTGTAGTGCTCTGCCATGATCCTTTCAAGAAAAGGCAATGTTTTCCTAAGTTTTTTTAGAATATTGCTATTGACTTTTCTGAGGAAAGTGGAGGGAGCACAGTGTTTTTGTTCTTCATGGAAATCACAAGCACTTACCTAAACAAAAACAAAAAACCAGAAAGATTAAAAAAACTTCACACATCAAAACGATCCCCTCATGTCATCAATGGTGTCCATTTTCAATACACATATTGAATCAGTGTTCCTCTTAAAATGTGAACTGACCAAATTCCCAATGCAGACCACACTAAAAGAAACATTTTTATAGTTGAGTTCTCCTGGCCTGTGGAACTTCTACAATCAATATCAGCCCTCAAACACAGGGTGGGGAACCTGCAGCCTCCAGGCCACAAGTGGCTCTTTAGGTCCTCATGTTGCCTGGAGGCTGAAGGTTCCCCACCTCTGCACTAGGGGAAATGAATTAAAACCAGCTATTCTAAGTAATCCAACAGAAATGCAATGCTGTAGCACTGGAGGCCACAAAATTCATTAATCAAGGGACTAAATCCATAACTATTTAAGAAATTCTTTAAGGTAACTACATTTTCACTCAAATGCATCACATGACCCATACAGTCTCTAAGATTACTGGACTGTTATCAAGGTTAGTTTTACATAACTTGGGGCAGATAGTGGTGATCTTGAGAAGCATCAAGTGGAAAAGGCACCTGACAGAGTCAGGATTTCCTGGATTCAAATCTCACCTCTGATACTTACTTACTAGCTGGTTGATAAAGGGAGCTCCTACTCCCATAAACTGAGAACAGTGAGTACTCAGCCAATGTAGCGTGTTGTATTATAAGTCATGGGTATCAAACTCAAACCATGAAACTAACAAAGGGATCTCGGATGGCTACACAGTGGCTTAGAAAGTCACCTATTAATATTATCTACCTTCTAGTGTCTTCATTTACTTTTGTTAAATATTTAATCCCAATTGTATTTTAATCTGGTTCTGGCATTCAGGAGTGTAGTGGGTCAGCAGGGTGCTTCCACTATAAGTGGCATAATTTAAGCACCATTGTGGAAGGCTGGGTTGACGAGGTGAGTGGTAAAAATTGGTAAAGATAGTTCTGCGAACAAACTCAAGAATACCTAAGTACACAGGCCTGGTCCTGGAAATGACCAGTGATGCAGTCGGCTAGGGGTGGCCAGAGGGAAATCATACTTCAACTTCCCACTCAATTTTATCAAATTGAGAAAGCAATTTCTTCTCAATGGTCAGCTTTCCTGCAAAGAGTTACTGTAAAAGGTTAAAAAAAACTCCAAAATATAGAGTATTATTATTACAACTGTATGGGAATTATTGTCCCCTGGCAGACACACACATTGATTCTACTAAAACAGTAATTATAAAATTCACTGAGGTCAGTAGACCATATCCCCCCTGCTAGCTTTACCACTCTTCCTTTCTACTTTGGCACAACAGAAGGAACAGTTGGCTAGAAATCAGGAGATATGTGTTTTAGGCCTGGTTCTGGGACTAACTGTGTGAATTTAGGGACACAAATGAGTCTAAACAATCCTTCAATCAATAAACAGTGCTAAACTCTGGGGATATAAAAAGAACAAGATGGTCCCTGCCCTCAAGAAGCTTACAATTCAAGGAGCTAGCAATGACCTCTAAAGTACCCTTTGTATTGTAAAATTCTTTGACCACAGTATACTATGCCTCCCCATCACTTAGGTCCCCTAGATTTTATCAAAGTCAGGAGAAAATTTAAATCTATGATTGAAAGGGCCTACTCAAGCAACATGGGCTGAGGCCAGAATTTAC
The DNA here is from genome assembly GCF_028372415.1 of Notamacropus eugenii. Classification (NCBI taxonomy): domain Eukaryota; kingdom Metazoa; phylum Chordata; class Mammalia; order Diprotodontia; family Macropodidae; genus Notamacropus; species Notamacropus eugenii. The sequence goes on from NC_092876.1 coordinate 229,482,029, forward strand.
AAAATACAGGTTAACAAGAAATAGATCCAAAAAATACAAGCTACAGAAGTCACCTCTCCCATCCTGCGCTAATCATCCTTTCTCAAGCCTTGGTCTTATAACCAGAATGTTCCTCATCACTGACATTCATTATGAAATCAACTCAGGAAGATAGCCTAGTTTATTTCAACCTTAACTATGAATCCTATGAAGTAATAAGAGTACTCCAGTGGCCTTAGACTTCAAAAAAATCCCAATAAAGATCTGTAACTTACATGGGAAAATTAACCAATACCAACTCTGTCATCTCCACATTTCAGGTAAATTATTTTTAATAGTAATATGAAACTTAACCCCCAATTGGCTTTCTGCAGACTAAAGGTTAGAAATATGTCAGCCACAAAAATTAATGTTTCACCTAGGAAAATAATAAATTAATAATATCTAATGGATAGAACAGAAAAGATTGAAATATGGTCCAAGCATCTGTGCTAAGCACTACAGGTACAAAAGCAAGATGATCCCTGCTCTCAAAGGTCTCAAATTCTAATTAGTGGAGACAAGCTTTGGCTGCACAGCAGAGGGAAAGGTAGTCCTTAGGGTGCAAAATCTTTTCCACTAGGCATTAACCTGGCCAAAAAAAAACACACACACACAAAAAAAAAAAAAAGCCACAAACCCAGTTTTGTTTGGGGTTTGGTTTTTTTTTGGTTTGGTTGGGTTTTATTTTTTTTACTGTGGTGTTTTGTTTTTTATGTTTTTGCTCAGTCTCTGATTTTACTGGTGTACAGAGTTCCTGAAGAGGAAATCCCTTCTACTAATGCTAACTGACAATAATTCTGCAATTTTATCATCTAAGAAAGATACAGGGCGCTGAGAAGGGTCACACAGCAGGATGAATAAGAGTGAGGACTTGTCTTCCTGACTCCAAAGTCCATTCTTCTCTATCCATTTTGCAATACGTTCTCATTTATTTAAAGTGTCAATATATATAACAACTGTCAAGGTCTTCAAGCCTTCTAAAGACCAATCATCCCAAATTATGGTTTATGGAAAACCACAATATGAAATAAAATGTAATATTTTTAAGATTTTATTTCTATTGTTTTATTAATACTTAAAAATCTTCCTAAAATAATAAGTTTTAGTAGAGTCTCAACTGAGCAGATGGCTAGTGAGAAAAGACTTGCAATATATCCCTGTATCCTCACATAGGGTTTACAGGATGCTAAGTTGGAACATAATCACAAAAACTGCGTATCTGTCAGGGAGATCTCCATGGCCATCTAGTACAACTCAAACCTGAAGAATTCTATTTACCACTAAAACCTATTGTTGCTACCTCCAAATTATCTCTCCAGTCCATTCTCTCTTTCATATCCAATGACGGTACCATAGTCCAATCTCTTCTTATCTACTCTCTCTTCCTCTGGGAAACAATACTCCTACTCCTACATGCTCATTGCAGAACTCTGATGATGCAAGATGGAAGGTCCTCGAGAAGGTAAGAGTGGAAGCTAGTAGTTTGTTTTTATTTTTAGTTCGCAGAGTTTCAGTACATCCTCAGATGGATCTGTGATCACACCAATTTGGATATTCCCTCCAGTAATAAAAAATGACAGCCCAGCCAAGTCTACCCACCCTGTACATTTCTTTTTTCTTGGGCATGGCCTTCTAGAAGTCAACCCAAGGTGCTGGAAGCCTTCCTTGCTAACTTCCGACATTAAAGATACCATGAGAGCACTCAGGCTGTCGACTACTAGTCAAACCTCACCCTCACCATGTGACCAACCCATCTTCTTTTTTGTAGCATACATTTTCCTAATAACATCGAAGTTCCTCATTTGTTTGTTAGTTGTTGAAGTCGGCTCAGAACACCATAAGCTTCATAATTATTCTCTTTGTGATACTAATTTAGGATGCAAGTAACAAGTGGTTGCTGAATGACTGTCACTTCTTTGCTCAAAAATTTTAAATGTCTTCCTGCTGTCTAAGGAAATAAAGTCAATCAATTCTAGAAATAAAAATACTGCTGGTCTATACTTTCAGAAACACTTCCAACTTTCTAAAATTCCTCAATTACACAGAGCCTGTGATGCTTCTCTAACAAAGTATAATGATACCTTACATGCCCCACCCCATTCCAGCATCAAAGATCAGACTCATGAAGAGAAATCCTGAAAATCATTTTTAAAAAACTGTCATAATGCTATGCCTTAAACGTAAAATATCTGGGCACTGACACAAACTAAATCAATTCATTTAATGATATGAAAATTTCTCTTTCCAGTAGAGGAAAACCAGTACTCTCCCACAGAAGATACTATAGGGAAATTAACACCTCTGAATTTTGATGACTAAAAAGAAAACCAAGTCCATGGTCCTGTAAACCACAGGCCAACATTTTCTTCAATACCTTACATTTTGATTCAAGAATTCCCACCATCAAAGAAACCTCTAAAACCCAGATTCCCACATATTCTGCTTGTTCTTCCTATATCCCAATTCCCATCCCATCTTGACTTGTAAACATAGCTCAAAAAGTGTGTTTAGAAAAAAAGTCCAGGATTAAGTAAAATCATGCTGCCAAACCAGCCACCTACACCTCCCCCAAACCACTCCCTCCCCCTAAAGAAAAATTGGAAGGGTGGACTACCAAAGAAAAAGTTAAAAAGCAGCAGAAAAAACAGAGGATGATCTGATCTTGACTCGAGATGCTAAGAAAAAGATCCTAGAAATGTGGGTGTCATCCTTTTCTTAAACTGTACCTCTGCTTGCTTTGACCTCAGAAAACTCCCTTCCTGGATTCACATGACAGAATATTGGAGCTGAAGAAGACCTCAAAGTGGATCAATCCAACCCTCTCATTTAAGAGAGAAAGAAATACATCTCGCCCCACCTCTGATCACCTACCTACAGGACTCAGGAAGGCAGAGAACACTAAAATTGCTTACCCTTGCTTTGTAGGGATTAATGAGCTAATTTCTGCAAAGCTCTGTGAGCTGATTGGCTGAAAAGCCCTAAATAAGCACCATCATTAACAATACAGGTCTGCAGAACCAGCAGGGCATTTTTTTTTTAAGTCAAGCAATGTTTCTCCCTTCAGAGGAGGAGGCCCTTCTGGTCTGCAAGATGACTTTACTTAAAAGCAAATTTCCCTGGCCTCCCTCCTAGCTCTCTGACAGTCAGCTATACTTCCTGCCAAGATGGCAACCTGTGAACTCCGAGGTAGAAGAAAGCTACAGTCCTGGCGGGCATCTGTTACATCCTTTTTTAGAAGAGGATGTTCACTCCTCTACAGCAGCCCTGGGGAAAGTTATGCACAGCACTTGTGGAACACACCACTGACAACAAATGCAAGCACCAGCTCCAACTGCCTAAGGTTCCACAGCCCTTCCAACCCAATGCAAAGAAAGAGAGGTGGAGTCTGAAGATGGTTCAAATTCCAGGCTTACTGATCACTGCCTTAGACAACTGACTCAAAACTCTCAGGGCCTCAGTTTCCTCATGGCCTCTAAAGGTTTCCTAAAGCTCATGGGATTTTTCTCAATTGTCACCTAGTTAAACTAACCACTAACATTTATAGAACTCTTCAAGATCTGCAAAGCACTTTGCATATATTATTATATTTGTTATTACAATCTCTCTTTTACAAGTGAGGAAACCTAAGTTAACAAAAGTTAAGTGACTTACCCAGAGGCAAAGTGCTAGTGTCCCATGCAGGATTTGAACTCAGGTCTACCTCACTCAAGTCCAGCACTCTAAGCACCTAGCTACTTCCTAGATTCCCTGACTCTCCACCCAGCTGCTAGCAGAGGAGGGAACCATAGCAGTAATCTCTCTTCTTACTTCATTCTTTCCTGATAGGAAGCCTTTCGATTCCCTTACCACATACAGGTGGATATCTTACCCCAAAGTCATTGAGTTCAAAACTGGCAAAAAGACCTTTCCTGATACCAGTATTTCAATGACCTCTCATTTCATCTGTATCAGGTAAAGGATCCACCTCATCACAACTCTTCTTTGGCTTTGTTGATAGTTTTTGTGAATTACTATGGCTGAAAAAAATCATTGCCTGGTGAGCAATCTTCCAGGCAATGCATCTCCTTTTCAACCAGAGGCAGATCCTCTTGTAATTCCCTCTGGACAACAGGACAGTGCTGCAACATTTTTACTACATATTAAGGCTCGTTTACAAAGAGCTTTCTTCCCAACAATCCTATGAGGAGAACAATGCAAGTAGATCCTCACTTTGAGAATGGGTTCACAGAGGAAAAAGTGAATTGGCCAATGTCTCAAAGTGTCAGAACCAAGATACAAACCAAGATTCCTCAAGACTAGTGTCCTTACCACTACATCATACAAGGAATCATCGGTGCCAGGAACATTCCAGAGAGAGCCTAACCCTTTTCATGTTTTAAAACTGCCAACCATGCAACTCCAACAGACCCTCAGCACATTATAAGAATAAGTCTAATAGCACTTACCTCAGAGGGTGGCTGTGAAGATCAAATTGCATAAAGTACTTTACCAACTTCAAAGCACTATAAAAATTTTAATGATTACTAATACTATTTTGTTATTGTCAGTAATAATAGTGATGATAAAAGCATCTTCATACCATGTTAAACCATGTATTGAAAAAGGAAATGCCAACACTGGTTTACCTAAAGCAGTGGTTCTCAAACTTTTTGGTCTTTGGGCCCCTTTATAACTCATAAAAATTATTGAGGAGCTGCCAAAGAGCTTTTAAGTGGGTTTATGTGGCTGAGTTATATGTATCAATATCTGTTTTACTAGAAATTAAAATGTCTTATTATTATAAAGTAGTCTTGACCTCACAGAGTCCCTAAAAGGGTCTCAAGGACCTCTGGCCCAGGTCCCTGCATCACACTTACCTTAGAGCTCAGACTTAAAGGTTTCTCAAAATGATTTTTATAAGCAAGAGCACAACCAGAGCCAAACTTGTCCTAAAACACAGTGGTACAAACATTCTCTCAAATAAATATGGTTTCCTTCAACATAAAAGAGTAAACAGAACATAGAAAGAATTTTGGATAAATTATATATTCAAAGGAAATAAAACTTTATAAATTTTCATAGGATCACAGAATTAGACCTAAAAAGGCCCTCAGAGATCATTTAGTTCAAACTCCTCACTGTGGATAAAGAAACTCATAACCTTCACAAGTATAATATGGGGGACAGGTGGCTAGGTGATGGTTCATCTGGCAAAGCTCTAGGGAGTTTTGTAAACTGCAAGTTCAACATATCAACAGTGTGATCAAGAAGCCAATCAATCAATGAGCATGTATTAAGGGCAGCCAAAAGAAGCTAATGCAATCTTGAGCTGCATTAAGGGAAATAAGTATCCAAAATGAGAGTGACGGCAGGCATATTGTATTCTGCCCTAATCAAAGAACATCTGGAACATCACATTCACTTCTAGACACCACATTTTTACATAGGACATTGATAAGCTGGAGTTTGTCTTTAGACAGATAACCTGGATAGAGAAAGGGCCTTCATTTCACAGTCCATCCAGGCTTCATGTGTCTTATTTAACATGAGGATCAGTTGAAGAAAACTAGAGATGTTTATTCTAGAGAAAAGATTTAGAGAAAACACATTTTGAAGGTTGTCATGTGGAAAACACATTCTGCTCTGCCCCTTAAGAGAGAACTAGAAGTAATGAATAAACACTGAAAGGAGGAAATTTTTAAGCCTGATTTCAGGAAAAATGACCTAACAATCAGAACTATGCAAAAATGGAATGGTCTGCCTCTAAAGTACTGGGATTTCACCTCCTCACTTCAGGTGTCTTTTAAGCAAAGTCTGGGTAACCACTTATTGGGAACATTGTAGAGGTCACTTTAGTCTAGGGATGTGTTGGACATATGCCTCTGTTGCCCTCTGAAATCCTTTCCAACTCTGAGATTCTGTGACTCTAAAGCTTTGTATAGCATTATCCAGCAAAGAAGTAAGATTAGGACACATTCCAGGGTACAAGCTAGTTCCTGTTTCAAATACTATCAAAAATTTAACACTAATAGAAAACAACCAGAGGGGAAAATAATCAGAGCTAAAGGCAAATTAGTGCATAAATCAAATGCATAAAATAGGAACAGAATATATCTGTGGTTTAATTTTCCCATAAGCCACAGGTTTTCCCCATTGTGATATCAACTGCACCTATAAAAGTTATTTCAGTATATGTTTTTCTTGGCTTTAAAAAACTTTAGATTAAAAAGAATTTAGATAAAAATTTAGATAGACTCATGAACACTATATTGCATCCCAGTCAATTCTTTCAAGCCTTTTACTATTAGGATTTAAAACCCCACCTTAATAATAAAACTAATAGCAAGACAGTAAGATCTAAAAGATTTCAAGTTAGAGTCTATATGTAGATCAATGAGATGCCATCTTTCAGATGTAACCAAAGCTTTAACCTGTTAAGTGTCCAGAAATCCACTCCACAGCCACTGACCTCCTAACGCTTCCCAAAGCAACTTCCACAGTTCCTTTGGAAGTTTTATGCACACCGGGGATACCTCAAGTGTGTCAAAGGCTAGGCAAAGTAGAAACTCCTTAGACTACAATGATCCTTTTCTAGAAAGGAGCACCTAAAAGTGTCCCAATCAGGTAAATGAGATTTCGTGACATGGCTACCTATCTTCATTAACCAGGACATGGAAAAGGGAAGAACATCCACCTGAACAGAGTCATCTTTATCTGGAAAAGAAGCCAAGGAGAATCACTATCTCCTACTATTAGGAGTTCTACAAGTCAAGAATTATAAGCCTGTTTACATACATACATACATACATACACGCGCACACACATATACACACAGGTGGCACATACAGTTACAATAAAGTATATGTACATATTCCCTTAACTAATGTAATAAAATAACTGGAGCAATGAGCTACCTTTTACGTGGTCCTGACTCATCATCAAGGACAAGAGGGCAATGATGCTTAGAAATCAAGAACAAAACTAGTGGAAAGATAGGCCTGTCAGTAAGTGTTCTGCATCTTGCAAAAAAACTCAAAACTTTAGGTAAATGATCCACTTGACCACTTGTCTTAATATCTAAGAGAAAAAACAGAAAAAACTACAACCACTGCTTTAATGAATTGATTCAAATTTCCAATTATGTAATCCAATGAAAGTAATTTAAACTCAAAATTTTAAATTAATTCGAGTTATAAAATTCCATCATACAGTAGAAAGATACTCGTTCCAAGTCAGAGAAAATGTCCAAATCCTATCTCTGACACTTCACTGCCTGGGTGACCTTGGATAAAGTCATTTAACTTCCCCAAGCCTCAATATCAATTGCAACATGAAGTAGTTGTGGCCTCTACGGTGCTTTCCAGGTCTAGATTTCTGAACAAAAAGATTTCTAGGAGGAGACAGTAAGGGGTCACAATGAAATCTAGTTCAACATCTCCTTCAAAAACTGCAAAACAAATGTCAAAAAGAAGAAAAATTATTAGATTTTTAAATCCCTCAAAGAACTAAGGAAACCAAAAAAGGTCCCAACACCAAAACATTATGGATTAAAAGAGGTCAAGGCAAAAATTTCAGAACCAAGAACATAATCAGAGAAAAAGAAACTATAATGTTCTATAAGATATAACAAAGTGATTAGCAAAGATAATGAACAAATTAAAGAAATAATTGTAGATATAGCAAAAGATGAAATTTTAAATTATGTATGCCTGTGTAATCACAGGACCGATGATTTCCAGACTCTTCAGTTTAGAAATATATATGACAAGGATAAGCAATTAATCTGATTAAAAGTAGAAATATTTAAACTAGAGGATAAAATAGGGGAAATTAAACATGCAAGCAGAAAGGGAAATCCTGGAAAATTATCTAACTCAAGAAAGTCTTTGGAAGCAATGAAGAGAAAAGTGACAATGCAATTGGATAGAGCAAGGAAAAAAATTTTAAATTATTGGTCTTCACAAAATTCATCAAGAAAATACTCTTAATACTGTTTCAGGAAATCGCTAAAGAAAACTCATTCAATTCAACAAGCATTTATTTAACTGAAATATTGAAAACAAAAGAGCAATTGTAAACAGACAGGATTTACAGAATATCAACAGGAGGCATATTCTAGGACAGAGGAATTAGTCAAAGTTTTTGTGATTCTCTGTTTTTCAAATCAGAGCTGATCAAATTATAATAAAGACTTTTGTAAAAGGAAGCTTTTTTCAGTGTTTATGAAAACAAGTGAAGGGAGAGGAAGAGTATAAAAGAAATGGAAATTTCCTTCATCTAAATATATTTGTAAAAGAAATGTCTAGCTACTGAAATTTTTTAAGTTATGTTGACAGCCAGAGAAAGATATCTTAGATTTCTAACGTTTCCCTCAACTTACTTCAGGTAGAGTTTTAGCCTGCAATAACTTCTAAAGATGATAAAAGCTATAGAAAAAATTCACTGGTTTTATACAACTACAAGAATGACAAAGTCAATAAAAAGAGAAAAGTTTATTTTTAGACTAACAAAACCTATTTTATTTGAGGGGTAAGAAAAAAGAAAAAAAGAAAGCCAAACCACTGAACTTGGGTTATTTGGATTTTCAGTAAAACAATTTTCTCCTATGCCTGAAACTCAAACCTCTGCAGAGAAGGAACTAGACCACACTGTCTCTCCTTCTACCCAAAGAGGCATTTCTGGGCCTCCTGCTGGTCATGATTTATACTGTGGGAGAGTGATATATGACACCTGCTGTATGGTGGTTCCAGAGCAAAAAGGCATTAAAACTGGAATTCTCATTGAAACTGGTTCAGTGTTTGTATTACTAACTTGAGTGTGTAATGCTTAGCTAAAAAAGGGGCTTATTCTTAACGCTTGGTGGAAATGGGTTTACAATGATACATACCCTATAAATATTAATCCCTTGCAAAACCCAGATCCACTTATTTAATTTGCAAATGACATAGCTGCCATAGAGACACTTTATAGCCTGTCCATTCACCAAGAACATTCAACTAAAAAGAAGTAACAAATTTGCACCATGAATAAAACAGGACAATGGGTGCAGTTGTGCAAGAAAACCAGGTGCAGATATTAAACAAGCTTCTCATAAACTTTCTCAATAAAATGGATGACTTTTTATTCAAGTGACCAACTAATAGTCAACAATGTTACTGCGAAGAAAAACAATCACTTTAATTTTAATTTAAATTATTTTGATGGAAAAGGCAAAAATTTTTCTAATGGTTTAACAACTGTCCGTTCAAACAGGTATTCATTTTTTAAATACGCGTGCTGTAAATTAACCCTAGTGAAATAACAAGCCTAATAGTAGTGACTTCTTTTTGCACAGACTATGAAAAAAAACAATATCACATCATTAATGCCACTAAAACCCACAACTGGAACCAACTAAAAAATGTCCCAAGTTCCGGACTTCCCAATAATACTATGACTGAATCAACCAGTTGTGGTTTGCTGTTTTTTTTTAGTCATTGTAACTAGCTTGAAAGAGGACTAACCCTTAGAAAGCTCTGTTCCAGAGTTATAGTAAGTATGAGATTTCAAAGATCTTCTTTTGAGTTTTAAACCCTTGGGATCATTTCTACAGCTTCCTTTCAGACCCACCATTTTTGAGGAAAGGAGAGGAGAGACAAAGGGAGAGACAGAGAGAGACAGAAACAGAGATATCAAGATCTATGGATACATGTCCACTTTGGAAGTCTTTTTTAACACAAGGTGGCAGAATGAATAAAGGATCCCCCCCTCTACGAATAAGGAAGACGTGAGTTTTAATCCTGCTTCTGAAAGACTGGCTGTGTGACCTTCAGCTGCTCAGTGCCCAGAAAATGCTGACCCGCATGGATGGAGTCTCCATACCTACATACTCGAGAACGTGTACCCCTCAAAAACGTTCCTGTCTACAGCTACTTCGCCAGAGTGCATTTAAGCCCCACCGAGAATTCATTCTCCTCCTCTCCCCCTAGGTTTGCTGGCTCTGTAAGGTACCCACCTGCCCAAGCCCTAAATACTGTACATTTACGCAGGAGGTGCTAACAGTTCCCAAAGTTGGAACAAACCTGTGAAAGAAAAGGGAGACTAGAAAAAGGGTCTCAAGAAAATTTTAATAGAAAAATTCTGAACCCTTTGTCCACCCTGTTTAATGCCCTCCTGCCCACGGCGGTGAATCCGGCCCCAATCCTAGGGGGGCCCGCAGGACCAGCGCAGCCCTGGCCTAGCTTTCCCTTCTTGGGTTTCAGACTCAACAAGCCAGCCTCAAGGGAGAAGCTGCCAGGCTGAAATGCGCCTGGCCCTTCACGGCAGTGGCCCGGGAGGTCCTCTGGCCTCAGTGGAACTTCCCCAGGTTTTTAAAAATGCAAGCTCCGGCCGTCCCTGCCAGCCGACTCTGAGGCCCCCCAGAGGCCCGAGGCGACCGCAGGCGCGGTGACTAAGGTTTCACTGCTCGCAAGCCAGCGCTGGACCAGCGGGCGAGGGCAGCAGCATCGGTGCGCACGGGCACCGCGCCCCCCTGCTGGGGAAGGCGCAACGTCCGGCACTGACAGGGGAGCTTGGCACAGGGGGGCTTCCCAACATCGCGCAGTGGGGGTGGGGAGGGGAGAAGGGGAGGGGGGCGTGCGTGTGTGTGTGTGTGTGTGTGTGTGTGTGTGTGTGTGTGTGTGTGTGAGACAGAGAGACAGAGACAGCCGGCGTCACATCCAGGGAAGAAGCATCTTCTCCACCCACCCCACCCCACCCCCCACCCCCCCAACTATGCGGGCAAATACAAACCGAGGTCCGAGCGAGGGCTCCTTGCTCCCCGTCCCCAGACCCCAGAGATAACCCCAAGCCCGGATCGTAAGGCTAAAAGGCCCTGGAAGGAGGAGAGGGCAGCCTGACACCGCAGCAAGTTACGAGTCCCCAAAGCTTACGCGAGGGAGAAGGGGTGGAGGGGAGCCAAGAAGCAGCAGATGCAGAAACAGCTGCCTGCATGCGCCCCCTCCCTGCCTCGAACACCTGGAAGGGGCTCCTCGCCTTCCTAGAGGAGCCTGGTCCCCTCTTCACGAGCCCCCGGCGGCCAGGCACCCAGCAGATAAAAGTTTGCACTCTGCGGCTCGCCCGCAGTGCGAGTCACATCCGCCGCGCTCAAGCGCTCTCCCAGACCGGCCTCCTGCACCAAGAGGCTCCCCCAGGGTGCCGGGGAGAAAAGCCGGTAGGCCGCGGGAGCCGGCTCCCCGCCGCCCCCTCGTCCTCCCCGTCCTCGGGGCGTGCAAGCATGCATGCATCCCTCCCCTCCCCGGCACTCCCCCCACCCAGCCGGCCAGCCTCCCTCCCGGCCCCGGGTCGGGCGAGCCCGGCAGCAGCACTGACCGATCACCTCCTGCAGCTCGTACGCGTCCCTGCAGATGGGCCAGCCGATGGCCTGGGCCGCCGAGGCCGCCCCGGCAGCCGCCGCCACCGCCGCCGCCGCCGGAACCGGGGCTGCCGTGGCCGCGGCCGTCGCCGTCGCCACCGGGGCTGCTTGCTGGGGCTGGACGTGGACGGGAGAGTCGCCGGGCTCCGCCATGATGCTGCTGGAGAAAAAGGGGGTGGGGGGTTGGGGCGGGGGGGAGGGAAGAAGCGCCCCGAGCAGCCAACGACCTTCTTGCTACTCCTAACTTCCCTTCCTTCCCGGCCGACACCTTTCACCCGGGCTCGCGCACTCCCTCCCTCCCCTGCCTGCCGCCCGCCGCCCGCCGCCCGCCCGCCTGCCTGCCTGGGCCAGCCACAAGGGGAGGGGAGCCGAGGCGAGGAGAGGCTGAGCACGCCGGGGGAGGAGGGAGGAGGGAGGAGAGCGGAGAGCAGGGAGGGGGAGAGTGAAGAGGAGGCAGGAGGGGGAGGGGAGAGATGGAGGAGGGGGAGGAAGAGGAGCAGGGCGGAGTGGAGGAAGAAGGAGCAGGCGGCGGCGGCCGCTCCCCGCTCCCGCTGCGGCTGGCTGCGGAGGCTGCTGCCGCTGCTCTGGCAGCACCCCCCGCTCGTGCCCTCGAAGAGCCCAGGGAGGGAGGGCTGCTGGGTCATTTGCATTAGCGGGGAGACTGGCCGGGCTGGGTCCGTGCCATCGCGGCGGGGGCGGGGGAGCTAGGACGGAGAAGTTTCCATTCACCGAGCTGCAGCAGCGCAAAGGACTTCTTTTTCGTTTTCTTCTTCGGTTATGGGGTTAGTTTTAGTACCTTCCAGATCTCACCCCGCCCCCTCCTTCCGATGCCCGCAGGGAGGTGAGAGGGAGGGGTCGGATGTGCGCCGGCCCCGCCCCGGCCCGATCCCTAGGGGGAGGGGGCTTCGAACCCTGGCCGGGCTACGTGGTCCGGAACGCCGCAGACCCGACCCCTCCTGGATGAGGAAATGAAGGTCTGGGAGAGTGGCAGAGGATGAAGCAACCTCAAGGCGTCTCTTTTATTAGGTCGCCTGTTAAAAAATAACCTAAGTTGTAACTTTCCGGCGCTGTCTACCTGCCAGGATCCCTTCCCCACCTTCCCTAATCTAATCGCAGCCCTCCTTTCTGCTTGGGGAGCTTGAGCTCTGGCTCCCAGCCCTTCCGAGCCCTGGGAGGCAGTGATCTGGACTACCGGCAGCTCCTTTCCCATTCTGAACACCGCAATGAGACCTATTAACCCATTCAGGAGCTCCTGGCCAGGTACTTGACCTGTGGGCAAAAGGATTGAAGAAAACTGGTTAAAATGAATTTACTCCTGGTACAGTCCGATCCAATGCACAGGTGTTTATTGAATGCCTACTATGTGCCAGGCGCTGGAGCTTCCAAGTCACAACGAACAATAAGCAGTGCCTTCTGGGAGGGGCAAGCCCTCAAAAAGCGTACAGATAAATAGGAGCATAACTTGGAGATGGAGGGAGCTATCAGGAAAGCCTTCCTGGAAGAGGAGACACATGAGCTGCCCATTATGTTCGTCCTTCCTTTTGGAAGAAGACCATCAGAGAAATGATGACACGACTTGCACTTGACCTTGCTTTGAGTGAGGGAGGGCTGTGCAAGGTCACCAACCTCACTTTATCCTCCTGAGCCATCTGGGTCCAGTGACCAGATATTCATCAGTGCATCAGGAGGACTGGAGATGGCCCAGGGAGACCTTGGCCTTTTTAGGCTGGCCTTTTCAGGTACTCATTTAGAGGGAGATAATGCCCATATAGAGATGTAAATATTTTGCCCATATTAGATAGCAAATTTTCTTACTTTGAAAATATGTATTTTCAAATGCTCCTTTTTCCTCTCTGCCTCTTCTCTTCATAGCTGCCCCTTAGAAGAAACCAGGAGAGGTTGAATTCTGGGTAAAGGAGACAGCATTGGAGCAGAAGATGGAATGTCAAGATTGAACAACCCAAGGATATTTTATTCTTAAACTTGCAAAAATATTTTTTGCTATATCTTCTAGGTATCAGCAATCAATTATAAATACATGTGTTACTTAATATTGACCGCTTACAATACTCACACTGAATATAGTAGATGCTTTATATATGGTTAAGTTGAATTACATCCGACCAATAATGGCTTCATGTGCTCTAGACTGTACATTGCATTGAAATGACAATCTATATCCTTAGAAGTGAAGAAAGAAAATATAACAATGAATAATGGGTCACAGTCTTGTGTGGATCTCACTACTTCATATTATATTAAGGAAGCACTAGGCATGATTTTTAAAAGCTCTTACAGGATTTTACAAACTAGTTTCAGTTAATCTACAATTCCCTGAAAAGAATTCACATGGCTACCCAAAAGAAAATTGGAAATGTATATGGAAAAGACAACTCAGGGTCAAATGAAAACATTGATGTAAAGTAAAGATAAGAGGACTTAATTACTAAAGAGTATTAGGAAACAATGGACCAGTTAGGGCAAGGCAATACTGTATTATAACTGTTTTAGCCAACAGAAATTAAAATCCAACTAAAAAAACTTACATTCTTTTCATGGTTCTTTCAAGAAATAGGTTCCTGGAAGAACAAATTAGCTTTAGCACACTTATTTTAAGGAGGGGGCAAAAATGTAGGACACACCCCACCTTTCGCCCACCCAACAGCCCAATCCCCAAACACAGAGCACCACACCAAAAAATAAAATAAAAAGTATGCTGAAGGAAAAAGAAACATGATTAAATGAATATGAACTCCATTAAGTCATCTGAATGTAAATGGAGATCTTGAAAAAGGTCTTAGATTCTTCTGGCGTAGGTGTCAGGATGCAATGAAATATAAGATGGTAAGGAAATTAGTGTTAAAAGTTTGAAATATATACAAAAACCAATTAGTTCCACCTAGACACCCACTAACTTCTCCATTCCTAAGCTCTGCCGCCATCTTGCATATCCCTCCCACTCAAAACAAGAGAAATGTAGAGCCATCAAGACTACTGTAAAGTCAAACTAAAGTGCATGCATAACCTACTGACAGGGCAATGGTTGTGTCTGTACCAATATCTTTATGTGTGAAGGATACTGTGCTAACCAATCAAAGTCATGGGCTCTAGAACCCAAAGGTATGGGGGAGAAGGAGGAGGGTCAATGGAGCTTCATGGTTTACATTTGTTTTATTTCCACATACAAAGAATTCTTTCAAAAATAGTCAACTCTACATGCCACAATACAATGTCTCTCAGAGGAATCAATGTTATTTTTTCTATAGCATGATTTCTTAACTATTTTTGTGTCATGAACCCCTTTGGCAATTGAGAAAAACCAATGGGCTCCTAATCAGAAAAAAATCTTAAATGCATAAAATAAAATACATAAGAAGACTACAAAGAAAACCAGTTGTAATGAAATATAGTAATCAAAATATTTTTAAAACCAGTTCACAGAACCTAAGAAGTGCTGAAGCAGTCAGGAGTGGAAAAACTTTAAGGAGCACTGGACTAGAGGGTATCAGGAACTTTAACATACATTTCTTGCCCCTCCACCCAAGAATGTAAGCTCTCTGAAAGCTTTGACTTCTTTATTCTGTATCCCCAGCACCTAACACAGTGCCTGGCACATAATAGGTCCTTAATAAATTCTTCCTACTACATCCAAAGGGCTACAAAAATGTGCATACCCTTTGACCCAGCAATATCACTTGTAGGCTGTATTCCAAAGAAATTGTAAAAAATGGGAAAGGGTCCTACATGCACAAATATATTTATAGCAGCTCTCTTTGTGGAGGCCAAGAACTGGAAATCAAGGGGATACCCATCAACTGGGGAATGACTGAACAAGTTATGGTATATGAATGTAAAGGAATATTATTGTGCTCTAAGAAATGATGAACAGGAAGACTTCAGAGAGGCCTGGAAGGACTTACATGAACTAACATTGAGTGAAAGGAGCAGAACCAGGAGAACATTGTACACAGCAACAACCACAGTGCTCAAGGAATTTTTCTGCTAGACTTAACCATTCATAGCAAGGCAAGGACCTCAAACATTCCCAAAGGACTCGAGACAAAATGCCATCCACATCCAGAGAAAGAACTATGGAATTGGAACACAGAATGAAGCAGAATATTTTCTCTTGTGTTATGTTTTGTTTTGTTTGGGTTTTTCTCATGGTTTCTCCCATTCATTTTAATTCTACTATGCAAAATGATTTATGTAAAAATGTGTTTAATAAGAATGTATGGGTAGAACCCATATAAGATTGCATGCCATCATGGGGAGGGAAGAGAAGAAAATCTAAAACTTATGGAAGTGATTGTAGAAAACTGAAAACAAATAAATTAATTTTAAAAATAAATAAATAAATTCTTCCTAGTCTGCATTAGAGAGAAGCAAAGAACATTGGATGTGGAGTCAGAGGACTTGGATTCAAATTCTGCCTTCTCTCAAGTCACTTCACCTCTCTGGCCACCTCATCTGTAAAAAGAAGGGGTTGTACCAGAGAGTCTCCGAAAACCCTTTTAGCTCTCAATCTGTAATACTGTAAATATACCCAGAGATGGATTGAGAAAACTAAAAGCAATATGGAAACACAAACCATTCTGGAGACCCTCTAGACCCTGATAAACTGTCCATTATTAAGTTTTAATACTTCAATAGTTTGGTACTATTATCATTATGGGACTGACTCCACTTCAATCAAATAAAATATATTAATATCTGGAACTACAAAGCAAATTAGAGGGTGATTATGTTTTTACAAATCAGTTCTTCACTTTGCCACAAATTCACCTAGGACTTCATTCTTTTTATTCAGTTTTATATTCTGAACTTGAATTTTTCCCTCTACCCTTCCTTACTACTAAGAAGGGAAGAAGAACAAAATATTACCAATAGATAGCCAAGCAAAAAAAAAAAAATCTTGCATTAACCTCATTTTTAAAAATGCTTTATTTTTTTCTCTAAGCCCATCAGCTCTCTGTCTCCGGGTAGACAGTATATTTTACACTGAATCCTCTACAATTGTTGTTGGTCATTGTGTTGATCTGAGTTCCTAAGTCTTTCAAAGTTGTTGGTGTTTACAAGTGTTGTTTCCATTGTATAAATGCTTTTTTGTAGTTTTGCTCATTTCACAGTGCATCAGTGCTTGTGAATCATCCCAGGTTACAGTGAAACTGTCCCCTTCATCATTTCTTATAGCACAATAGTATTCAATCATATTCCTATGCTATAACTTGTTCAGCTATGCCCTAATTGATAAAAAATCCCCTCAGTTTCCAAGTCTTTGCTACCACAAAAAGAGCTGCTATAAATATTTTTGTACATATGCACCCTTTTCCATTTTCTTTGATCTCTAGCAGATATCTCTAGTAGCTGTGTTACTGGGTCAAAATTTAATATGTTGTGAGGCATATTTCAGAATTGCTTTCCAGAATGTCAGAACAAGTTCACTTCCCAAAAGCCATCTAGAATTTGAAATATTTCTTTTTTGTAAACTTTGCCAATCTTATGGGTGTGAGATGATACTTCAGAGTTGTTTTAATTCACATTTATAGGGATTTAGATAATTTTTTTCCATATGGCTATTAATAGCTAGGATTTCTTTCTCTGACAACTGCCTATTCATAGTCTTTAACCTTTTTTAAGTGGGGGAATGGTTCTTATTCTTTTAAGTTTGACTCTGTTTTGTATCTCTTAGAAATGTGATCTTTATCAAATAAATTTTCTGATTTCTCCCCTCCCAAGTTCCTGCTTTTCTAATTTTGACTGCATTGGTTTTGTTTGGGCAAAAACTTTTAAATGTTATGTAATCAAGATTTACCATTTTCCCTCCTGCAAACTCCTCTGTAGGATTTCTTTAAATAGCAAAATTTCTCAGTACATTGTTAAAACTTACAAACTTGCAAAAAATAATCAGTTTTACTTAGATCTTTAGGAAAACATCTAGTGTAGTAATAAAAATGGTCTTTTGGGCAATACAAACCTAAACAGAAAAACATTTAAGGAATGAGCTTTAAAATACAGCAAAAAGAACATTGTCATTTCATGGAGAAAGGCCAGTTTCTACATCTTTTTTGTTAAGGATAAAAGAAACTTTCAGTATATCTATAGCTATTACCACTACTGATGATTTATCTGATCAATCACATTCACAACAGTTCATTAAGATGCCTAGTTTTAAGGTTTTAATTGATATAATCTCTCATGATCTAAGATGGGGAACCTTATTTTGCTATCAAAAAGGAGAAATAGCCAGAAATTGAATGGAAGTAATTATGCAGAATAGGATAATAGAACCTTAGACTTAGAAGGACTCCTATTAATCAATTAGTCCAACCTTCTCATTTTATAGATAAGGAAATTGAGTCCCAGTGGAGGTTAAATGACTTGCCTAAGATCCTACAAATGGTGACAGAACTAAGACCAGAAACTGGTTCTGATTGTCCATGCAAAAGTTTTTCTATTGTATCAGATTTTGTATCTTAAAAAAAAAGCAAACATTAAATCTTTGTCCTAACTTTCTGAATAATCTTCTGGGAAATAGCTTGGAACGTACAAAACTTTACCATGCCCATAAGACTAAGGATCCTTGAACACATACTGTTGATAGAGATGTTATGTGCTTTATACTGATAGAATTTAAGCTACTATCCAAAGTCCAGAGCTGGCTATGATTTCATGTTCCCAAGTTAAATACTGTTCGTAATTAAGACGTCAGTGGTGACTATTTTACTATCACTAACTTAGAAGGAAAGAAAAGGTAGAAATTTTGGGCTAAATCACAAGGTCCCTACTTTTTAAATTCATAGTTTAACTATTCTAAGGAATTCAATTCATGAAATGCCACTTCCAGACTTATGCTTTCATTTATTTTCTCAGCCATCTCTTTAAATTGACTTTATATTACATTTTATATTACATACAAAATTGCTTTTGTGACATTTAATGACTCACCATTAATCTCAGTGACCTTCTGACTGCTGATGTACACTGATGTGAGTTCTGAATGAGGGAGTGGCATCTTGGGAATTCAACTTTTTTGACATCTAAGTGAAGACTCTTTGTACCTGACTAGGGTTACTCTTGGTTTGGGAACCAAGGAGCATTACTGATTCTGTTTTTAAAGGAAATAAAGTGGTGGTTTTTATTGGCTTTTACTTAGTTAAAAAGTATCTTCAGATATTCATCCATCAAGCAGGTTTTTATAGAGCCTCTACTACATACAAAACTGCCAGGCCTAGAGGCCTGTGGGCTACCCGAGTCTTCTTACCTCACCTCCCGAGGTCTTCGGCTGGCCAAGCCGGATGCTCGTATGAGAGAAAGGACGTTCCAGAGTCGAACAAGGGTTGAGCTTTATTTCAGGGTCTGGTTACAAGTGCAGCGGAATTCTTCCTTAGGAGGGAGAGAGAAAGATCTCCCAAGGAGGCAAAGATCTTACAATAAGAGATTGGAAGTAGAAGTGTAAGTGGGGAGAGAGGGGGAGGGGAGAGAAGAGAGAGGAAAAGCGGAGCCTTGTGTCCTCACACGTGGCCCCTCCGCCCAAGGGAGCTTTCAGGCTTTCCTGACCCTACTTAAGCCCTCCAGCCGCATAGTTTGCATCTGAATACCGTGCCTGTTAGGTGTGCCCAGATCCGGGACAATCTCGAGGGCGGGGAGAACTCTCTCCCATCACGTTTCTCACGGGAAGAGGCAGAAATACACGAGATAGCTCGGTTCACCTCGATTCCCAGTCGTTTCCTGGGGGGCCTCGTGAGAACTCTAAGATTTAGAAGTTCCCACCTTTACCCGCCCGAGACCGCCCACACGGAATTGAGCTTCCAACCCCAGCACAAAACCCTATGCTAGGGACTGTGGGGATACCAAGGTGATCAACACACTGGTCATGTAATTAAGAAGCTTGCAGAATGAAAGGGAATATGTAACAGTTCACCACATAGGCAACATTCAATTTTTGCATGCTCAAATGAGTTCAGAACAGTCACAAACCCAAAGTAAAAATTTTTCCAGTTGTAAGAAATCTGAATACATCCATGATGTCAAAGTGTGACTGATTGGTCATTGAACAGACCTTAAGAAAGGAGAGCCCTCTTTAGTTGGTGTAACTGTCAAAGTTAAGCCCCACTGATGCCTACACCATAAAGCACAAGAAAAGTGTCAGGATAAGTAAGGAGAAAAAAGATAAACAGACACAAGTGTATGGAATGAATTTCCCCTCCCCCATAACAGTAATGAAACCCAATGCTGCATAGGAATCTTTAATAAATGGAGACCTAGAAATGAATAACAATTCAGTGTGAGAATGAGGGGAATACTATGTGGGGGCCAGGTATCCCCAAATACTCCTATGTGTTTGCAGCTTTATTGAGAAGTAATATCAGAGAACAATGGACATAAAGAAGGAGAGAAGGGAAAATAACCTCAAATAGCAATCTGGATTATTTCCTTACAGGTCATAGAAATAAACCCATTGTGCCTTGGAGCAAACAAGTCTCAGGAGAGCCAGTTGTTAAATTTTCAGGATGAGCATTTTCACCTCAGAAACACACTAATGCTATTAGGGTTTGGTGTATTGTTTTGTTGATTATGTAGACTTAAGAAAGTGATGGAAAAAATGTTAATAATGCAAATTAAATTTAAAAGTGTGTCATGCACACTTGACAACACCCCCACTTAGTTGTTAAACATTTACCAGCATCTGCTGCAAATAGCCCCTGTGGAAATCACAGGATCCAAGTAAACTAGAATATCACAGCAGTTTGGGGGCTTTCAGTGTAGGGACAATAGTCTTATACATCAATATCCTTGAGAACATGGTTGTACAAACCAAATGAAATATGAATTCAACCAGTGCAAGCAACCAGATGGAGACTTTTCCGAGTGAACTAGTTGGCCTGATGGGTAAAATGCTGGGACTCCAGTTAGTTCAAATAGGACCTCAGACACTTAATTAATTGGTGACCCAGGGCAAATAACTTAACCTCCATTTGCCTTAGTTTCCTCCACTCCTCAATCTCAGAGGAGGAGATTGAACTGGATAATCTCTAAGGTCCTTTGAAGCTCTAAAAATCTATGATACTCCTCCAATTTTGCTTTACACTTACTTTTATTGGGAGTGTCTTTCATATTTCTCCATTGAAAATAAGGCTATCTTTCAACCAACCTATGTAAACAAAGATACATTTTATTATAATAAAGAAAAATCTTTCCTATATTTTTATTTTTAGCAATTATAACATAAATAAATGTTATTATTTATTGATGGCCTTCTGGGCATTGGGTGATATAATCATAGAATTGTCACTGTTTTTCTTGTTGATAGGGGTTATTTTTATTGTTTTTCTACTATTAAAATATCCTTGCATTCTTGATATAAAGCCAACTCAGTGATAATGAAAAATGTGTTTTTTATGTTGCTACATTTTATTTGTCAATATTTTATACAACTTTAAAAATAAATATTCATTAATAACTGTACACAAAAACCTATTTCTAATCATGGGATGGATGTGACCCTGGATTCTTAAAGGCTATACCAGGGAAGAACAAACTCTGCCAAGTTCTAAGAAGAAGAAAGGTCATAGAAACAGAATGTGTCTGCCTTTCAGCCTAGGTACAAAAAGGAAAATCACCAATAAGTTGGCTATTGTGGTAATTACTTTTGGGGGACAAGGTATATGTTTATCTTATGTTGTCACCTCCTCTTTAAAACATGCTTTTGAAAAAAGTTTTTGAAGAAAATGTTATTGATCATTCAATCCATCACTTAATTTAGTTTTAAAAATATTATTGACATCTCTTTGTACACCATCTTCATTTTCCAATATGTCCCTTTTTCCTGCCCCTCCCAGAGAGTCATCCATTATAACAAAGAATTAAAAAAGGGAAAAAACAAGCCATCAAAACTACTCCATGTATCAACCAAATCCAAACCATGGATGTTCCACACCCAAAGCCTCCTACCTCTGCAAAGAAGGGAAGGGGGTGGATTCTCATGTCTTCTTTGGTAGTCCCTTCTTCTTAAGCAGTAAAAGTTGTGGAGGGACAGAAAAGGAGACAATGAGTGCCATGAATCACAGTTTTTAGACCCTCACCACTATTTAGTTGTTATTCCTCTTTATGTGTGAACTTTTTCTAAGGACCAACAAATTGATTCACTATTGTCAAAACTGAATCCCAGCCATATAAACGAAACCAGAAGATTTTAAAGACTAATTTTAGCTAAATGGAAAGATGTTTCATAGGTCCTCACTAGAGAATCAAATAAAGAAACTGATGGGACTGATTTCATCATATGCCCAAAAGCAACAAGAAACATCATTTCATAAAATATCTAAATTTACAATGCTTCGGTGGTATAACCAAACAGACCACTAAGAAGCTGATTATGACTTATATGCTAAAATCCATTACAGAAGATTGTAAGAACAGGATGAATAAGTCTGGAAATTCCATGAATAACTCAATGAAGTGCTCTAAACTAAGGAAAAATAAAGAATGATATTTGACAAGGTCAAAATGAAGGTGGGTCCAGGAGATAATGGTGAATTCTATATTGGAAAATATAGTAAACGATAAGGAAAATAAAGAGGCTAAACACCACTCAGAATCTTCCTATGTGTGTCATGAACATTTTCTTTAAGGAAAACATCAAAGGCCCTGGATAGATCTAGCATCTAACACCATCATAACACCATCATGAAATATCTTCAAGTCCCAAGGTCAAGCTCAAGGAGAGCAGAGCTCAAGTGCTATCTAAAATATGTATCTTACCCAAAGCTTAGCATAGTACTTGGCACAAAGGATGTCCTTAATAACTGTCTGTTGATTAAAATAGTAGGAACTATATCTATTTTACATTGGGTGGATTCACTCTCTAAACAGAACAGGGAAGCTGTTTGGCTTCCTTGCTGGCTGAGGCATAAAAGGTCCAGTTTGGGGAAACTTGTATTAGAGGTTTTCAGAATGCTTATAGACCCCATTGAAGAACACTTTCCTGATTCAGCAATGGCAGTGTCTGTGATGGCTGTGCAGAAAGAGGGGAATAACATTTAACTTTAGAAATTATATCATTTTAATCTCTTGTTATGCTACATGAGTACCTTAATATATTTTAATTCCCAAGCCTGAATTACAGGACTGCCTTAGGTTAAAACTAGCCCAGAATATTTGACTGACAAGTGGTTGTTTTATAGTGACCTGATTGTTAAATTACTTTTTTCAAGGGGGAGAAGAGTATTGTGGAAGAAAAGGAGCTATGGGTGATTGGGTAGTCAGATACAGGACCAGATTTCCAGTGGCTAACGTGGTTTCAGGGTTCATAGTGAGACCTTTTATTGAGCTAAGCAAAAAGTTCTCATTTACCCTGTGATAAATGTACTATGAGAGGATAGAAATTTATTGGGAAAAATAAAATAGAATGAAATATTCCATGGCTTTTATTCACACCTTTGGAAAAGCTCTAATTGACAACATAAGAGAAGGAAGATAAATCTCCTTGTATCAGAGTATAGGAGTCATAGGTAATTAGAGTCAATCAGAGTCAGAGGTAAATAAACTTTGCATTTTTTTAAATCATGCTTTGAATCTCTTTTAAGAAGCTGTGGATATGGCTTTTGAAGTATGAGGAAAACAAAAGATAATTGACTGAGTCAGTCTACAGGTGTCAATAAAATTGTATCAAACATTTGATCAACAAGCATTTATTAATACTTGCTTACTACGCGTCAGGCACTTCAGTGATCTCTGGAGATAAAAAGAGAAATAAAAAGCAGTCCCTGCTCTCAAGAAGCTCACATTCTAATGAGGAAGACTACATATATAAATCAGAATACACAATATAAATGTAGGATAGATAGAAGATAACTTTAGAATATTAATGCCATCTGAAGGGACCATGAAAATCTTTCTCAAGGAAGTGACACCTGAGTCTTAAAGGAAGCTAAGAGTTGGAAATGAGGAGTAAATTAATTCCAAGTATGGAGAGATACATACAAAGGCACAGATATGGAAGACGCAATGTCCTGTCCAAGGACCAGAAAGGTCACTTTGGTTGAATCATAGAGTTTGAGGAGAGGAGGAGAATGTGAGATTAAATGAAAAACAAAGGACTCTGGGAGTTAATATGGAGTCAATGGATTTTATTAAGCAGGAGAAGATTTAGTCAGACCACACTTTAGAAAAGTCACTTTGGCAGATGAGGGGTGGATGGATTGGAATGAGGAAAGACTTGAAAAATGGTGATCAATTAGAAGATCATTATAATAGTATGGGAAAGAGGAGATTATGGCCTGAACAAGGTAATGACTGTATTAGGTGGAGAGAGAAGGACATATGCAAAAGTTAGGGTAGAGAAAGAAATTAGGAAATTTGACAACAGATTGGATAAGTGGAATGATCTAGAGTGCGGAGTTGTGGGTAACAAATCAGGACTTTGATCCTAGGAGAGTAAAAGGATAGTGGTATTATTGGCAGTAAAAGGGAAATATTCCAACCTCCTTCATCTCTATTACTTTCTTCCCACCTTAGGGTCCAATATTGTTTGATATTAATTATATGGAATAGTTCAGGCAACCAGAAGAGCTTGTATTACATTTATCCACAAGAACCAGCAGAGAAGCAACCAAAAGCTTCTGGACAAGTATCAGTCCCCAGGAACTCATAACATCAAAAGCCGGTGATTAGTTCCCATAACTGAGACCCAAAACATAGCATTTTCCACTCATTTTTCCTTACTGGTTCACCCTGTCCCCTATCACCCAAAAAATTCATCAATAGAAAATGAAATGTGCACTTTGACTCTGTCAGAGTCTGCTGGTATAAAGGAACTTATCGTTTCCCCCAAAACCCTTCCTTATACCAGGCTTTTCTTCTACAAGCTATGTATTGCGGTCTAGTGACCCAGCTCAAAGGGCACTTTTTCTGACATAATTTTGATTTTTAAACAAAATGATATCACATAGTTTGATTGCCTTCTTTGTTCACCGTATTTGGCTCCAAAAATACTACAGTAACAGGGGTAGCAGAGAGCCCGTGCAGAGATTCCCTTACCTGCTTCTAGCCAACCTTATGAGGGGCTTGGCTCTTTGAAAAGACAAAAAGGTCTCCTTACTAGCCCTTGAAGGGAGGAAGAATATCCATTCCTAAAAACTAGAGAATCAAAAATACAACAAAAGAGCAACAAAACGTGATATAATATGATATGCAATCCATCATTCAACTGACAAAGAACTAACTGAAGGTTGGGAAACCATTCAATCTAGTTTCAAATTGTCAAGATTGGCCCAGTGTGAGTAGAAACATGCATGTATGACTATTACTGTAACAAAATGAAACATTATCAAAATCATTTGCTGTCCCATCTAATTTGCACATCACTATACTATACATAAAGTGTTTCCTGAGCCTCCTTCTGTGTCCTTTCAAGAACAAGTGTCTTCCCTATCTTACTACCTTGCATTTATTTTTTCTACATATATTTATAGGTGCATGAGAAGCATTATGGTGTTGTGGTTAGAGAGCTGACCTTGCAACCAAGAAGAGGTTGGGCCACATCCCACCTTTGACATATAGTGGGTATATGATTCTGGGCAAGGGGCACTTTCCCCCGCATTGTTCTATACAATTCTCTAAAATCCTAAGTTGCAAAGAGGTGCTAGCCTTCATCAGTAACAGAGTTTCTTCACTCTGGAGTTCCCTATATCAAAGAAATCATGAATCCAATCCTATTTTTATCCTTTACTTGTGTGTACCCTTGCCATATCTCCCAGAGAATGTAAAATCCTTGATGGCAGAGGAATCCTCAGCCACTAGCAGACTTTCTATTGCACCACAGGAGATCAATAAATGCTCATTGGTTGATTGGTTGGTTAATTTCATCCTTTTTCTTCCACCCTCATCCCCAAAGTAAAACACAAACTCATTGAGAGCAAGGACTATTTCCTTTTATCTTTGTATCCACTATATTTAGCATTCTGTGCACAGAGTAGGTATTTAAAGAATGGATATTGAATTGAACTGAAATATGTGACTGTTGGCATCTCAAACAAATCAGCTGTTTACATGTTCTGCTGTCTCAGTTCTAGACTTTAATGACCATTTAAAGATGAAACTATATATACTCAGGATAAAATTTCCTTCCACTTATAGAGAAAGGTAATTGTTCTGCAACTTATAGTCTCAGAGAATTGCGTGGAGCTCAGAGGACTTAACTTGCCCGAGGTCAAATCAACAGTATGTGTCAGAGCCAGGACCTGAGCTCAGACTTTCCTCACTGCCAGGTTAGATACATCATATCAGACCCTCTCAAAGTCTTATATTTAAAAGCATGAAGGCAAGGATGATCAATACTATTTTTTTTTTGCTTGTATAAAGTTTAAGTTCACTAAAAGTAAAATTTAATTTTGGTAGCTGAAAGAAAAGCAAAAGAATATTATGTATATTTTCCAATTATCCTTTTCTGAAGTCTGAATTTACTACCAGCATTAGTTTTTTGAGTTAAGAGATACACCCAGTTGAAAGATGCACACTATGTCTAATAGTCCAGAAATTCTCCAGTGCCCTACCCTTTCTCCACTCCCAGCTCAAAAAAGGCCTTGTAAATGTCCAAACCCAAGTGCACATATACCACACATTCAGATACTGAAGTATCCTTTGGGGTAGGGTAAGAAAAAAATAACATTACTCCTTTTGTGTGGCAAATGCGCATGTTTGTGCATTCATTAACCTAATCAGAAAAACGTCCAAGTAACTAAGTAATTTGATCTGAGTAAAGAAGAAACACAATGAATTAGAATTTACAATTTTTTCTAGCTAGTTAAATTCAACTTAAACAGCAGTGTATATCAAATCTGTTTCCTCTAGAGAGGCCAAGGACTTACACCTACTGGTGATTACAAAGTAATTTACAAGGAAAGAACCCTCGCGGGGAAACAGAAGTTGAACCAAAGTATGACTGAGAGTAAACAGATTATTGAGGAATGGATCAATTTATTGCTTATTGCTTATTATAGTGCATCTCCAAGTTTGAGAGATTTTCTTCCTTGGGAGATAAAACATTTGTATTAAGTAGTTTAATATAATTCTTTGTGTTTGCATGTTTAGAGTTTATAGCTTTCTTTTGAAGGAGGACCAATCATTTTGTACAGATTAAAAGTTCAACAGGTTTTCTTTTTTTTTCTTTCTCTCTTTAAGGATCATTACAATGCAAATTTTGCCCCGCCCCTGTCCTATTCTTTCTCAAAGACAACTATCCCTTCTGCCAAGGGGACTCTAAGGATAATTATTAGCATCTGCACTGGGCAGGGTGCCCATTCTGAGAGAGTCACCTTTCAAGGTTACTAAATGTATGTCATCCTTGGGCTAATTATGAGAAACAGTCCAGTAGAGACCTTCAATCCAATAATAGTTACCTTAGTCTGAAAGTGCTAAGAATGTTGAATGTGTGCAGAGAATGTTACCCAAAAGATAAACCATGAATTCAGAAAAACTGAGCATGAACACAGCTACACAAGACCCCGAGTCACTAACATTCCCAGAACCTTAAGGGCAGATTGTGAAGTGAGACATTAATTTTTCAAGCTATAAGTCTGAACAATGCAACCTCAAATTTCGTTGCTGATTGAAATTTGTCCAATGACTTTCACATGTACTCTAGTGCTTATATTGACCTGTTGACAACTGACATAGGAACAAGAGCTCTAGAGGTCCGAGACAGACATTACCTATAAATACATGAGGAGGCCCTAGCAATATTTATGATACTTGTATTTGGTATCTATCTAAGATCTCACCAGTTATATCATAAACTTTAATAAAATTTATGAAAACATAGGTAAACCATATGTTGGGTTTTGCTTTCATTTTTGAAGCTGCAACATTTATCATTTAATTCTCTATGTAGAGAATATTTACTCCTAAATGTTGGAGAATGGGTACAAAATATAACTTTCTCATCCTTTGAAAATAACTCTTTGAACCTACGTCACCCAAGCATAAGTTATAGAAAAGCTGTATATCTATATCAATGGATGGAGTTTTCATGCTAGGAACTCCCTGAATGGATGAAATTATAGGACTAGACTAAAAACCACAATTTTGAACAATGATACATTTAATCATAATGGTAGACCTTAAGAGAAACTCTTAAAGCTGTATGTATCAGGATTCTCAATATAAGGAAAAATAAGATAAAATATAAAACTTAAAGTCTATTATAATTCAAATTCAAACCCAGGTGTCACTAATCTCTATGCCTTGCGTTCTTTCTAAGATACCGTACACCTGCTCAACAGTTTAACATTTTAAATGTCATCAGTCATTTATGTTAGTGTAGATAAGTTTACTAGATCATTCCATAAGAACAAATTTGATAGAGACAAGAAAGTATGACCAATCAATCAAACAAGTACTTATTAAATGCTTACTATATACTCAGCCCTGTAGTAGGCACTAGGGATACAAAAAACAAAGAATGAAATAGTCCTTATTCTCTATGATTTTACATTATAATGGGGGAGATAACAAATGCATATAGATATGTGTGTCTGTGTATATATTATTAATATATACATATCTTAAATGTAAAGTTAATACACAAATACAAAGTAATCAATCAATCAATAAACATTTATTGAGCACCTCCTATGAACTAAGCTCTGGGGACACAAAAAGAAGCAAAAGGTTTTCCCTGCCCTCAAGGAGCTTACAGTCTAATCAGGGAGATAACATGCAAGCAAATATATTCAAAGTGAGCTATATACAGGATAAATAGGAAATAAAAAAGGGAAGGCATTGGAATTTAGAAGGGGCGGGGAAAGTTTTTTATAAAAGATGGGATTTTGTTTGACACTTATAGGAAGCCAGGGAGGTCAGTCATTAGACTTGAGTAGGGAGAGCATTCCAGTCATGGGGAACAGTCAGAGAAAATTCCAGGAGCTAAGGAATGGACTGGGGTAGCTAGGAGGCCAGTGTTACCCGGGCCCTGGAAGCTGTGAGATCAGGAAAGGCTTCACATAGGAAATGCTGCCTGAACTGTGTCTCAAAGAAAGAGAGGGACTCTCGGAGGTAGATGTCAGAGGGAGTACAGTCCAGGTATTGGGGGATGGAGTACAAGAAAAAGTGAGGTAGAAAGTAGAAGCTATTTCAGGGACAGAGAGGATGGTGGAAAAGACCCAGAAAGAGGCATGCAAAGGCAGATTTTATCCACCTCACAATTTTAGCTCACAGTGGCCTTGTTGGAGAATATATTGTATTATATAGAGATTTACTTGCATAGTTTTATACCAAATAATTTCTAAGTTACCTCTTGAAGAGACCTACTTTCATAAAAACGATCTCTTAAGATTACAGTTTTATTTCTTTTAATGCACAAAGCTGTAGGGTTCAAACAGATATATATTTCTTTATGTGACCCATTCATTAAGTGAGCATTTATTGCAATTTAAACATCAAAACAGCAAAGCAACCTCTGGCATCCTCATTATCCAATGTGTCAAGACATAAAATACATTTACACCCTCAACCTCCCCACCCTACCTCCTCCCCAAACACACACACATACACATAAGTGTAACCAAAGGATTCTTTTTTATGAACAATGATATAGTTCCATTGACTTAGCCTTTCATGTTGTATGATCCACTGGTTGGCAGTATATGCAATTTTTCACAACATTTATCTGGTTTGAAAATACTTGTAATAATCTGAAAAATACCATTTACTTGACATTAAAGTGTTGATAGAAAGAATTTTCTTTCTCTGAAAAAATTTTCTTTCTTCTAGCATTAAAGAATCAGTTAGTTGTGTCTGTCGAGTAGACTCAATTTGAATAGCAAATGTGCCAGATTTATCGTCCTAACACATTTCTTAATTAAGATGCTGATGCTGTCAATAACAAAGCTCAAATCAATTTAATTCAGCAAACATTTAATAAGCTAATAATTTCTTGACTTGCTAAAAATTATAATTCCATCATTCACGTGATAAAGGAACCAGCAATAGGAATTCTATTCTGGACCTGAGTTTTACAAAGATCAATTTGCTGGTAGAGTAAACATGGTGGAAAGCTTGGGAATAACTGACCATTCTTTGTTAGAATTTATAATGGAAAAATAGAAGAAATCAGGGCATAGTTTGATATGCATCCTAGATTTTAGGAGAGCAGATGTCAAGAGATTTAGGAAAAGGATAGGTAGAATTCCAGGAAATAATATGCCACTGGAAAGGGCAGCAGAGGAAGAATAGGAAACTCTCAGAATGAAATTGCAAAAACATGAAGAAAAATAATTCTAATGAAGAGGTAACAGAGAACTGCCTGAAGAGAACTATGTGGACACACAGAACACTGACCAAACAATTACATTTTTTAAATTTTAAAATATCTTTAAAAAAAAAAGAAATTGAAGAAATTAGAATAGGCAAAGAAACTAAATTATCACTCTTTGCAGATGGTATGATAGTATATATTTACAGAAGCCTAGAGAATCAAGTAAAAAACTCCTTTAAATAATTAACCACTTTAACCAAAGTTGCAAGATATAAAATAAGCTCACAAAAATCATCAACATTTCTATATATTACTATAAAAGCCCAGCAGCAAGAGATAGAAAGAGAAATTCCACTTAAAGTAACTGTAGACAATACAAAATATTTGGGAGTCTACCTGCCAAGACAAACCCAGGAAATATATGAACACAATTACAAAATATTTTCACACCAATAAAGTCAGATCTAAACAATTGGAAAACTATCAGTTGCTCATGGGTAGGTCAAGCTAATATAATAAAAGTGAAAATTCTACCTAAATTAATTTACTTATTCAGTGCCATACCAATCAAACTACCAAAAATTATTTTATAGAGCTAGAAAAAATAATTACAAAATTCATTTGGAAGAACAAAAGATCCAGAATATCAAAGGAATTAATGAAAACAAATGCAAAGGAAGGTGACCTAGCCACACCATATCTAAAACTGCATTATAAAGCAGCAATTATCAAAATTATTTGGTACTGGCTAAGAAATAGAGTGGTAGATCATTGGAATAGGTTAGGTACACAAGACACAGTAGTCAGACTATAGTAGTCTCCTGTTTGATGAACCCAATGGCTCCAGCTTCTGGGATAAGAACTCACTATTTGACAAAAATCCTGGGAAAACTGGAAAACAGTATGGCAGAAACTAGGCATAAGCCAACATCTTACATCATATACTAAGATAAGGTAAAATGGATACATGATTTAGATATAAAGGGTGAAACTATAAGCAAATTAGGAGAGCAAGGAATAGTTTGCCTGTCAGATCTATGAAGAAGGGAAGAATTTATGACTAAACAGGAGATAGAGAAGATTATGAAATGTAAATTGGATAATTTTGATTGCATTAAGTTAAAAAGGGGTTGCACAAACAAAGCCAATGCAACCAAGATGAGAAGGGAAGCAGGAAGCTGGAGAGCAATATTTACAGCAAGTGTCTCTGACAAAGGCTTCATTTCTAAAATATAGAGAGAACTTAAGCAAATTTATAAGAATGCAAGTCATTCCCCAATTGATAAATGGTCAAAGAATAAGAACAGGCAGTTTTCAGATGAAGAAATTAAAGCTATCTAAAATCATATGAAAAAATGCTCTAAATCATTATTGACTAGGGAAAAGCAAGTTAAAACAACTCTGAAGTACCACCTCACATCTATAAGATTGACTAACATGACAAAACAGGAAAATGATAAATGTTGGAGATGTGATAAAATTGGAACACTAATAGGATATTATTGGAACACTGGATTGGAACACAATGAAACTGGAACACCATTGGTGGAGTTGTGAACTTTATCCAACCATTCTGGAGAGAAATTTGGAACTATGCCAAAGGACTATAAACTTACTCTTTTTTCATGTATAAATATATATATATATGTATGTTTATATATATATATGCATATTATATGCACATTCAACAGATTGTTTTCAAAGGTGTCCTGCTTGCCTGTGTTTCCTACTAATTTTGTTTTATTCTCTTCTAAAAAAAATACATCAGGGGACTTCTATTATTACTTTTTTCTTATAATTTTGGTAATCCTATAAATAAACTCCCTCTGTTCATCTTTCAAACTAACCCTCCCCCCAAAAATCTGAAATAAAAGAAGAGTAAATCCCTTGTATCAGATTACATAATCGAGGAAAACAAATTGTCTCGCTGTCCATTTCCAAAAATGTATGCTTCATTCTTCATCTTGAGTTTATTACTTCTCTGTCAGACAGCCTTCCCTTACTCAAATCAAAGTCTACTGCAAGTCATGCCATCATCTTGATGTCATGATCCTTTTTGAGAACAAAGGACAACCACAAAACTTCTGTCAGAAGAGGGATTGCATATTTCATCAGTGTTCTTAATTCTAAGTTTTTTTTCTTCACAATATTTTTGTTATTATATAAATTATTCTCTTGGTTTAGCTCA
This sequence comes from Notamacropus eugenii, assembly GCF_028372415.1. Classification (NCBI taxonomy): domain Eukaryota; kingdom Metazoa; phylum Chordata; class Mammalia; order Diprotodontia; family Macropodidae; genus Notamacropus; species Notamacropus eugenii. The sequence goes on from NC_092876.1 coordinate 229,513,865, forward strand.
GTTCCCTCTGTGCCCGGGGCGACTCCCGGGCCTTCGCCTTCTACTTACCTATCCCCGGTCTTCGGACGTCTCCGGTCCCTCTCCCGGTTGGGGGAGGGCAATAAACAGGCAGAGCACCCGAAAGGAGTTGCAGTCAGCAAGCTTTATTGCGTTTCCTCTCCTCCAGCTCTCGTGGTCATCCCCTTTTATTATCCCCTGTCTCCTCCCCCGTACCTCCCATGGGCGGGCGAGCTCCTCCCAAGTGCCTCCCCGTGGGTGGAGCCAGCCTGTTACCAGGGCCATCCCAGTACCCCACAAGGGGGCAGGTTCGGACCCTCAGGCGTCTCACGGTCCTCACGGGGGACCCCGGTCCAGAGCTGTCCCCCAACACCTCTGCATCAGATCATCAAGTCTTTTCAGATCTCTGAAACAGCCCTTTTCATAATTTCTTACAGAATAATATCGTAGCATATGCATATTCCCTAAATTGTTCAGGCATTCTGCAATTAATGGAAATACCTCAACTCCCTCAGTTGTCTTTTCCCTCTGATTGGAGGGCTGAAGGGTAGAACAATAAACTCCTGTCCAAGCCTTCTGTTATAGAAGCCTCAGATCAGGACTTTCCCATATAATTCTCTGTTTTCTATCAGCAATTCTGCTTGATTTTGACTCCAGGGAGCATCATTCCCTCTCCTGTCCCAGGTTCTGCCTGGTGCTTCCTTCTCTATCCTTTTTGGCTTCTTTTCTGTTGTCTTCCCCCATTAGATTTTGAACTCCTTGAGGATATATGTATGTGTGTGTGTGTCCTACATATATGTATATATATATATATATATATATATATATATATATATATATATATATATATATGATTGTAGATATAGTTATAAAATGACAACTCATTTTGCTTCCATATCCTCTACTCAAGAGAATAATCTTCAGTTGGATATTTTTAAAAATAGTTAAAAGAAGGTAGAAATCCAAGGTAAGTGAGGAGATGGAAAATGAGATATCCTCTGTGAGTTCAAAGACATCAGATTTTGATAATCTATAGCCCAAGGTATTGAAAAAACTGGTGGATATGATTGGTAACTATGATCAATGAGTTCTAAAAAAACATGGAGAATAGATGAGGTACTATAGGAAACAAATAGTCTAATGTCTCAATTAAAAAAAAAAAACAAACCAACAAACAGAGTGTAGATAATTTAAAACCACAGAGTCATGGGCTTAGCTTGAAGGGCTAACATGGCATATTGGATAGAGTGCTAGTTTTGGAGTTAAGAATACCAGAGTTCAAATCCTCCCTCACTCCCTAGCTTTGTGACCTTGGAAAACACTTGGTTAAGTGTTAGACAGAACTTTTGACTCATCTCCCTCATCTATACAATAAGAGCACCTACCTTACTTGGTTGTTATAAGTAGCAAATATTATAATGCATCATCAATTATTTTTTTATTAAGAAATTCTCAAATACATTATTAAGGGCATGGTCTATTAGCATTTAGAAGGGCAAATGATGAATACCAAGGGCCAGTGCAGGTTTATTGAGAACATGTAATACCTGGAAGTTTTGATTTGATTACTAAATCAGTGGAATAACATGAATTTAGTAACTAGGATTTTCAACAAGGTGGTTGACAGTATTTATTATGACATTATGGTGAATAAGATAAAAGGATTTCCTTGGATTACTGGTTGCCAGCAAGAAGATCCACAATGCAGAAGATAGGGTTATATTTCTTTCATGCTTAGGCCCAGAATGCCTTTGAACTGTTTCATACACTCTCCACACAAAGGATTCCTTCAGGTTGCTTTAGGATTATGCTTTTGCTCTTAGTGTTCCAATGAGGTTATATTATCCCCTTTGGGTCAGCTCATGGTAAATCAGGTTCATTTATTTCTTCCTTCATCCAATGGGCAGTTTCCCTTCCTAACATAATAGCTAGCTCAGTGTTAAACTGAAATCAGAAAGTCTTGGGTTCAAATCCCCCTTCTTATTGTTGAATCGTTTCGGTCATGTCCAATTCTTTGTGACTCCGTTTGGGGTTTTCTTCGCAAAGATACAGGAGTGGTTTGCCATTTCCTTCTCCAGCTCATTTTACAGAGAAGGAAACTGGGGCAAACAGGATTAAGTGACTTGCTCAGAGTCATTTAGTAAATATATGAGAGCAGATTGAACACTGGAAGATGAGTCTTCCTGATTCTTAGCCCAGTACTCTATCCACTAAGCTACTTAGCTTTCCCCAAATCTCTCCATTACCTATTAGACCATGAGAAAGACTTAATTTCTTTGAACTTCAATTCACCATATGTAAAAGGAGGGAGTTGGACTAAGTGGTTTCTAAAGTTCTTTCCAGCTTTAACTCTATGATCAGATGAGTCTATGAACCTTCCACTTAGTGTTAGGGTAAAGGGAGGGGTTCTTTCTGCTTCCTTTCCCTGCTTATATTTTCTTTTTTCATCTTCTTTCTGACAACAGAGTCAGTGTTGCAAATTAGCCTGGGATGTTCCTCTGAAGAGTCTGTGTGTGTGTTCATCCTTTGTTTCCAAAGAAGACCATGCCATCAGAGAAATAGTGACATGACTTGCACTTAACTTTGTTTTGAGTGAGGGAGGGCTGTACAGGTCACCAACCTCACTTCCTCTCCAGAGCCATCTGAATCCAGTGACCAGATGTTCACCAGGATAACTGGAGATGACCCAGGATGAGGCAATTGGGGTTAAGTGACTTGCTCAAGGTCACACAGCTAGTGAGTGTCAAGTGTCTGAGGTGAGACCTGAGGTGAACTCAGGTCCTCCTGACTCCTGCACTAGTGCTCTATCCACTGCACCACCTAGCTGCCCCATGTAGAGATCCATGAAAAGAAGGAAGGGCATCTAGCAGTTTTCAGTGTCTACTCCCAGCACGGGTTCCTGTGACTCAGCATGTCTCCATTATACATCATTTCTTATTCAACGCATTGCTGACACTGTCAGCAAATACATTCAATTTCAGGGATGAGAACAAATTAGCAGTAACATAGGTAAAATGGGTCAGTTAAGCAAGGCAGGAAGATAGGCCTACCAGACATGCCCATCAACACTTATTTGTCTATCTTAGTGAAATATGTTCATGCAAATTTTTTAAAATCCCATATATAATCAAATTAAAATCATAGAATATATGAAATTATTTTTTGTCAGATCCTGTATTCACCTAAGGGGAAAAAAAGCAATTTAAAAAAAGTTTCTGAATGAGGAATTTATATGTGTAAAGGAAACATGCCATATTTCATGATGAGGATGGAACATGAAAAATGCAGCTTCTGTTCTCAGGGTATTTATTGAATGCCATATAAAGGATGAAAACTCTATGAGATGTTGTTACTGCACTCCTCCTTCCTGGAGGAGTCTACGAGCACAGAACTTCAAATCAAAAAAGAAAGGAGGGTGGAGGAAAGCAGTTTTAGAACTAGAGATGTAATTAAATTCTTTTTTTTTCTTTTTAAGAAGGGCTCAATTAGGAGGGAGCAAATGAGTCAGCACAAAGTTTAAGCACTGAAATGGTGCTATGGGTGTTTTTCTCACATTTCTGCTTACTTTGGGAAAGTATGATACCTTATTCAAAGAACACCTTGAATCTAAATAAATTTGTGAAAGAAAATTTGATATGTCGTGGGGAGGGGGGAAGATAGTCAAACTCCTTGGTAATACAGAGTATTATTTCAATAAATATCCATTTTTCTAGAATGTAACCTATCGGAAGACTCAGAAAATACTTTTCCCCTCAATATATACATTGCTTTTATAAGAATGAGGAAAGAAAAAGTATACAAGCTGATATCAGGAATTTTTTGACAAGATCAGCTTTTGGGAACAGACCTGCATCAATTTATTTTGTCATAGTCTACTGCATTGAATAACAGACATTTATAATGATGACCTTGAGGCCCAGCATGATTCTGAAGTACCTTTGGAATAATCAGAAAAAACCAGATTGAATTATCTTCTAAACATTTTTACTGTTAAATATTTTCACATTAGTCTAATTCCATGAAAATGAATAATTCATATATTTTATATATAGGAGAACCTTCTGTCAATCAAAATCTTTAGCTAAGCACAAAACCCCAAATTCCCTAACCATTCAAGATAAAAACCCAAACCAACAGAATCAAGTTTTTTGTATAGACAGAATCATAGAAGCTCAGAGATCATATAATGCAACCCTGACCTGAACAGGTATATCCTCTAACCCACTTAGTCTCTGACTGAAAACCAGCAGTGCTGGAGAGTTCAGTACCCCTTGAAGCAGCTTATTTTACTTTTAGACAGTTCTAATCATGAATATATTTTTCCTTGACTGGAGTAGAAATCTGCCTCTCTGTAATTTCAATTCATTATATCATATCTATCCTCTAGAGTCAAGCACAACAAGTTCTACCTGTCTTCCATTTGACTGCCCTTCAGATACTTAAATGCAGTTCTCATGTGCCCCAAGATGGTAGATGCAGTCATTATGTCTGTGGATTTTGCTTAACTTTTTCTTTTTCAAAGGGAGAGCTCCTTTGGAGGGCGGTATATCTGTCAATATTTAATTGTGGCTTGAACTGCATAACCTCTGGTGTTAAAGTTCTATGAAAAAGCCCCCGATGTTGATTAGAGGCAAATGACAGTGACAGTGTCTAGACAGACAGTCTAGGTCTTCTTTTATCCTGGTTGAACATTTCCTTCAACCTAAATGGCATGGTTCCCAATTTTCTATCATCCTAGTTGTCCTCAAGTTTGTCAATATCCTTCCTAAGATGTGGTGGCCAAGAAGGAACATAGTACTCCAGATATGGAACATTATGTGGCTCTGACCAAGGCAGAGCACCATGGGACAATCATATCCCTCATCAACATAGCGTAGATTGTTTTAGCAGGTATGCATCAGTGCCCATCATGACACCTCATGTTGTTGTTTCATAGTGAGCTTATAGTGCTCTAAAATCCATGGATTCTATTCATATGTGATTTGACTCGTACAGTTGACTGGCAATACTACCCCCATTCTGTAATTGTACAGTTAATTTTTAAAATATAAATGTAAAGTGTACACTTCACTTCAATTTTAAGACAAATCTGTGATCTCATCTGCATGGGTAGTATCAACAATGATGCAGATGACAATTACTCACACCCATGCCCATATGTATGCAAACCCAATTCTTGTCCATGTCCTCTCATAAATCCTCTAGCCAGTATATTGGAGGCCTTAATTCAGAAGTTCTTCTCTATCTTTTTCTTTCTCTGTTTCTCTCCTCTATGTGTCTCTATTATGTGTGTGTATCTATACATATCCCTCCAATATTCATAGCCATATTTTTATGGTAGCATATTGGAAACATTGATTTGAGAATGGCTGAAAAAATTAGGAGGATATTATCGCACTATAAAAAACTTTGAATCTAAGGAATTCAAAGAAACATAGGGAGTCTATATTAACTAGTACAGAATGAAGTAAATTGACTCAGAAGAACAATATATAGTGACTACAATAATGTAAATGAAAAGTACACTAAAAATCAAGGCAAAAATGGAATTGTTATAATCTTGTCCTCAGAGAAGAGAAAAGCAAGTATCCTCTTCCTTTCCATATAAACCAAGATGCCTGGGAGCAAAATACTGGTTACACTGGCAGATGCAGTCATTATGTCTGTGGATTTTACTTAACTTTTTCTTTTTCAAAGGGAGAACTCCTTTGGAGGGTGGTATATCTGTCAATATTTAATTGTGGCTTGGATTACATGACCTCTGACATTAAAGTTCTATAAAAAAGTCCCCCATGTTGGTTCGAAACAAAGGACAGTGACAGTGTCTAGACAGAACCACAGTGATCTTCAGGAATTGATGCCAATGGCATCATTGCCATATCATAGATAAGCCGGTAATAAAAGAATATGGCAAGGAGCCTGAGCAAAGGAAAGGTTAGTAAGTAAACAATTTCTGAGGAGCAACTACCAAAATGATTATAGGTCAAGGTTTAAAGAGACACAATGCTCTGATGTAGAGGAATGAACTCTGAACCTTCCCCAGGGGAGTAACATAAATAATGGAGATTCTATCAATGCCTCTACCATCAGAGAATCTCATTAGTCTTTAATGAGACCTGAGTCCTCATCTTGCGAGAGGTCCCACCTGGAGTAATACTGTATATTACAGTGACTGTATAATCTCTCTTTCTGATTATCCATAGCACTTACCATAGCACTTAATTACACTTAATTCAATATTCTATTGTCTGCTCTCTTAATTTTTTCTCAGATTGTTTCCCTACTCATCCCTCAAAAGTCCAGCTCAAAATTCTACCTCTACCATAAGGCCTTTGAGTAAAGTCAAGGTAAGCCAAGGTAAGCCAAGTGAACAAGTACTTTCTAATTTACTGTTTACTATGTGCCAGGCACTGTATTAAGTGAAGGTGATACAGAAAAGGAAAAAAAAATAATCTATAATTCCCATACTCATGGAGTTTACATTCTAATGGAGGAGACAACAGTTAAATAAATAGGTAGATACAAGACATATGTAGATCTCCTAGTGAAGGAAAAATTTGAATTGTGTCTTGAAGGAAGTCAGGAAAAGTAAGAAGCTGAGATGAAGGGGTAGAGTATTCTAGGTTTGGGGAACAAAGATTGCAAGATCTAAGGATGAAATGCAACATATTGAGAAACTGCAAGTAGTCCTGTGGTGCTGAAACATGGAGCGCATTGAAGACAATGAAGGATAATGAGCCTAAAAAGGCTGATCAATTAATCAACATTATTAGGCATCTGTTATGTGCTAGGCGGGGAACAGATTGTCCTGCGATAATCACAGGGGGATCTCTCTCAGTCACTGATGGCAAGATTCTTGCTACAGTCCTCCTTAATAGAATGATCCTTTGCCTGGAAGATGGTCATATACCTGAGAGCCAGTGTGGCTTCAAGAAGGGCCAAGAAACAGTCAATATAGTATTCGCTGCCTGACAACTCCAGGAGAAATGCCAGGAGCAGAACAGAGATCTGTACACAATGTTTGTAGATCTGACCAAGGCCTTTGATATTGTTAATTGTGATAGCTTATGGCAAATTATGTCAAAATTTGGTTGCCTGGAGAAGTTCATCAATATTGTATGTCAATTTCATAATGGCATGTTTGCCAGGTTCTGGGTAGTGGACGATGCTCTTGTGCCTTCCCAGTTACCAAAGGCCACAGTGGAGGGAGTGTTGGTGCATGATTTTCTTTTTGCAGATGATTGCGCATTCAATGCAGCCTCTGAAGCTGAGATGCAACAAAGTATGGATCAATTCTCTTCTGCCTGTGTTAATTTTGGCCTAATAACACCAAGAAAACACAGGTGCTCCATCAGCCACCACCACACCATCCATACATGGAACTATCAGTTACAACAAATGGAGAAGTTTTGAATGCTGTGGATAAGTTCACTACCTTCGAAGTGTACTTTCTAGGGATGTACACATTGACAATGAGGTTGATGCACCCACTACCAGAACTAACTCAGTGTTTGGGAGGCTCCAAAGAAAAGTTTGGGAGAGAAGAGGTATTAGACTGACTACCAAATTGAAGGTCTACAGAGCCGTGGTACTGAACTCATTGTTGTATGCCTGTGAAACATGGACAGTCTACCAGTGTCATGCCAAGAAACTGAATCGCTTCCATTTGAACTGTCTTAGGAAGATTTTGAGGATCACCTGGCAGGATAAGGTACCAGACACTGAAGTCCTTGCTCAAGTTGAACTACCAAGTATTCAAACTCTGCTTCAAGAGAGTGCAACTTCGATGGGCTGGCCCCATTGTTTGAAGGCAAAATGTATGCTTGCCAAGAAGATTGTTTTATGGAGAACTGACATGGGACAGGTGATCACATGGTGGTCAGAAGAAGCAATATAATAAACCATGTTTATATTTAATATTATTAAATTATTTAATTATATATATTAAACATGCATTGTATTTAACATATATTAACTTATTTAATTATATATATTAAATATGCATTATATTTAATATATAATAATCCTTTTTGAAGATAATATGTTAGTGTATTTAGAAACCCTAGAGAGTCAACTAAAATAATTGAAATAATTAGTAACTTTAACAAAATTATAGGATGTAAGATAAATCCATATAAAACATCAACATTTATACATAACTAATAAAACCATCAGGAAAGCTAGATAGAGACCTTCCACAGAATAACTATACAAGCTATAAAATATTTAAGAGTGTATCTTCCAAGATCTACTAGAGACTATGTGAATCTAACCAAAAAAAAAATTATTCTTTGCAAAAATTAAGACAGACCTAAATAATTAGCACACACACAAGCATATATACACACACACATAGAGATATACACATATATATGTATATGTATGTATGTCTATATATTATTGATATATATGTGGATATATATGTGGATATAAATATAATGGGAATATAATTATAAGAAATGGATAATTTCAGAGGAAACTGGGCAGATCATTTTTGAAGTGATACAGAGTAAAATGAATGGAAACAGAAAACATTTATACAATAATAACAATGAAGAGAAAATCAACTTTGAAAGACTTTAGAAACCACAAATACAAAAAAATGAAGATGAAGCATCATCATTATCATAATAGCTAACATTTATATAGTGTCTATTATGTTCCAGGCATAAGCTAAGCTCTATATACAAATTATCTCAATTGATTCCCCCAACAACTCTGGGAGGTATGAGCTATTAATTTCTCCATTTTAAAGATGAGGAAACAGAGGCAAATAGAAACTAAATGACTTGTCCAAGGTCATTCAGCTTAGGTGGACAGGTCTTCCTGACTCCAGGCCCAGCACCTTATCCATTCTTCTACCTTATCTACCCTTACTTCACTTTCTAGCAGAGCTGAATTTAACTTGCAGAAAGAGACATACATTTCAAAACTGGAATTTGAGTCCAAATCCCAGCTCTAGTACTTACTACCTGTATGACCTTGTACACATCCTTTTGCCTCCATGCTCACCCCCTACATCTTATTTTTTATTTGTGAGATAAGGAGACTAGACTTGATGATCTTTGAGATCTCTTCCAAGTTTTAATCTCTAAGCCTATGAGTCTATCACCTGAGAAAGATATTGAAAAACTTTACTCTGCACAAAACATAGTAGCCTGTTTAAAGAGAGGCATCAAAGAACATCTGCTTCTGTGTCCTATAGACTGGATGGCCTCCCTATTTCCTTTGAGGCAAAATATAAAGTTATCAGTTTTAGTCCATGAAAACTTGCTACGTGTTGATGTGGCTATGTTTCAGCAGTGAAGTTCTGAGACACTTCTGTAGTGTAGGGAGACAATATGGATGAGGAGGGGTACTCTGAGACAAGAAAATGTTACCAGAAACAGAAGATGAAGAGCAAGACTAGGGGAAGGTGGGAGGGGTGTAGGATGGAATTAATAACACAACAGGATGCCCTTTGGGTAAAAGAGGCAGTTTGGGCATTATATGTTTAGATTTAGACAGAGTAGAGGTAGAAGTTTTCATATTCATTTCAGTGATTCCCTAGCCCACTCCCCAAAGTAGTTATTCCAGACCCCAAACCTTCATTATGATGGGGTACAAGCCCAAGCCAAGACCTTTTCCCCTTGGATCAGGAGGACTTTTATCACATTTGTCTGAAGGGCCCCGGAAAGTCTGGCCTTGTGGGGGGGCGCTCCTTGGATTCCCCTTCCATTTCTCCTAGGTCTGATACTCCCTATCTTCTATTTAGCATTCTTTTGATAGTCCGCCCTTTGATCCTATTACCAGCCACTCCCATCAGGATTCTCCCTGGGTTTGATCTATCAAGACCATCCCTGGGACCCCAGACTACCTGGCGACACCTGGATGCTTCCCTCAGTCTTTTCTGTATTTAGTTCCATCTTGCTGCCATGAGGGCACTCAGATTCCATCCAGCTCAGACTCTGTCTGGCTGAGATTCTATCTGGCCCGCTTGTGAATACAAGCATCACAAATGCCTAGGCTCCTTAAGAGACAACCCAGTATGGCCAATCTTTAATAAACTTTGTTTTTCTTTGGCTTTAAGAAGCCTTGTATGGAATTCATTCCAACAGGACCTGGCGTGTTGGTATTTTGGGGTCCCCAGCACACTCCATACCTCAACAATTACACCCTTTCCCAGGCCAGTGAGGTGACACAGAGGATAGAGTGCTGGACCTGGAGTCCAATCGACTTCAGGCACTTAGTAACTGTGGGAATACCAGGCAAGTTACTAAACCTCTGTTTGCTACTCTGTAAAGTGGGTATAGCAATAACACCTTCCTCTCAGGACTGCTGTGAGGATCAAACATCTGAGAAGTGTTTTTGCAAATCTTATAAGTGCTCCTATTACCATTTATCCTTCCTTATTCTTTGCTGCTGTTCAGTCATTTCAGTTGTGTCTGACTCTGTGACCCCATTTGGAATTTTGTTGGCAAAGATCCTGTAGTGGTTTGCTATTTCCTTCTCCAACTCATTTTATAGATGGGGAAACTGAGGCAAACAGGGTAAAGTGACTCACACAGTCCCACAGTTAGTACATGTCTGAGGCTGGATTTGAACTCAATATATCTTCCAGGTTCCCAGCCCTGTGCTTTTTCCACTGTGTTCACTTAGCACTTTGCCTTATTATTATTTACTCTTGGTAGATAACCTTGCCACCAGTCTAAGTTAGATTAAGATCACTCATTCATTCAGTAAGCATTTATTAAGTGCCTACTACGCGTATGGTACTGTGATCAGTACTAGGAATACAAAGACAAAAAGGAAATAGTTGCTGCCTTCATTGAGTTTACATTTTACTGTATAAAAACATAAACACAGAAAAGGAAATTTAAAGCCTATTGCATTAATTTCAGTTTTTGTGGGCAGAGCACTGAGGATCAGAGAAGACCTCACATTGAAGGTGACTCTTGAGTTGAGGCTTAAAGAAGTTGGGGTTCCAAGGGCGTAGAAGTAGGAAGAGAAAGAACTCCAGGCCTGGGGGACAGACTTGCCTAAGCAAGGAGGCAGGAGAAAGAAGGTTAAGCATGAGGTGTATCAGCAGGGGTAGGTTGGCTGGACTAGAGAGCACCTGAGGGCAGAACACAGCTCAGTCACACTTTAATACGAGCTAGGTTCTAAAGTAAGTAAGGTGACATCCCAAATAATCAAAACTATTTTGTGAAAAACAGTGAAGTAGGACTTGAAACTTACCTCATGGCCTCAATGTTCATGGAAGTTAGTGAATTTTTCTTCATAGTATAAACCATGTCTATTTGCATAAGACCATCTTCATTGCTTCAGATGGATTAGTCAATGGTCTAGGTCTGAATAAAAGATAGAGTTGGCAAGAACCTGGGGGAGAAGAGATATCCTGCTAGTCTGACTTCTAGCTTCAAGAGACAAGTTCCGGTCAGATCCAGATTCTCTTCAGTTTAATGAAGGGAGAAAAATACCCTGGAAGAATTCAATTCAATTTTGGATTCAATAAACATTTATTCTGGATACTATGTTAAGCACTGGAGATACAAATAAGAAAAAAAAAAAAGACAGTCCTTGTCCTCAAGAAGCTTATAATACAATGGAGGAAGACAGCACACAAAAGAAAGATGAAAATGGGGGTAGAGGTGATGGGGTCCAAGCCCAAGCCTAGACCTTTGTCCCTTGGACCTGGAGGGTTTGGGTCTCATTTGTTTGAAGGGCCTTGGAAAGCCTGACCTGGGGGGCTCCTTGGATTCCCTTTACTTGATTTAGCATTTTTTGATCTTCCTCCCTTCCTGACACTTCTTATCATTCTTTTGAGGTTCCAGTCACCCAGCCAGGATTGCGGATTGTCTGGTCTACTGGCCACTTCCATCAGGATCTTCCCTGGGTTTAGTCTACATTGCAAGCTGACCTCCTCTATCAAAACCATCCCTGGGATCCCAGACTCTTGGCAACACCTGAATTCTTTCCTCAGTCTTTTTCTGTATTTAAGTTCTATCTTGCCTCCATGAAGGTGCTCAGATTCAATCCCGCTCAGACTCCATCTAGCTGAGATTCTATCTGGCCAACTTGTTAATACAAGAGTTACAAATGCTTAGGCTCCTTAAGTCAAACCAATATGGCGGATCTTTAATGAGTTTTGCTTTTCTTTGGCTTTAAGAAGGTTTGTGTCGAATTCATTCCAGCAGGACCCAGTGTGTCAGTATTTTGGGGTTCCCAGCATCCCGAAAGTCAATAGCAGGGGAGGATTTAAAGAGGCATGTGACTGATGTTCTGTGGAGTTGAAACCAGACAAAGTCGCTTATTCAAAATAGAGACTTACCATGTTGGAAGAAACAAATATCTTGAAATCTGAAGAAAATATGGAACCCTCTGTCCTCTCTTCAATCTGGAAATCAGACAAGCAGTATCTCATTTCAGCTCAAGTCTTCAGGCCCCTCTGATGCACCTGGAGTATCCTTCTTCACCAATGAAGTGAGTCTTATGCAAATAAGTTTTGAACCTCAGGTTACAATAGAATAGAATTCTGCCTTGATCATGAAATTAGCTAATCACCAAATGATAATGATAACAACATTTTAAAGATTGGCAAAATTTTTTTGAATTCTGAAATTTTTTTTATTTCTAGGGACTTAATTTTTTTTATATTGTGCTTTTGATTACCAGATATAGGGGACTGGGGGAAGGAGGAAAGGAAGGAAGAAAAAACAATAGGGGAAAGAACAGAAAAATCTAAATCTGGTAAATATGTTAAAGGTCCATGAAATATACACACTTCAAAGATTACAAAAAAAAGCCCCAGTTTGGAATTGAAGAAGCAATGTCGTTTAGCAGAGACAGTCCTTGAGACATACCTCAGTTCTGGTCTGCTAGGTGATCTTGGCCTCTCTGGCCTCAGTTTTTTCATCTGTAAAATAATGAGCCTTGATCAAATGACCTTTAACATCCTCTCTAACTCTAATCTTTCGTGAACCAGTTCTGGAAAATACTACCAGAAGGAAATGTCTTTGTTAGTATATGCTGAGTTATGGTTTTTGTGAAAAAAGAAAATACTTCCAGTGTGATGATTTATATCAGACTAAAGATTAAAAGACTTTTTTGGGGGGAAATGCATTTTACTTCTAGAACTTTTCCTAAGAGCAACATTCTAAAGTTGTTAGAGGTGATATTAACAAGATTGGAATGAGAATTCAGAACCCGTGTAAAGTCTTCTCAGCCTTCTTTTATTGATTTGAATGTAAATAAGATTAGTTCCATTTCTGAGACAGTGACTTTATTCCCTTGGTCAAGAAAAGGATAACACTGAAATGATATTATCATTTAAATTTACAATTCATCTTGGTTGTTGGCTTAAAACCTAGTTCCTCGTTTTGCAAAGGCAAAACTCCCTCACGGATATCAGCTGGAATTTTGCCTACGTTCAGAGTGTGGGACAGAGAACTTCACAGAAATTCCCTTTGAGACTGGACCGCAAGAACTCATTTGAAAAATATTCATGTGAACAGTGGGTCCTTGACTGATCATCTCTCTATGTGTACATACTTACTCATGGATACTATACTACATGAAACAACTGGGCTACATATGCAAGCAATAGGTATGTATGTATGTGTGTCTACATCTGGGCCCTCTTAAAACAAAGACATTAGAATGACTTCTTTACTCCAGCATTCTGACCACAGTGGTAGAGAGTACTTAGAGTATTAATGAGTACCAATGCTGACACAACTATATCTAATCTACATTTTTCTACACACATATATGATGCAACAGACATGTAAGTATAACGAGCATGCCATGTAGCCTGACACTTATGATCCTTTAATATCCGATGTGTACACATAACATACATTTAACATGAATAATATGCGATATACAAATAATGTAAGCATACTCAATGACATTGTGTATAATAAGTGACATATCACACTTGCATATATTTATCATACATGGGTAATATACTACACACAAAGCAAGGTGATAGATGTAAGTAATATGTATGCATACATATGTATATGAAGACATGGCTGGCCTGGGAGTCCTCTTAAAATTAAGACTTTAGAACAAGTTCTTTAGTTCTCCAATGAGATAGACAGTACTGAGGGTTCTAATGAGAAGAGAGTACCAAAGCTAACCTATGTGTATGTATGTACATGTGTATGTAAATGCATATTCATATCTCTATATATCCACATTTGTACCCACATATATTTATCTATAGTCATACTTGTGTGCGCATTCATGTGTGATATATAACAGATATGTATATATGTCAATATAATATACAAAATTTGTTTCACATGTTACATATAATGTACATATAATATATGGTACACACATATTAAATATTTGCAGCACATTAACACATATAAGACATCTTTAACTTATACAACATATACTATAAATGATGCAAGAAAATCAATGACCTATTAAGCAGGTGTGTTAAATGAGACACCACAATGTGATGTGGGTCATTTATTCTACATGGGTACTATGTACTAGAAGTGATACACAGATGAGATATGTAAGCAATATACATGACCAGATGGCTGGTCTGAAAGCCCCCTTCAGATGCCAGCTTTGGAAGTTCTTTGCTCCGCACTTCAGTCCTTCAGTGTGAGTACTGATGAGATGTCAGTTCCAAAACTGCTATAACATAAAAGGATGATGAATTTCCTAATGATGAGGTTTCTTGGGTACATGATGGAGCAGAATAAAAGGAGTAAACCTGATGGGACATGATGAGGTGGCTGCCCTGGCAGTCGTCTTTGAATGGAACATTTGAAAGGACTTTTTACTCTTCCCTCTAGCCCAGCAGCCCTCCCATTAGGGGGCCAGAGTGCTGCCCAAGTGGTGTTCTTCAGCGTCACCCTTATAGGGATTACTTCAACAATTCAAAAAATGAATCTGTCAATGTGTATATTTTCCCCAGAGATGCAATTAGAATGCTGTCCATGCCTTCCTTAAGGGACTTCATGAGCTGCTGGGGACACAATAACTCTCATATATTGGCCAACTTTCTCATGAAAAGCTTTTCTGAAATCAGTTTCCCAGGTCCTCATCAGTGGATTGCTTCATTAGACCTGTAATGGAAGCATTTCTAGCTTGATCAGCTCTGTCAGAGCCTCTGGGGTCCCCTCCATACCACAGTATGACTTTGTAGCAGTTTCTTTAATGAATGTTTTAGCAAAATTCTGCGGTGTGCATATTGCATTCAACTCATTGCAGACTACATAGGCATTCTTTGAAACATTTGAATAGACAGAGTCCCTGATGTGTGGTTTTGAATGACTTCAGCCAGGCTTGATGAAATTTGTAGAGTCTCTGTTTTTCAGATGTGATTAGCAGTGGACACAGCATAGTCCTCATGTCATTGGTCTACCTGTCAGGTTCAGGGCATTGATTTGTGCCTTCATTATCAGTAATTCCACCATGGTCAACTCCAACCAAATAGTAATGTCACCTACTGTTGTTCAGCCATTTAAAAAAGAAAAACATTCTAATAAAAGTACACTAATACAGAAACACAGCAGCATTTGGAATGGTGGCAGTTTATGGATATAACTCCTCCACAAGGTAAAAATGGACCCCATGGTTTCACTGGCTGTCCTCAGTGCCTAGAACATTCTTTCTCCTTATCTCTGTATCCTGACTTCCTTTAGGTTTCGGCTCAAATTTCACCTTCTACAAATTTCGCCTTCTACACTTCTCCTCAAAATTATTGCTTTCCCTCTGGAATTACCTCCAATTTACCCTATGTTTATCTTATATATATATACAGTTGCATTTGTACTATCTCCCCCCATTAGTGTGTGAACTTCTTGAGGGCAGGAGCTGTTTTTGTCTTTCTTTGTATCTCTGGTTCTCAGCCTACTGCTTGACTATGGTCAGTGCTTAATATAATTAATATATGATGCTATTATAATAACATATTATATTACAATAATTATAATGCAAACATTATGATATGAAATGTTACATTATGTAATATAATATTAATATAATTAATAAATGCTTATTGATTTCTCTACCAATTTTTACCCATTCTTATTATACTGTATAATGTTGTTGATGACCTATTCTTGTCAAGGTTTTGTTAGATTATTCTTTTTCTTTGGATCCATTATTTCTGAGACGACTTCGTGCTAAAAGGGCTTAAATTACATCGAAAAGACAATACACTTCAAAACTATCCAGTATTAAAATATTAAACTATTAATAATTACCAAATTATATAATTAAAAATTAAAAACAATTAAATAATTATGATATAAATTAAAAATGGAAAAGTAGATCAGTGGCATAAACTGAGTAATATAGAAGAGTAAAAACAATCTACTACTGCTACTACTACTACTACTACTACTACTACTACTACTACTACTACTACTACTACTACCACTCAGCAATCTACTATAAACCTGAGTATGCAAGATTACAAGGAATGGAATTCTATTTGACAACTACTTTTACAACTGGAAAAAAGTCCCTAATAGATAAATGGTCAAAGAAAAATCAAGTTTAGAAAGTATGCTTCAATCTCCATTCAGACTCCATCAGTTCTTTCTCTGGAGGTGGATAGCATTTTTCATCACAAGTCCTTCAAAATGGTTTGGGATCATTATATTGATGAGAATAGCTAAGTCATTCACAGTTTATCATTGTACAATATTGCTATTAATGTGTACAATATTCTCCTGGTTTTGCTCAGTTCATTTTATGTCAGTTCATATAAGTAAGTCTTCTCAGGTTTTTCTGAAACTATCCTGCTCATCATTCCTTATAGAACAATGGTATTCCATCACAAGCATATACCACAACTTGTTCAACCATTCCCCTCAATGACCACTTTGCCACAACAAAAAATATAAATTTTTTGTACATATAGGTCCTTTTCTTGTTTCTTAGATCTCTTTTGGATACAGACCTAATAGTGGTATTACTGGGTGTAATACCAATCATGGCAGCACAGCTGAGAACTGATACTGTGAATAATTTTAAGGATCTAATCACATAGTATAATGAATTCTCTATTTACTCAGCAATAAACTAAACATTGTTCAGTGAAGTATAACATTCATAACAACATCCTTAAGCAAAACATATCATCTAATATATATATGTATATATATATATATATATATACGTATCTCATAACACTCAATATGTCATATGGCGCATAACATATATTAATACATCTTTAAAGTCAGGGGAGTTTGTTAAGGATGCACCCTTAAGGGGTTTAGCAGAAAATATCACACCATCCACCCCTAGGTCACTGCAAGAACAATCTTCTTAATCAATACACAGTGTCCAAGTAAAGTCTTCTCTCATCTTGATTCGTGGCTGACTTCCAAACCTCATGGTTCCTCCTCCATGAGCAGTCCACTCTCAGTTCTTGCCTGGGTTCACACTCAGGCAGTTCTCTGCTCCTGCTCCTTGTCTCAGTTCACAGGGACTGTTCCACTCCAAGCTCTTTTTACTTCTGCCTGACAGTAGGCTCCAGGGGTTCCTGACTACAGCTTCTGTTTCTAGGAAAACAAAGTTTAACAGGGCTATAACAGTATTTATATATATTACCAGCACTATCATTTCAATTCACTTTAATAGCACTGAGCAAGGGCTTAAGCTAAGCCTCATTCCCATGGGTGGATCTCTGCTCTTTAGCTCAAATCACTCATAAAGACCAACAGGCAGGGTTTCTGTCTCAGAAATTAAAAACAGATCAACAGAGAGAGCACTGACATCACAATCATTCTTTCTGTTAAGTCTTCTCACAAGCAAATTCCCCTAGCCCACTCCCACTCACTTATCTCTCAGCACTGCTTCTCTCTCTATTCTCTCTTCTCCCTCAAAGTAATGCTACACACACACACACACACACACACACACACACACACACACACACACACACACACACACACACATACACACACATATGTACTGTTTCCAATCAAAGACTCTTGATTCAAAGACTCTTGATTCAATCAAAGGCAAGACTCAGTCAGAGGCACTTGACTGGCTAAAAGTCAGTCCAGAAAAACAGCAAAAAAGCCTACTTTTCTTGACATTATACTGGGTCAAAGAATACGCATAGTTTTATAGCTCTTTGGGCATAATTCCAAATTGCTTTTCAGAATACTTGGGTCAGTTTACTACTCTACTAACAGTGGATTAGTGTCCCAATTTTTCTTTCTTTTTTCCCTCCCAAATGTGTCAATTTATTTGTTTTCAGTTTTCAACATTCACTTCCATAAATTTTAAATTTTCTCCCCTTCTCTCCCTACTCCCTCCCCAAGATGGCATGCAATCTTATATGGGCCCTACACATATATCCCTATTAAACACATTTTCACAGAAGTCATGTTGCATAGAAGAATTATAGTGAATGGGAGAAATCATGAGAAAAACAAAGCAAAACAAAAACATACTAAAAGAGAAAATAGTCTGCTTCATTCTGCATTCTGACTCCATAGTTCTTTCTCTGGATGTGGATAGCATTTTCCATCATGAGTCCTTTGGAAGTGTTTTAGGTCCTTACATTGCTGAGAAGGGCTAAGTCTATCAAGGTTAGTCATTGCACACTGTGGCTGTTACTATGTATAATGTTCTCCTGGTTCTGCTTGCTTCACTCAGAATCAGTTCATATAAGTCTTTCCAGGTTTTTTTTGAAATCTACTTGTTCTTTATTTCTTACAGCACAATAGTATTCCATTACATTCATATACCACAACTTGTTCAGTCATTCCCCAATTGATGGGTATTCCTTTGATTTCCAGTTCTTGGCCACCACAAAAAGAGCTGCTATGAATATTTTTATAAGTGTGAGTCCTTTCCCCATTTTTATGATCTCTTTAGTGTTCCAATTTTTCCACATCCCATTCAACAGTTATTCATTTTCTTTTCTGTCATATCAGCAATCTGATAGGTATGAAGCAATGCCTCAGAGGTGTTTTAATTTGCATTTCCCTAATCAGTAATGATTTTGAGCATTTTTTCATATGACTATAGATACCTTTGATTTTTTTGTTCTAAAAACTGTCTGTTCACATCCCTTGACCATTCATCAGTTGGGGAATGACTAATTTTCTTATAAATTTGACTCCATTCTCTATACATTTGAGGAATGAGGTCTCTGTCAAATAAACTAGTCCCCACCCCTACCCAATTTTCTGCTTTCCTTCTAGAATAGTTGTATTGGTTTTGTTTGTGTAAAATCTTTTAAATTTAGTGTAATCAACAGTATCCATTTTACATGCCATAATGCTCTCTATCTCTTGTTTGGTCATAAATTCTTTCCTCATCTAGCATATTGTAATAGGTTTTTTAACAGGTCTTCCTGTTTCCAGTCTATCTTTTCTCCAACACATTTTTCAATACATTTTACAAGAAATATTCTAAATGTAATTCTCTGGCCATGTCAGTTCTGGACTCAAAAAATCAATGGTTCCTTTTGCCTCCTGAATAATATATAATCTCCTGATCCTGGAACTCAAGGTTCTCTCCAATCTGGCTTTAATGGATCTTTCCAGTCTTATTTCATAATACTATCCTTCATTTACTTTGCTTCCTAGGAAAATTATACTCAGCAGGCAGCTTGGTACTGTGGGGAAGAACCCTGTCTTTGGAGTCAGATGATCACAATTCAAATTCTGTCTCTGCTACTTTTTTCATGCATAATCTTGGGCATACGCCTAATCTTTTGGGATCTCATTTCTTCAACTTTTTTTTGAGGCCATCAGAGTTAAGTGACTTGCCCAGGGTCAGACAGCTAGTAAGTATCTGAGGCCAAATTTGAATTCAAATCCTCCTGACTCCAGGGCTAGTGCTCTCACCAGTGCACCACCTAGCTGTCCCCATTATTTCCTTTGTAAAAAGAAATTGGACTACATTACTGATCCTTAGGAGATTGAACACATCTGAGGATAGTTCGGAGGGGTGGTTGACTGTGAACTTGGATGGCAAAAAATTACATTTTTCACTAACCTCTAAGTGAAATAGAGCATTTCCTTCAATTATAAGTGCAGTCAACAAATCACAGTGGTATTAAGTTTTACCAGACTGACAAAGGTGTCCAAGTGCATGCACGCTCACACACACATACACACACACACACACACATATATACATGTTAAGAAGTCTGGAGTAGATGATATCCAAAGTCTCTTACAGGTATAAATCTATAATCCTATTACTTTTCCTTCTATTTCCTTCTGTTCTGCATTACCTCCTTGCCTTTACTCATGCTCTCCTCTAATCCTGGAATGGATTCCTCCCTCCTTCCTTTATCTACACTTGTTAAAATCTCTTTTTTTTTTCTAGACCCAATTCAGGTAAAATTTCCTTCACAGTGGTTTTCTCTGAAGCCAAGACTTAGAAACTTGACTTGCCTGGAATTACACAGGTAGTAACTAGAGGAATCCAAGTTCAAACACAGATCTTCTGACTCCAAGCCTACTTCTCTACCCATTCCATCTGGTGTAAAGAAGGTCCTGGAGCACCAATAGGTGAAGGAAGAAAGAGCAGGAAGGGTCATAAAATTTGATTGAAGGAGTTATGAGAAGTATGCTAATTCATATAAGAGAAAATTTTCATTTACTTTAACTCTGCAGTCTGAGATACAACATCCTGAAAACTAAATTTCTTACTGTCTAAACCACTGGTTTTCCATCATTTAAAATGTGAGAAACTCCTTTTTAAGTTGAAACAATTTTCTAGATCCCCTTTATTGGATCAAAGAAATTCAATAATAAGTACTAACATTTATATAGTGCTTACTACATGCCAGGCACTATGCTAAACTTTATAATTATTATCTAATTTAATCTTCAAACAATCCTCTAAAGTAAGTGCTATTATTATCCTCATTTTGAGGAAATGAAAGATGAGGACACTGTGGCAGAAATGAATTGACTTGCCCAGGTCATAAAGTTAATAACTGTCTAAGGACAGATCTGAACTCAGGTCTTCCTGATTCTAAGTCCAGTGCTCTATCCATTGTGCCACCATGAAGAGTATGCTATTCCCCAGACACGGTGTTTGGCACTGGAGATACAGAAAAATGAAACAGTCCTTTCTCTCAGTTGTGTGTGTGTGTGTTTGTGTATATATGGGGGAAGATAGCACAATAAAAAATACAAAGTCAACGCACACTTTATAGAACTACACAAAATAATGAAAGAATTCATTTGGAAGAACAAAAGGCCTAAAATCTCATGAAAAACAATGAAAAAAATTAGGTATGAAGAGGGAAAGACCTATATAGTCTGATGCCTTTCTGTGAAGAAGATGTAGATAAGTTTGCTTTTATCATTGGCTGTGTGGGACCAAAATTTGTCACTGGAATTAATGTGAGTGTGGCTGTTTTTAGTGTTGTTTATGTTTTTAAGTTTTGTTGATGCTCTTTTCTTTTTTTTATATCAATGTCACTGACCAATGGGTCTCTCCACTTCCCCCTCCCCTGCCCCTTCCACCCATTGAACCATATTGATTGTAACAAATAAATGAAATCAGGCAAAGCAAATCAACATGTTTGACCATGTCCGAAGATATATGCCTTGTAATCTACTGCCTTGACCACCGGCTCTCTGAAATCATTACTGGTAATTGCATTGATCAGAGTCCATAGACTTTTTCAACAGACCAACCCAATGAAGGTGTAACCATTATTATTGGAAAATGGGGAAGGGGAAAACATCAGTAATTAAAAAAATCAGAAGAATTCATAAAGCCCTTTCTACATGCCAGGCACTATGCCAGTTTTGTGGGATAAGAAGACAAAAATAGGACAGTTCCTGTCCTCAAGGAGCTTGCATTCTATGGCAAAGAGTGATGTGGGGGGGAGAGATAACAGATACATATAGAATTAAATACAAAATACCTACAAAGTAATTTCTTGAGGTGAGAGAGGCTACTAGCAAGTTGGTAGCCTTCTTTTGAGAGGTAACACTTGAGTTTAGGCTTTAAGAAATCAAGAGGTTCTACAAGGTGAAGATGAGGAGGGAATACAATCGCAGGTATGAGGTCCATGGAATGTCATTCAAAACCAAAAGGAAAACAGCAAACAAGCAGTCTAGAAAGCCTTAAAAACCTTTACTAGAATCTACCATCCCTGTAAACTCTTATCCTATATGTCTCCTTCCTTTCTCAATTAAACTTCTTGGAAAAAAAAAAGCTTTCTATATTCCTTATAACCATTTTTTCTCTCTTCTATATTCCCTCTGTGCTTTTTCTTCTGACCTCATCATTCAACTAAAACTGCTGTCTCCAAAGTTACCAATGATCTCCTTATTATAAACCTGATGACTTTTTCTCAATTTTTCTCTATCTTGGCCACACTGCAGCATTTGTGTGTTGGTCACTCTTCTCCTTTATGTTCTTTCTTCTCTGGGTTTTCTTGACATTTCTATCTTAGTCCTCTTCTTATCTGTATGGTGATTTATTCTCAGCCTACATTGCTAGATCATCTTATCAAGTTGTAACCATGGGTGTACCTGGGATCAGGCAAAGTCAGCTTCTGGTCAACTGAAATCAATAGGATTTCTTTCCCCTTATAAAGGCAAGCACCCTGACATATCTAGGATGACCTGCTAAAACAGGTTCTTTTATCTACTTTTCTAAAAGGAAAGTCAACTTTTGAGAGATCAGCAATATTCTTTAGTTACATTCACTAACAGAGAAACTACAAGCAGAGAAATAAGACCAATAGCCAGGGATTCCAACTGTCTGACTATAAACAATACATACATTGCATATCAACAGACAGATCCAACTGTCTGATCATTACATACATACATAGTTACCAGAGAGAGAAGTGCCAACATCTGGGTTTTCAAACCTGGGATTGGGGGAAGGGATTCTTTAAACGACTTCCCAGAGTCTCAGCTACCCAGAGTCTCATCTGTCCAAAAGAACACTTCCAAAGAGGAAGCCCCAAAGCAAAACCTTACCTCAGAGTATATATACACTTTTCAGAGCTGGAGGGCATCACAACCCTACTGAACCAGTGCCTCATTAAAAATTAGCAAAAGTTGTGGGCCCTCCTACAAAACAAATCTCCCCAATCAAGTTTCCCTTAATGGGCAGGCCCATTAAAGGGCTGGGAAGATCTTTAACTCTCATTAACATAATTAGCATTATACCTTTTGCTTAATAAATCAACTGTTCAACTTCCTGTCTTCAATATCTTGGTGACTAATAGGCTTGGCCCAGAGAGTAGTGTTTGAGCAGAGGAATTTTGTGCAGAGGAATATAGTGTAGAAGGAAACAAGAGTATGGAGTATTCCCGGTTTGAGATTGGAGGGTCAGTAGCTTCTGTTTGATATAGCTTGACAATTTAAAAAATTGTCCCTGATGGTTCCTTAGGATTGAGGATGACTGGCATATTGAGTTCTATAGGATGATGGTTACTCTTCCAGAGTGTTATTGGGTTAGAGATTCCAGAGACTGTGGGATTAGCTAACCTGCCTTGCCTTGCCTTGTCTTGCCTTGTCTTACCTATGACTTGTCTTGCCTTGCCTATGGCTTGCCTTCCTTATGACTTTCCTTCCTTATGACTTTCCTTTATTTTAAAATATTTTTTATTTTCCTTTTAAAACTTTGGTGTTTTTCAATTAGAAAGCACTTGTGTCCTCTCTTCTACCCCAATTGAACCACAACAACAAAATAAACCTTTTGTAGCAAATATGCACAGGCAAGCAAATCAAATTCCTGAACTTGTTATATCCAAAAATGAATGTCTTATTCTTCTATATATATTGATTCATAACCTCTCCTTGAGGAGGTGGGTATGAGCTGGCCAAAATGGCCCTTAAAATAAATGCAAGTGAAATTACAGGACCTTACTACTAAAATTAAAACCATGACTTTTTGTATTATCTTGTTACAGGAAACCTTGCTGGATTATAGCAAGTGGGAAGAAGTGGGTAAAGTCAGGAGCACTAACTTACCATTAGGGCCATTTGAGGAAAATGTACCAGTTATGAAATTGGGCTATCTTAAGTAGCAAAGATATGCTACTGTAAGATTCAAAGTCTAGAGGTTGGGGTGGGGTGGGGATGGATGGACTTGTGTGGTGATGGTACACATACTTCTAACATGTCCCCATTGCTTTGCTTATTGAGCTGCCCAAATCAATATCCACTAGTAAGAACTGAGTCAATTTCCTTTGTTCAAGTGACAATACCAGAAAGTAATCAACTAGAACAATACCTGAGGGGTTTGCCTAAACCCTGGTGTGTTCTTGGCCTTCAATTCTGCCTCATGCAAGATATGGTGTCCTGCCTGGGCAGGACCATCCCAACTGAAATCTCTCTACCATTTCTCCATCTTTGGAGGAAAATTTCAGTCAGTATTAGGAAACCCGTGATGCTAAAGCCCCTGGCCCCACATATTGATTTGCAAAATGGAAGATGAGACTTGTAAAAAGGAAGAGAAAAGTTTGATTGGGGGGATGGCAGCAAAATAACAGATTAAATTTTAAAATGTTCTTTTGAATTTAAAAAACAGTGGGTTAAAATTATTAAGTAAATCAAGCAATATTATTAGTTCTTAAACTCAGTGAATCTTTTAAAAATAAAGTATAGCAAGAATTTGTTTCGTAAAATATCTTCTTTTACTCATAGAATACATACACAAATCTAATAGACCTTTGAAAAATAATTACTTCTTGTATCAAATAGACCCTGAAAAGGAAAACTGCTGTCCTTTAATCAAAACAAAAACTCATTTAGGATCAGAAGTTACTGCTTAATGGTCCCTTGTCATTTCTACTTGCACATTATGACTTTAAAACAGCAATGTTAATATCAATGAATACTTTCTAATAAATTCATTCTAAAAAGAAATGTATGACATTTTGAGTTCAGAGACATTGCCTGCCGTTCTCTTCTACTGCAGTCTCTTAACATGGTGTATTAAAAGGCAAAGCTGCCCCTGCCTTCCCCTCCCCCTTTTTTGTTACATTACAAATAAAATTTATTCTTGACTTTGTAAAACTATGTTTCTTCCTCCCACCCTCCAATGAATTCCCTCCCCATGCATCCAAAAAACAGTCAGCCCAGCCTACTCCATGTCTCTTCCTACTTCGTTTCCCCTATTCCAAACAGATTCCAAAATGGTGATGATGGTAGTGATCAGGGTGGGTGAGAATGTTTAATTTCCTATAGGGTTGGGCACTGGGGGGAAGGATTATAAAGGGGTAGATGGAGAGGGAGCCGGATGTTTGGGGAGGGGTTTAGAATGGATGAAGGATGGGGAGAGAGATGAAGGATTAAACATCCCTACTGAGCCCTCCCACCAGGCTTTTGTGCTTTTTTACTTCTTAGGAAGAAAATGCAATTGAGTAGAAAAACTGAAAAATAAAAATAGGGAAGGAAATAAACATTTATATTTGTGCTTACTATTTACTTGGCACTGTACTAAGCACTTTGCAAATGTTATCTCATTTGATCTTCACAATGACCCAGGGGTATTATCCCTATTTTACAGTTGAGGAAACTGAGACAAAAGCTAAGTTTCTTGCCCAGGGTCAAACAACTAGCAAATGTCTGAGGCTGGATTTAAACTCAGGTCTTCCTGTCTTAAGGCCTAGAGTCCTATTCATTTCACCACCTTGCTGCCTCAAGTTTTTAATAAATAAAAGTTAATAAAAATTACTGCAATTTCTTTAGATTAAATATTTGTTTGCTGGGATAATGAAATAGTTTGATTTATTCTATACCCATTAGACTACATAAAGTTTCTTTTGTCCCCAGGAAGCTTCCTTTGTTTTTGGTTTACTACAAGACCATTGTTTTCCTAATTCACTCACATTCACCCAAAGGGTCATTCTGATCAAAATGAAATGGCTGTTTTTTGTGGAAAGGGGAAGGTGAGTGGAATACCAGACATGTGGTTTCATCCATATAGTTAATTCACATTGTGGGATTTACTTTCATCAATGAATATTGGCAACAGTTTTGCAAATTATAATTTAAAATGTTGCCTGGATACTTTTAGTGGTTAAGTAACTTCTCCATGGTCATGCAGCTGCTGTGTATCAGGTAGTAGAGTACTTGAACCTGATTCTTCCTGCTTCAAAGACTAGTCATCCATCCATTATATCAAGTTTCCTCTCTTCTATATGAGTGTTCAGTGGAAAAGTTACCCTTCTTTTAGTTTTGTGATGAAAAAGAATTTAATTTAGAAAATAAATGGATATTTAAATAAATTCATTTATGAAACTAGTATCTAAGAAGGATGAGTTTTTTGACACCATGAAACACTGGTATTTCAATCAATTCATGATACCATATTTGAGGGTACCCCTTCCATCAGTGCAGAATACCTTCACATTCTGTGTAATTCTTGTCTATGTTGTTCCATTCAGGAGAGAGACAGAGACAAAGAGAGATCACACACACATACATCACACACAAACACATGTATATACACATATTAATCCAGAACTTTGAGGATCCTTTTTTTAGGACATAATATTTTATGGGTACTCTATATTGCCAAGGCAATATTCACAGCACTGGTGGTAACTATGAATATGCTGGCATAGTTCTTATTCACAAAGTACAGCAGTGCTGGCATAGTTCTTATTCACAAAGTACAGCAGACTCTCCATGTAGAAGACAGAAGAAAAACATTTATTCAGACACCTAGGTGGCACAAGGGATGAAGCACTGGGTCTGAGTCAAGAAGACCTGAGCTTAAATCCTGACTCAGATACTTACTAGCTGAGTGACACTGGTAAAATGGGGATTATTAATTGCATCTACTGTTCCCTTGGGAAGTCAGAAGGTCATAGATTTACAGGTGGGAGGAAAATTAGAGTTCACTTAGATGAGGGGTTCTTAACCTGGGGTCAACGGAAGATGTTCATGGATAGATTTCAGGGGCTCCATGAACTTGGTTAGGAAAAAGTACATCTTTATTTTAACCAACTTCAGTTAGAGGAAAATTTGCATTTGTTTTCTTATTTAAAAACATTCTGAGAAAGGGTCCATAGGCTTCATCAGATTGCCATAGGGGTCCCTATAGGATGCACAAACCCCTGATCTAGTTCATCCTCCACATTTTACAAATGAGGAAATTGAAGCCCAAAGAGGATCTTTATCCATGTTCTCACAAAATTAATTAACAGAGAAAAGATTAGAACTTAGGTCCTCTTACTCCATGGTCTACTCTCTTTCCACTGTGCTATACTGCTTCATGGTAAACTATTTGTTACTAAATATCAGGGAAGACTTAAAGCACTATTTAAATATACCTATTATTGTTGTTAGCCACATAAACTCTTAAAGACTATTTCTTAAGTCATAGATAGAAATAAAATCTGTTGCAAAGAGAGATCATAGTGATCCTGAGCCATCTCCAGTCATCCTGATGAATATCAGGCCACTGGACCCAGATGGCTAAGGAGAAGTGAGGTTGATGACCTTGCACAGCCCTCCATCACTCAAGTCAAAGTCAACTGCAAGTCACCTCATCCTCTTGATATCATGGTCCTCTTTGAGAATGAAAGACAAGCATACAACTCATAATGATGAAATTACAGATCCTTGAAGTACTGAAGAAACATTATGATTATTCAAATGGAGACTGGAAATTTAGGGTATCAGAAAGAGGGTTTCCTGGGAAAATGGTGGAATAAGATAGTAAATACCAAGCTCTCCAAATTTCTCCCACAACCAAGATAAAATATTGCCTCAACTTGAACTTTTAGCAGCAGAAATAATTAAAAGTTGGGGTAAAGCAGTTGTCCTCCTAAGAATATGTGGAAGGAACTTAGGTAAAACCCAGACCTCCAGGGGTGAAGGTTTGGCTCAAGTGAAGTGCAAACATTTCCAGGTAGACTCTGTTGAATCAACAAACAACAAGCCGTGGTGCAGGGGGTAGGGGGACTGGGAGGAACTTTCACTTCATGGATAAAGACCTCATGGACAGTGTGGGAATCAGGTGAATAGGGGAAGATTGAAGACCCTCTGCTGTCTCGGGACACCAGACCCAGTTGTGTTGATCAGATGTGGTCCTGGACTGTAGCTCTGGGTAAGGAGGAGCAAGCACATGCTGGTGAGTCCAATAGCAGAAGGGCAAGGACCCTGCTAGCTGTAGGCACTTGCAGGAGAGTGGTTTTTGTTCCAAGGCAGACAGTTGAACTGAAGTTTGCAGCAAAGGGAGGGACTGTGGGGATTAAGAGCATTTATGGTGACAGTGTGGCTGGGAGTCCTAACCATACCTCAGGGTCAGAGAGGAGTGTCTGAGATTGAGACCCTAGACGAATTCAGAAAATAATAATACAAAAAACCTGAAGCCTGAGGCATCAGCCTTCATTCTGCAGGACTAGAACCTGACTATAATGATAAGCTGCTACATTAATAATAATAATAATCAAACAAAGGAGCAAGAACCTGACCATAGATAGTTACTATGGGAATAAAGAAGATCTGGGTTCATAATCAGAAGAAGATAGTGAAATTAAAAAGGTCTTTCCTATGTATTACAAAGCAGCAATCATCAAAACTACTTGGAACAGGCTGAGAAATAGAGGGGTAGATTAGTGGGATAGATTAGGTACTCAAGACACAGTAGTCAATGAATGTAGCAGTCTACTGTTTCATAAACTCAAAGATCCCAGCTTCTGAGATAAGAACTCATGGTATGACAAAAACTGCTGGGAAAACTGGAAAATAGTGTGGCAGAAGCTGATCATAGACCAATGCCTGACACCGTACACAAAAAGTCCAAATGGATACATGATCTAGGTATAAAGGTGGAAACTATAATCAAATTAGAGAAGCTAGGAAAAGTGCATTGGTCAGATTTATGAAGAATGGAGAAATTTATGACCAAACAAGAGATAGTGAACATTATGAAGTGCAAAATGGATAATTTTGATTACATTAAATTGAAAAGTTTTTGAACAAACAAACCCAATGTAACCAAGATTAAGGGAAATAGAAAACTGGGAATTTTTGCAACTAGTGTCTGTGATAAAGACCTCATTTCAAAAATATGTAGAGAACTGAGTCAAATTTACAAGAATCCAAGTCATTCCCCAATTGATAAAAGGTCAAAGGATAAGAACAGGCAGTTTTCAGAGGAAGAAATTGAAGCTATCCATAGTCCATGGACAGTCCATAGTTCATATCCATATGAAAAAATGCTCTAAATCATTATTGATTACAGAGATGCAAATCAAAACAACTCTGAGGTACTACATCACGTCTATCATGACAAAACAGTAAGATGATAAATGTTGGAGAAGATGTGGAAGAGTTAAAACACTAATTCATTGTTGGTAGAGCTGTGAGCTGATCCAGCCATTCTGGAGAGCAATTTGGAACTATGTCTAAAGGCCTACAAAAATGTGCATATCCTTTGGCCCAACAATATTGCTTCTAGGACTGTACCCCAAAGAGATCATAAAATGGAAAAAGGTCCCACATGTACAAAAATATTTTTGGCAGCTCTCTTTGTGGTGACCAAGAACTGGAAATCAAGGGGATGCTATGTTGTCTAAATTGTTAAAAGAAAAGTTAAATGATAGACATAGACAGTAATACTATAAAAGTGAGGAAGTTTAACCTTCCCGTCTCGGAATTAGATAAATCTAACCAAAAAATAAGTAAGAAAGAAGTTAAGGAGGTGAATAGAATCTTAAATAAGCTAGTTATATTAGAGAATTGAATGGGAATAAAAAGAACATACCTTTTTTTCTCAGTGGTATATGGCACCTTTACACAAAAATGACCTTATATTAGTTCATAAAAACTTTATAGTTAAATACAGTAAAACAAAAATACTAAATGCATTTTTTTTCAGATCACAAAGCAAATAAGTGACCATGGAACCACAGATTAAAAACTAATTGGAGATTAAACAACTTAATCTTAAAAAATGAGTGGGTTAAAGGACAAATCATAGAAACAACCAATAGTTCCATTAAAGAGAATGATAATAATGACACAACATATCAAAACCTATGGGATTCAGCAAAAGCAGTAATCAGAGGAAAATTTATATCTCCAAATGCTTGTTTCAATAAAATAGAGAAAGAGCAGATCAATGAATTAGGTGTACAACTTTAACGAAACTAGGAAAAGAACAAATTTAAAACACCAATTAAACATCAAATTAGAAATCCTGAAAATTAAAGGTGAGATTAATAAAATTGAGTATAAGAAAACCATTGAATTCATACATAAAATGTGGAGCTGATTTATGAAAAAGCAATAAAATGGATGTCATTGATTTATGTGATTAAAAAAGAGAGAAGAAAACCAAATCACTATTAAAAATGAAAAAGGTGAATATGTGATTAATGAAGATGAAATCAAAGCAATTATAAGGAGTTATTTTTCCAATTATATGTCAATAAATTTAACAATTTAAATGAAATGGAAGAATATTTAAAAAAATATTAACTGCTTACATTTACAAGTGAATTCTACCAAACATTTAAAGATCAACTAGTTCTTTTTTTTCTTGCTTGCAAATATTTTTATTTAAACGTCATTTTTGAGCATGGTAGGTCATAGATCTTATTGAGAGCAGCATCATCCATGGATTGTACATAGTCTGCAAAGGCAATTATCCACTCCTCTAGCCTATCTGTCCTAACTTTATCATCTTCAACCACACACTGTATCTGAAACTTCTTGATGCTGTATCCCACTGGAACTAGTGTAGAAGATCCCCAGACCAAGCCATCTACCTGAATGCTTGACACATTCTTCCAATTTTGCCATATCTGTCTCATCATCCCAAGGTTTGACATCCAGTAAGACAGAAAACTTGGCAACAATTGCAGGTTTTTTTGATTTCTTTGATTCATACTGATCAAGGTGTTCTCTTAGCTTCTTTGCTTTTTCTCTTTCCTCCTCCTCAGACCCAAAGAGATCAATGTCATCATCATCTTTGCTATCTGTAACTCTACTTCCTGTGGTATCTTCCACATCAGCAGGCCCATACTTGCCCAAAGCCTTCTTTATTCCTGGCAAGTACGATTTCATCTTTTAGTATGAACATTTTTGTTTGAGATTTCATAACAGTAGGTTCAGTTCTGTTCTTAATGAACTGGTTGTCCACTTCCCCAAATTTCCACCCTTGTTGGCAGTTTCAGAAGCATGGCCAAGGATTGACTGAATGAGCCATAGATGAATTACCCCTCTCACTCCAGAGGGGCTTCCCCCAGGTCAGGGTCAAGGCATATTGGCAGGACAGTGTGGGGAAAACTTGAATTGCTGTTGTCCATGTTCTGCCTTGATTTCTGCTTCTCATAGGGCTTAATGTAGCTACACCAATGGAGGATGTGGTACTTGGCAGGAGGGGGGTCTGAGATGACTTCAAATACTGCAATGTCAGCCTGGGACAGCACAAACCCCTGGATGTAGCTCTTTTCCTCCAGGAAGTTGTTGAGGTGCTATAGGTCTGTGGGTGTCTTGAGATCTTGGAAGCCCATGGTGGTGACAGTGGGAGGGACTGGGAAGAGGAGGAGGCGGTGGCAACTATAGAGGAACTAAGATCAACTAATTCTAATATTAAATAAATTATTTAGAATAATGGGCAAAGGAGAAGCCCTACATACTACTTTTATGAAACAAATATAGTGCTGGTACCCAAACCAGGGAGAGCAAAAATAGGGAAAGAAAATTAGAGAATAATTTCATTAATGAATATGGATGCAAAAAATCCTAAATAAAATACTAGCCAGGAGACTACAACATGTTATAAAGGTTATACATTGTGACCAGGGGAGATTTATGCCAGGAATGCAGGAATGGTTTAACATAAGGAAAACCATTAACATAATGGATTATATCAATAACAAAAGTAACAAATCATATGATTATATCAATAGAGGCAGAAAAAGCTTTTAATACAATGCTCAGTCCATCAAAAAAAACTTGAAAGCATAGGTGTAAATGAATTTTTCCTTCAAATGATAAGAAGCATCTGCATAAAACCATCAGCGAGCATTATTTTTAGTGGGGATAAGCTAGAAATCTTCCCAGTAAGATGAAAAGTGAAATAAGGATTCCTGTTGTCACTAGTAATATTTAGTATTATATTAAAATGTTAGCAATAGCAGTAAGAGAAGAAAAAAATTGAAGGAAACAGAATGGGCAGTAAGGTAACAAAACTATCTCTTTTTGTAGATGATATGATGATATCCCTTCCACATCAAAGGGGTTAGGGATACAGTGCCCTCATGATCTAGAAAATCTGAATAAGATTTTTTTAGCCCTTTCTTCATACAAGAGAAGTCTGAATTATTAAGGTATTAAAAGATAAAATATTTGACATTATACAACATTATATTTTATGTTTCATGCCTTTCTGTGTTACTAAACTTTTTCTGTATTGTCTGCTGGCTTTTGTGTGTCATCTGCAGCTTTTGCAAAATTCACCCCCAATTCCAACTTAATTTCTTATGCAGACCTGTTATATATCAAAACTTAAATGGGAAAAGTCACTATATGGAGGGGATAACTGTACTTGGAAAATCCAAAAGATTCAACTAAAAAGTTAGTGAAAACAATAATTTTTGCAAAGTACCAGGATATAAAATAAAGTCATAAATCATCAGCATTTCTATATATATCACCACAAAACCCTGCAAGAAAAAATAGTAAGAGATACCCCATTCAAAATAACTGTACACAGTATAAAATACCTGGCCTATTAAAACAAGCCTAGGAACTACATGAACATAATTATAAAACACTTTCTATAACAATAAAAGCAGATTTAAATAATTGGAGAAATGTTAATTGTTCATGTATAGGCAGAGCCTATAATAAAAATGTCAATCTTACTTAAACTAGTCTTTTTATTTAATGCCATCCCAATTAAATTTCAAAAAAATTATTTTACTGAGCTAGAAAAATAAAAACAGAAAAATTTGGAAGAACAAAAGCTCAAGGATATCAAAGAGCTAATGAAAAGAAATGTAAAGGAAGAAAGTTCAGTAGTACCAGATCTTAAACTATACTATAAGGCAGTCATTATCCTAACTCTCTGGTACTAAGATAGTTAAGAATTAAAAAGGCTATAAATTAAAAACATAGATCAATGGAACACAGTAGACATACAATACACACTAGCAAATGGTTATAGCAACCTTGTGTCTGACAAATGTAAAAATTTAAACTTTGAGGATAAGAATTCATTATTTGGTAAAAATTGTTGGGAAAGCTGGAAAGTAGTCTGAAAGAAATTGGACATAGAATAACGACTTATACCATTTACCAAGATAAGGTCAAAATGAATGCATGACCTATATATATGGGGAGATATAAGAAAATTAGAAGAACATGGAACCTATTACCTATCAGACATAAATAGGAGAGCAATTTATGAATAAACAAGAGCTAGAGAGCATTGTGAGGTATAAAATGGATAATTTTGATTACATTAAGTTATAAAGTCTTTGTCCAAATAAAACTAATGTGGCCAAGATTAGAAGGAAAACAGAAAATTGGGAGAAAAATATTATAGACAGTTTCTCAAATCAAGGTCTCCTCATAAATACATAAAAACTTTGTCAAATGCATAAGAATATGCTATACTCCAGCTGATAAATGGTCAAGAATATGAACAGGCAGTTGTTTGATGAAGAAATCAAAACTATGTATAGTCATGAGAAAATGCTCTAAATCACTATTGATGAATGTAAGGTTAATGGAATATAAGATCTTCCCCATCCATTAATAGGCCTTTGTGACCACATGTATCCCCTTTTCCCTTGGAACAAGAGCCATGTTTTCAGGTCTAAAGGTACACAGGTATTTCAGATATGGATGTCTTGCTGCTTTCAACTTCAGCTCAACTGTGATACATTCTGAGTCACATAGAGCCCTGACAGGTGCTAAGCCACCTAGGTACTAGGCATGCGAGTTTTCAAACTTTTCAGTCAATCAGAGGCCAAGCCTTTGTAATATATTCTGGGAGGTTAGCATTTTGCTTTGGGGCTCACTCATGGAAAGAATGTGTCTTTGTGATTTCCAGACAGAAATCTGGGTAGCCATTGTTAAGGTGCCTCCCGTCTTTGAGAACCCAGATGTTGTTGCTTCCTAGTCTAGTGATGTAAATCATTTACTTTGGTTAGATAGGTGGAGTTCTGTCTATTGGATTCTTTCTTGGATACTTATATATCTTTATCTTTCTGCATTGTTTAATTAAAGTAAGATTATCAACCCCTTTGAAGCTATCTTTCCTTTAGAAAAGCAGATCAAGAACCTATGGTAGCAGCCCTCCTGTGTCCTGGTGTTATTGGTCTTAGCCTCCACAGCGGTTGCTAATATAATTTCTGATGCAATGAGAAAAAAGGCAAATTAAAACAACTTTGAGATATAATTTTACACCTATCAGATTGCTTAAATTGATAGAAGGGGCAAGTGGCAAATGAGGGGGAACTGAAAAAACTGGGACACTTACATTGTTGGTGGTTATGAACTGATTCAACCACTTTGGCGAAGAATTTGGAGTTCCCACAGAGTTACAAAGCTGTGCATACTCTTTGACTTAGCAATATCACTATTAGGTCTGTTTCTAAATGTTATTAGGAAAAAAAGGAAAAGAATTTATATGTTCTAAAATACTTATAGCAGATCTCTTTGTAATGATGAAGAACTGGAAATTGAGAGGCTTCCTGTCAACTGGGGTGTGGTTAAACAAGCTGTGGTATGATTGTGATGGAGTACTACTGTGCTATAAACAGTGATGAGCAGGTTGACTTCAGAAAAACATGTAAAGACTTACAGGAAATAATGAGGAATGAAAGGAGCAGTACCAAGAGAACATTGTACGGTAACAGTAATATTGTTCTAAGAATAACTTTGAATGGCTAAACCATTTTGAGTTTTATAAATGTTCAAATCAGCTACAAATGACCCTTGAAGGAAGATGCTTATCCATGTCCAGAGAAAGAACTGACAAAAGTATGCATGTATAGTATGTTTTCAAACACACACATACACACACACACATTTGTATCTAATGGTAGCCTTCTCTAGAGTGAGGTGGGGAGAGATGGAGAAAAAAAATAAAAACTACACAGTAGGGAACAAAGGAAAACTTAGAATGTAGCACGGAAAAGCTGAATAGCTTTGAAAATGATGTGTATTGTTTATTATATAGTTTTTCTTTTTGAAAAAGGAAATTCATGGTTTTAATTGAATCTTCTATTTATATTGGACCATGTATATGGAAATCTTCTTTTTTGGATGCTTTTGTATTTAAGTTCAAAATGAATAAAAAATTTTTAAAAAGAAAAAAGGAGGATTTCTATTCAACTATTTTTTGAACTAGATGGCTGAGAGTCTATGACTGACTCTAATTTCTCCAAAACCTAAGGAAGAAAGAAAAATGGGACTATCACTGAAAGAAGAAATACATCTGTTGGTTTTGATCAACTAAAAAAAATAATCATCACATCTACCCTGGAGGGTTGTTATGAGGATCAAACAAGATAAAATTTGTAAAGCATTTACCACAGTGCCTGGCACATGAGAAGCACTTAATAAGTGCTTCCCTATTCCCCTTGAAGATATGGCCTGCTTTAGAAAATTATTCATGAAAACTGCTTCTTTCTTATATTTTCATTATGAATACTCTTTATAGATGTGTGAGTAGATGTATGCTTCCATCTCTCTCTCTCTCTCTCTCTCTCTCTCTCTCTCTCTCTCTCTCTCTCTCTCTCTCTCTCTCTCTCTCTGACAAATACTGAGATATTAAAATCCAAATATGATCATTCCAAAATTATTAGTGATGAGTATAAATGGCTATAGAAATGCTGGCCAATCTGTTCCCTTTTTTTGCATCTGTCTGTTGTCCTTTTGGTATGTTCTTGCTTAATTTTTAAGACAAGTTTGTTGAAGGCTTATTGTCCTCTCTTGTCTTTTGCTATTTTGAGAGGTGATACATCTTCTTCCCCTGTAATATTTTGTAACTGAATGTATTTTCTAAACTATTGAGGCTATCATGAGTCTCTGCTTAGGAAATTTATTGTCTAGGATGATTTTTAAATTCTTTTGGGATATTAATAATATCAGTTGCTTTAAATCAGTTAAACTTGTCTTAGACATGGCTCTGAGTTAAGTTTTTATTCATTTATTTTGCATTTCTTAGAGGTGAGATTGATTAGATAGGTTAGATTGGACCTATTATATTTTCACAGTCTTCTCATTTAATCTTTTCCTGTA
The DNA here is from genome assembly GCF_028372415.1 of Notamacropus eugenii. Lineage (NCBI taxonomy): Eukaryota > Metazoa > Chordata > Mammalia > Diprotodontia > Macropodidae > Notamacropus > Notamacropus eugenii. The sequence goes on from NC_092876.1 coordinate 229,550,047, forward strand.
TTTTTGACTTTTGTCTTAACAAATCAAAGTTCTGAATGACATAGATGGGATTCTGAAATGATTTCCAATCTGTTAAATATAACTAATATCATTATTGATGGCATTATTTGGCATGTTAAGGGCCTTCCAAATCTCTTTTTGAGGAAAGAATTCATGATTATAGGTGTGAAGATTCTGAGGAATCTGCAAGCCTTTGGCCTTTTTTTACTTCTTAGGTTCAAATTGCATTTTCTCACATATTATCTCACCGTCCTTCCCTGTGTCCTACTTTGCACTGAAGTAACTGAGCATAGTAACTTGCAGGTGCTTGCCAAATTATCATTGAATTTCTTTACTTTTGATTTTCTTTAGAGTGTACATAATATAAAGGGGGCAGCTAGGTGGTGCAGTGGACAGAGCACCAGTGCAGGAGTCAAATCTCATCTCAGACACTTGACACTCACTAGCTGTGTGACCTTGGGCAAGTCACTTAACCCCAATTGCCTCATCCTGGGTCATCTCCAATCATCCTGATGAATATCTGGTCACTGGATTCAGATGGCTCTGGAGGAGAAGTGAGGCTGGTGACCTGCATAGCCCTCCCTCACTCAAAACAAGGTCAAGTGCAAGTCATGTCATCATTTCTCTGATGGCATGGTCTTCTTCGGCAATGAAAGAAGAACACACGCACATATAATGTGTGTGCCCATTATCATTATTAGTTACTATTCATCTATTGAAAAAGATTCTTGCTATTTCTTCATGATGGTCTGTCTTCTTGTCATTATTCAGCATTATCTTTGAAAAGTGAGATAGCCAAATATCTTTTGAAATAATGGGTTTTTTTGGTTCCCCTTCTGTGCATGACAAAACCCATTTAACCACTTTCTTTAACTGAGGATCATTTATTTATTTACAAATTGAGACCATGTAGATTTCATATATTTCTGAATCAAAAACACCTTTGTCTTAAAATTTTTGTCTTGAAATCATTGCAATATGAGTTTTAGAATGCAACTTGAGCTGAAAACCATGAAATTAGAAAAGAAAGCAATAGTTACACTGATTATTATATTAAAAACCTGTTAGGCATTCTCTTTAAAAGTACAACATTTTATTTATATTTACCTCTTTGAGGAAACCCTGTGAGTCATTCTTCCATTTGACTATAATTTCTTTATGCCTTCTGGTTTTATTTGTAGTTAGAATGTCATTATGGCTAAGGTTCATTTCTTTCAGCAGAGTATTGTTTCATTGGTCACTGGACAAGGAAATCAGCTTCAAAGGATCAACCATGAAATTAATGTTTCTAAGTGTTCTAAAAATTGTGTTACCCTTTACATCTCCTGACTCTTTTTCTGTCAATCTGCTACTTTTGATGTGGAAGTAGAAGAGGACCACATAGTATTCATTTTTTCATATATATATATGTATATATATATACATATATATATATAAATTTATCTGTATATTTATTATATCATATAATTATTAATTATAATTCTAATATTTGTTATATTTATATGCATTTCTATTTTATATAAATATATTATATTGTTATATATAATATATTTATATATTGAAATGTATATATTGGAATATAATACACCCTTCAGAACTTAAAAGACTTGGAAGCTGTCTATTGTTAGACAACCTTCCCCTACAGTTTTACTTCAAAAATGACATGGTGGTGATTTTTTGTTTCTTAAAAATTATATAGTGGAGTATAAATTCTCGCAGGTTCCACCAAGCTAGAAGAGCTTAAAGTCTCAGAGGAACTCTGGTCTTTTGTCTGAGGAGCGCCCTGTGAAACACCATCAACTAGTTAAAGCAAAAATTTTAAAACTCCACCAAATTAGTAGAAAATATAAAGTTGAGATCACACTATGCAATTATAATTACAATTGCTTGGTCTAGTTAAGCAAGCTATTGGCTGAAAAAATGAGAAATGGATAAAAGTGAAGAGACTGACTTTGATTATTGCCATTTCTTAGACACAATTAGAAGACAACAGAAAGGCATAAGTTGATTATTTATAATCTTCAAAGGTTTCATCAATAGTGATTTGTAGGCAAGCAGTGGCATCAAACACATTAAGGACATATACTACAGGAAGAAAAGGATGTGGGTCAGTCATGTATCCATAATGAACGGTCTAAGTGTTCAAATGGTGTTCATGAAATATTAAAAGACCCAGAGGAAGGCTTCCAGGGTATTACATGGTGCATCTATAGAAGATTTATGGAAGAAGTCAAGATGTGCACAGGAAAGAAAGGCTTGTTATTTGCACCAGTGGAGGGAGTCACCACACTTAAAAGAGAATGTGCCCATCAAAGCATTCGCATCCCTTCAAATATCTAAGTAGGACTGAGAAATTTTACAATGAACACACAGTGAAATTCACAGATCATAGGTTGGGAACTGGAAGGGACCTTAGAGAAGATCTAGTTCATTTTACTGATGAAAAAACTGAGAGTTGGAGAGGAGGAGGAAGTACCTTGCAAGATCATATCAACATGATCCACTGACTAGCTGTAGGGGCTTCCCATGAATAAAAATGCAATGTAGTGTAAGCACTCATATAACCAAAGCTTTTCACCTCAAATAAATCGTCATGGTTATTCCAAAGAATAACCTGCAGTTTCATAATTTCTTACTTTAGGGGACATTGGACAAGTCATGACATTAGATTGGATTAATAATATCCCTGCATAAATTCTCCATGTGTATAGTTAATACCCTCTCATGATAATATTATATTTACTTTTAAGTGTTTCCCACCAAAAAAATAGTGAAAGTGGCACATCAGAGTATATGTCAGAGGCTTAACAAGTCAGTGTTGTGCCTGAAAGCAAATACCCAAAGTTCAAAATTGGACAATATTGATTTTCTCCTTTGAGTTGGAGAGTTAATAAGATTATATATTAGAAGAACTATGCTTATACCAAATGGTAATAACAGCACATCACTTGGCTAACCTGTTTCTGGATTGATTAGAGGTAGAATCCACACAGATGTGTCTGGGGACAAGAAAATGAGAAATACGTAGTCATCAATTATTTATTTATGTTGCACTTAGTACAGTGGCATCTAAGCCATTTAGGAATTAACTGCTAAGACTCAGGGATGCATAGTCTCGAGTACATGGAGGGCTTGTTATATTGAACTTGTTGCTATATGTCTTCATCAAAGGCAGAAAAAAAGGAGCAAATAGGTTTAAATTGGATCAGGAAACACCTTTTAAAGACATAAGAAAATCTTCCAGACTATAGGAATGAGACAAAAAGCAACTTCCCAAGGGAAGTGTTGTAATCTTTTCCTCATCTAGCATAGAAGCTGTAGCTGAGCCTTTTTAGAAGCAGCAGTATTGCTTAAGTAAGAAAGCCATGAGTCAGGGAGAACAAGTAAGCTCAGCTTACAGTTGTTTCCTACTGTCCATAGATTAAAAAAATTTTTTTTTTATTACAACTACCACAGACTTGGAGGGGCTAATAGGTCTGGAGAGGGTGGAATAAGAAAACATGAAGGTGGATGAGTTAGGGGAAGGGGTTCCAAGAATGCTCATCATGAATCACAACAGGAAAGGAGATTGGTGGAGTAACAATAAAACTTAAAGAGAAATAAGCACCAAAACTGCCAAACTCCTCCATGCAAATCTATAAAATGAATTTCCTAAAATTGTTTAGCTACCTCTGGAGTGGCAAATTCTTCACCTTTCAGTGATATAACAAGTTCAGGCAAGTCCAGGCATTTCACAGCTAACAAAGGTTATAATTAGCGGCCACTGCCACTTCCAGGGGGTCTGTGACATTCCTTACTTTGTTGCCTTGGGTTGCATGTCCAGCAGAGGGGGAAAAGCCATAGCCACCTTCAGGAAACTGAAAAATCCTTCCAATTTTATCCTTCTCAATAAGAACTTAGCTCTTAAGCGAAGATATAAAAATAGTATCATAGAGAGTGCATTAGCATCAATAAAAATGGTTTTATGAAAATAAGATTTGATGGAACAGATTGAAATGCTATTAAAATAATTAGTAAAAGTAACTTTCCCCACATCACCTTCACACTTCCCTTCATTCAAACTAAGATTCTAGTTACTCAGTCTACTGGTCTGAGCAAAATAATTCTAATAGACCTACTGATCTTGCTAGTTTTTTCAGAGACATTTGATCTTCTTATCAGCACTGGTTTTATTAAAGACTATTTGTCATCACTATTGGTGGTAGCTCCGGAGAAGAGCAGACGAGGAGACAAGGGGGAAAAGTGATCTAAATGGAAGGAAAAACTTGCAGAAAATTTTCTTAAATATGAGGGAAAAGAAAACCTGTCTGGGAAAGTAATGGAATGAGAAGTCTCAAGGAAGCCTGGCTCCTCATGATCTCACTGAAAAAAACCTAATAATGGAAATCATGAAAAGAAACAAAATTGCTATAAATCCCCAAGAGAAAATTAAAACTTGCTGAAAAAACCAACCAAAGAAACACACGTGCAAAAAAAAAAAGTTTAAAGAGAAGCAAGATAAAACAAATACTAGAAGAAAGGCGTCTAAAAATAGTGTTAAAAAACAGCACCAGAAACAAAGTGAGAATCATAAAAGATCCAAGCAAATGAATAATAGGTGCAGTCAAGAAATTAAAGACAAGATAAGCAAATAATAAGAGAAAAATAAATAAGACCTGAATGCAACTAAAAAGTCCCACGAAGAATTAAAGGAAGAAGTAAAAGCAGTTTTAAAAACCCCAGGAGGAAATTAACAAATAAATGGAACCAAGAATGAAGAATTTTTTTTTTAATAATTAAATTTATTTATTTAACTTTTAACATTTATTTTCACAAAATTTTGGGTTACAGATTTTCTCCCCTTTTATCCCCTCCCAAACACCAAGCATTCTAATTGCCCCTATCACCAATCTGCTCTCTCTTCTATCATCCCTCTCTGCCCTTGTCTCCATCTTCTCTTTTGTCCTGTAGGCCAGATAACTTTCTATACCCCTTTACCTGTATTTCTTATTTCCTAGTGGCAAGAACATTACTCGACAGTTGTTCCTAACACTTTGAGTTCCAATTTCTTTACCTCCCTCCCTCTCCACCCCTTCCCTTTGGAAGGCAAGCAATTCAATATAGGCCAAATCTGTGTAGTTTTGCAAATGACTTCCATAATAGTTGTGTTGTATAGGACTAATTATATTTCCCTCCATCCTATCCTGTCCCCCATTACTTCTATTCTCTTTTGATCCTGTCCCTCCCCATGAGTGTCGACCTCGAATTGCACTCTCCTCCCCATGCCCTCCCCTCTATCCTCCCCCCCACCCTGCTTGTCCCCTTATCCCCCACTTTCCTGGATTGTGAGATAGGTTTTCCTACCAAAATGAGTGTGCATTTTATTCTTTCCTTTAGTGGAATGTGATGAGAGTAGACTTCATGTTTTTCTCTCACCTCCCCTCTTTATCCCTCCACTAATGAGTCTTTTGCTTGCCTCTTTTATGAGAGATAATTTGCCCCATTCCATTTCTCCCTTTCTCCTCCCAATATATTTCTCTCTCACTGCTTGATTTCATTTTTTTTTTAAGATATGATCCCATCTTCTTCAATTCACTCTGTGCACTCTGTCTCTATGTATGTGTGCATGTGTGCATGTGTGTGTGTGTAATCCCACCCAGTACCCAGATACTGAAATGTTTCAAGAGTTACAAATATTGTCTTTCCATGTAGGAATATAAAGAGTTCAACTTTAGTAAATCCCTTATGACTTCTCTTTGCTGTTTACCTTTTCATGCTTCTCTTCATTCTTGTGTTTGAAAGTCAAATTTTTTTTTCAGCTCTGGTCTTTTCATCAAGAATGCTTGAAAGTCCTCTATTTCATTGAAAGGCCATTTTTTCCCCTGACGTATTATACTCAGTTTTGCTGGGTAGGTGATTCTTGGTTTTAGTCCTAGTTCCTTTGACTTCTGGAATATCCTATTCCATGCCCTTCGATCCCTTAATGTAGAAGCTGCTAGATCTTGTGTTATCCTGATTGTATTTCCATAATACTTGAATTGTTTCTTTCTAGCTGCTTGCAATATTTTCTCCTTGACCTGGGAACTCTGGAATTTGACCACAATGTTCCTAGGAGTTTCTCTTTTTGGATCTCTTTCAGGCGGTGTTCTGTGGATTCCTTGAATATTTATTTTGCCCTCTGGTTCTAGAATCTCAGGGCAGTTTTCCTTGATAATTTCATGAAAGATAATGTCTAGGCTCTTCTTTTGATCATGGCTTTCAGGTAGTCCCAAAATTTTTAAATTGTCTCTCCTGAATCTATTTTCCAGGTCAATTGTTTTTCCAATGAGATATTTCACATTATCTTCTATTTTTCCATTCTTTTGGTTTTGTATTGTGATATCATGCTTTCTCACAAAGTCCTTAGCCTCCATCTATGCCATTCTAGTTTTGAAAGAACTATTTTCTTCAGTGAGCTTTTGAATCTCCTTTTCCATTTGGCTAATTCTGCTTTTGAAAGCATTCTTCTCCTCATTGGCTTTTTGAACCTCTTTTGCCAATTGAGTTAGGCTAGTTTTCAAGGTGTTAATTTCTTCAACATTTTTTTGGTTCTCCTTTAGCAGGGAGCTGATCTGCTTTTCATGCTTTTCTTTCATCTCTCATTTCTCTTCCCAGTTTTTCCTCCACCTCTCTAACTTGATTTTCAAAATTCTTTTTGAGCTCTTCCATGGCCTGAGCCCATTGGGTGGGCTGGGACACAGGAGCCTTGATTTCTGTGTCTTTGCCTGATGGTAAGCATTGTTCTTCCTCATCAGAAAGGAAGGGAGGAAATGCCTGTTCACCAAGAAAGTAACCTTCTATGGTCTTATTTCTTTTCCCTTTTCTGGGCATTTTCCCAGCCAGTTACTTGACCTCTGAATATTCTCCTCACACCCACCTCGCCTCCTGATCCTCCCAGCCAGTGTTTGGGGTCTGAGATTCAAATGCTGCTTCCAGCCTTAGGGCTTTTGGCGGGGGCAGGGCTGCTATTCAGTATGAGATTGTGTTCAGGTGCTGAGGTCGGGGCAGGGCCGCCTCTCAGGCTCAGTTCCCTCAGGGGGTTTATGCACAGACCTTCCACAATGGATCCAGGTTCCCGCCCACTTGGGGAGCCCCTGTCTGCAGCTGCCTCTCAGCTTCTACCTCCGGGGGGGCCTGAATTATGGGGACACCCCACTCCCCTCTCGACCCGCCAAAGAGACTCTCACCGACCCCCGTCACCTGTGGGTGGAGGGACTAGTGCGGCTGCTGGAGATCCCGTCCCTGAAGCCTGATCGGATCTGTACCTCTCGGAGCCCCGGCCGCCGCAGGTCTGGGCTGGGCTACGCGTCTGCAGCGTGATGGACCTTTTGCGAGAGGTTTGCAGGTCCCTCTGTGGGTGGAGGGGCCCCTGTGGCCGCTGGAGATCCCGTCCCTGAAGCCCGCTCGGATCTTTTCCTCTCGGTGCCGTGGCCGCAGCAGGGCTGCACTCAGCTCCCACTCCCGGCGCCCAGTCCGCAGCGCGAAGGACCCCCCGCAAGAGGTTTGCAGGTCTCTCCTGAGCAGAAATCTACCCTCGCTCCAATGTTTCATGGCCTCTAGGTGCAGAATTTGCCCTGAGTTACTTCCCTGTGGCCATTCTATGGGTTGTGGGTTCGGAGCTATGAGTATGTGTGTCTTTCTACTCTGCCATCTTGGCTCCGCCCCCAAGAATGAAGAATTTGAAAGTATCCCTGAAAGTGAATAGGGTGGATAGATGGCGTAGTGGTTCTGGTGCTGGTTCTGGAGTCAGGAAGGCTCATCTTTCTGAGTTCACATCTGGCCTCAGACACTTACTAGCTTGTGACCCTGGGCAAGTCACTTAACCCTGTTTACCTCTGTTTCCTCATCTGTAAAAGGAGCTGGAGAAGGAAATGACAAATCACTCTAATATCTTTGCTGAGAAACCCCCAAATGGGGTCATGAAAAAGAGGAGGACATGACTGAAGCATGACTGAATAATAAATCTTCTTGGTTTCTACAATCCAAACAATCTAGCTTCTTTTTCTTCTTCACACAGCACACTCTATCACTGGTCATTATGCTGGACATTCCCCATTTCTGTAATGCGCTTTCTCCTCATTTCTACCTCATTAAATCTTTCTTCCTTTAAGACAGCGGAAGCACTACTTCTACTCAGTCTTTCCATTCACCTCAATTGCTAATGTCCTACTTCCATAACTACTTTACATTTCAGTTTTGTTGTTCAATCATTTTACTCATGTCCAACTCTTCATGATCCCATTTGAGGTTTTCTTGGCAAAGATACTGGAGTGGTTTGTAATTTCCTCCTCCAGCTCATTTTACAGATGAAGAAACTGAGGTAAAGAGGGTTAAGTGACTGACCCAGGGTCACACAGATAATATCTGAGGCCAGATTTGAACTCAGGAAGGGTAGTCTTTCTGACTCCAAGACCCAGTACCCTACCCACTGCACCACCTAGCTGTGTTTTACTACCGTTTATTTATTGTGTATTTTCTAAATAAGGACCAGGCCTGGGATTTCTTTAACATAAGGAACTCAAAGGTGAGAAAACTTCTTCTACCAAGGCAGGTAGATACCTTTTTTTGCAAATAACTTTGAGAGAGTTACCTAGAATAGTGAGAGGTTAAATGATTTCCCTAGTGTTATAAGCCAGTATATGCTGGAGCAAGGACTTAAAGCCTAGCTTTCCATTAGGCCACATTTCTTTCTGTTTTATATTAATTCTATATATATTTATAAATGTGCTTGTCTCCTTAATTAAAATGTAAACATATTGAGGGCAAGAATTTTTTTTTCCCTAGGAGTTAGCACAGAGGCTGCTTGTAATGGGTAGTTGATGGTTGTTAATTGTTTGAAAGAGAAATTTTTAAAAATCTAGCACATCCCGACAATTTGTCAAACTTTATGATTATAATAAAGGAAAATCCTTCAAGTCACCAGGAGAGAGGCATCAATTAATAAGAACAACAACACAAAATCCATCAGAATTTCAAATAATTGTCTTGGAAATATTAACAGTAATTGAAGTTGGAATTTAGCGTGTATACAATTTAAGATCAAAAGCTGCAACCCCAGAATCAATTTCCCAGAAAATTTAAATATTCTATTTAAAAACAAAGATGAACATTTTAAAAAAAGAAGAAATTCTTGAAGAAAAAACTTCCTCCAAGAGAGCTTCTAAAATGAACTAGAAAAAAAAACCCAAAGAATTAAACACATTGAAGAAGAAATTCTTTTTCAGTGAGATAGACTAGTTACTTTAGTGTGAGAGCCTCCTTCTGGTGACAAAAATAACTGGAATATTGTTTTGGTTTAAATCCTGAATAAAAAGAGCAGAAAACTGAGAAGATAAATAGAAAAGCAGAGAAAGGATAAAGAAATAGGATTATATGATTTAAAGTACTTTATAGGTAAATGAATAGGAAGAGAAAAGACAGGTGAAGGAAATTGGAGGGGAAGGGAATGGTGGACCATGGAATTCCATTTAGTGTTCTTTTGTGGCATTTGGGTTAGTAATAGAAATAATAAAGTAAGACTATCATCTTTTAGCAAATTAACAGAGAATATTTATATTAATTTTATTTCATATTATTAATTTATTTTATATTAAATGTAAATGTTTTGTAGTCATTTTAAGAAGTTAGAAAATGTGTTAAGAAATGTGTTGTCAATAATAAACATCTTACAAGCATATTAAACAATTAACTTATTTTCAAGAAAGAAAAATAATCAAACTTACAATACACTGAATACAGTATGTGACGTTCTAAAAAACTCAACATAGAGCCAAATGGATTACTGGAAAACAAATAAATGGGAAATCATTTTCTCTGTCACTTTCCATGCTTTTAAGAGGTTTTATTACCCTTGCTTTGTTTTGCTCCAACAAATAATAGAACTGAATGTGAATATAGTTCTGGTTTAATCAGTATTCCTTTATAGCACTCTCATAAGCCTTTCCTTGCATACAGTCCTTGTATGCATATTTATATTTTGGGGAATTATTTTTTTCTTTACATTGAAAAACTATAAATTTTTCAGTCATTCTCTACTCTTTTGAGTAAATGTTTTCATGGTTTTTGCTACTGCAAATAAATATCTTATATAGCTTATGAAGTTGTTTGTACAGATAGTTTCCTCCCTCTCACTTTTCCTTGCTGTGATATTTTTATGTTACATGCTCATAAAAGAATCACTGGGTTAAAAGTGTGACAGGTGAAAGATGAAATGACTGAAGTAACAAAAATTTGAGCCTCCAAGCATACCTATTTATTAAGCAATGCATGCCAATTGTATAACAAATTGGGACCAGGCGTCCTCAGTTTGGCACTGGACCTCGAATAAAGGGAGAGGCAGATTTTTATGTATTAAAAGAAAACAATTAACTGGCTATAAACCAGGATACAAGATTAAGTAATCTTATTTATAATTGGAAGAAAGATTAGATACTTTCTGAGTTGGGAGGGAGAGAGGCAAGTGGTGAAATTCCCTAAAATCAGAGAAAGAGGTGTCCCAACCACTCCACCACCAAGTGTCTGTATTCAATCAAAGGAATGAGGAAACAGTTACTGATATACCAGTATGGACCAGTTTTCAGATTAAACACATGGCTTGCTTGAGATGTGTAATTATGAGAAATCTCCTTGTATCAATCTTTGGATCTTACTAGGTTTCTGATCAGCATAACCTAGGTCCTTACTTAATGGTCTCTAAGCAACACAGAGAGGTGGTCCAGTTTCCTAGTCATGCAGCACTGGGTATCAACAAGGTAATAAATTTTTTTCTCATAATTCCCATAATTGAATAAAGTTTTTTTCAGAAGACAGAAATTGGATTAGATCCATAATTAAATAGAAAGAAAGAGGAGCTAGATCCAGAACTGAGTCACAAGATGGAGTCAGTATGGTTCACTCAATTCCCACAATTCCCATAAAAGACATGATCAATTTTGTGACTCATATGTTGCCAGGTTGCTGTGTAATTCATTATCTTACCAAAATGCTGTCAGTGAGTTTATTTCTTCACAGCCTGCTCAACATGATATGTTATTATTTTTTCTATTTTAGTGGATTTTCATGGCAACAGGGAATTTATTTTGATTGACATCTTTATGGTTAATAAGGAATTCGAGCACCTTTTCCTGTTTTTGTCCTTTGACCAGCATTCCAGTGAGAAGCATTTATTAATTAGCTTCACAGACATGAAATAGTTCTTGATAAATTCTGGGTTCCAAATCTTTACATGGTATAACTCAATATTGTTCCAGTTCTTTTTTCATTCTTTAGATTTTACACTAGTCCTAATTATTGTGCAAAATCTTTTTTTGTGTGTAAAATCAAACATCTATTTTGTCTCTGATAACTTTTTCCATTGATTTGATTGATAGAGATGTAACTTTTCTTCATACTTGGGACAACTCTATTATTCTTTTTTCTTCCAGTGTTTAGGTTTTTAAAAATCACTTTATCAGAAAGGAGTATACATTTTCTCCTTGCTATTATTGTTTTTATTATTAACTCAAGCATAGCAATACAAAGGTCTGCTGTCATCCCCTCTTTCATCTTTGTACCCTATTATACCCTACTTTTGTTTATTCTCTGAAACATCAAATGATTTAGTTGACATACTGCACTCAAGGTTCTGGTATTTTTGGACAATAATTTATCTTTAAGGAATATGGATTATGTTATGTATTTTTATCTTTTTGTCTGGGAAGTTTGGCTGTTGCTACATTTCCTTAATATGGATATGCTTTTCAGTAATATTTTTGGTAGTCCAATTACTTTTCAATCTTTGCCTTGAAAAAGAATATTGGGATTTATTGGATAAGTAATTCTTGGGTTCATTGCCCATACTCCTTCATACACATACACAAATATGTATATATATATGTGTGTGTGTGTGTGTGTGTATGTGTGTGTGTAAGTATACACACACATACTCATATATATCACAATTTCTTTTTGTTCTTCAGAGATCCTCTACGATGCTTATTAACATTCCCTGGTAAATTATGTCTTTAGGCAGTGGGAAATATTTTTTCCCTATCCTGTTCAAGTTAGCTATAATATATCAAGGAATGCTTAATATTGGCTTCTGCCTTGTTGGGGTCCTGTAGATATTTGCTATTTGTACTGGGATCATTGCCAGTTGTCTTGATCTATGTCTTGCCACTGAACTCTGATGACTCTGGAGGAGAGAGTGGGTGTGATGACTTTGCACAGCTCTGCCTCACTTATACCCAGTTCACTTGTAAGTCAAGACAATATCTGCCTGATGTCATTTTTCCTCTTCAGGAATGAATGATGAATGACAACAGCAATGTATATGTATATACAATTTGTGTTTGCTACTTCTGGAAAGTTTTCTTCAACAGTTTCTAGAAAAATCATGTTCAAATTATTTTATTTTTTTTAATTTCCAGGGATATAAGTGATTCTGAGGTTTCTACATTGCAATATATCTTTCAGGTCTGTCATTTGAATTTGCATATTTTCTGGTTCTTCAGATAATCCAATTATGTTCTGAAACTTTATGTTCTATAGTGAATATGTTTTGGCTATAATTCTGTTTTCTACTGTGGTAAGTTGGTTTTTAATTCACTTTTTCCCTCCATTGGTCATTTTCTTCACTGATTCTTCTCAATTACTTTTTAGCTTCTTTTAATTCTAATTAGATTTCTTCCCACAATTTTTTATTTTTCCCCAAGCTCTTTTCCCAGTTTATCCTATTATTTTCTCACTAGGGTTCACTCATGCTCATTTTATTTCAATATTCCATCTAGCCATTTGAGGAGATTATTTGGGATTCAATGCATAAGTTCTTTTTTCTTCTGTGTTGCTTCCTGTATTTTAGTTCCTTCAATAATTCAATGATATTTGTTTTTATTTATTTTATTTACTTTTCAGTATTTTTAACGCTTATTTATTTATTTATTTTTAGTTTTCAACATTCATTAACACAAAATTTTGAGTTCCAAATTTTCTCCCCATCTCTCCCCTTCCCCCAGCCCAAAAGGCCATGCATTCTGATTACCTCTTCCCCCAATCTGCCCTCCCTTCTATCACACTCCTCCCTTTCCTTATCCTCATCTTCTCTCTTTTCTTGTAGGGCAAGAAAGATTTCTATACCCCATTACCTGTATTTCTTATTTCCAAGTTGCATGCAAAAACAATTCTCAACATTCATTCCTAAAACTTTGAGATTCAACTTCTCTTCATCCCTCCCTCCCCACCCATTCCATTTGAAAGGCAAGCAATTCAATATCGGCCATATCTGTGTAGTTTTGCAAATAACTTCCATAATAGTCGTGTTGTGTAAGACTAACTATATTTCCCTCCATCCTATCCTGCCCCCCATTGCTTCTATTCTCTCTTTTGATCCTGTCCCTCCCCAAGAGTATTGACTTCAAATTGCTCCCTCCTCCCATTGCCCTCCCTTTCATCCTCCCCCCCACCCTGCTTATCCCCTTCTCCCCCACTTTTCTGTATTGTAAGATAGGTTTTCATACCAAAATGAGTGTGCATTTTATTCCTTCCTTTAGTGGAATGTGATGAGAGTAAACTTCACGTTTTTCTCTCACTTACCCCGTTTTTCCCTCCACTAAAAAGCCTTTTGCTTGCCTCTTTTATGAGAGAGAATTTGCCCCATTCCATTTCTCCCTTTCTCCTCCCTATATATTTCTCTCTCACCTCTTGATTTCATTTTTTTTAAAAGATATGATCCCATCCTATTCCATTCACTGTGTGTGTGTGTGTGTGTGTGTGTGTGTGTGTGTGTGTAATCCCACCCACTACCCAGATACTGAAAAGTTTCAAGAGTTACAAATATTATCTTTCCATGTAGGAATGTAAACAATTCAACTTTAGTAAGTCCCTTATGACTTCTCTTTGCTGTTTACCTTTTCAAGCTTCTCTTCATTCTTGTGTTTGAAAGTCAAATTTTCTTTTCAGCTCTGGTCTTTTCATCAGGAATGCTTGAAAGTCCTCTATTTCACTGAATGATCATTTTTTCCCCCTGAAGTATTACACTCAGTTTTGCTGGGTAGGTGATTCTTGGTTTTAGTCCTAGTTCCTTTGACTTCTGGAATATGATATTCCAAGCCCTTCTATTCCTTAATGTAGAAGCTGCTAGATCTTGTGTTATCCTGATTGTATTTCCACAATACTTGAATTGTTTCTTTCTGGCTGCTTGCAGTATTTTCTCCTTGACCAGGGAACTCTGGAATTTGGCCACAATGTTCCTAGGAGTTTCTTTTTTTGGATCTCTTTCAAGTGGTAATCAGTGGATTCCTTGAATTCTTATTTTGCCCTCTGGTTCTAGAATCTCAGGGCAGTTTTCCTTGATAATTTCATGAAAGATGATGTCTAGGCTCTTTTTTTGATCACGGTTTTCAAGTAGTCACATAATTTTTAAATTGTCTTTCCTGGACCTATTTTCCAGGTCAGTTATTTTTCCAATGAGATATTTCACATTTTCTTCCATTTTTTTCATTCTTTTGGTTTTGTTTTGTGATTTCTTGGTTTCTCATAAAGTCGTTGGCCTCCATCTGTTCCATTCTAATTTTGAAAGAATTATTTTCTTCAGTGAGCTTTTGAACCTCCTTTTCCATTTGGTTAATTCTGCTTTTGAAAGCATTCTTCTCCTCATTGGCTTTTTGAACCTCTTTTGCCAATTGAGTTAGCCTATTTTTCAAGGTGTTATTTTCTTCAGCATTTTTTTGGGTCTCCTTTAGTAAAGTGTTGACCTGCTTTTCATGCTTTTCTTGCCTCTCTCTCATTTCTCTTCCCAGTTTTTCCTCCACCTCTCTAACTTGATTTTCAAAATCCTTTTTGAGCTCTTCCATGGCCTGAGCCCATTGGATGGGCTGGGATACAGAAGCCTTGATTTCTATGTCTTCCCCTGATGGTAAGCATTGTTCTTCCTCATCAGAAAGGAAGGGAGGAAATATCTGTTCACCAAGAAAGTGACCTTCTGTAGTCTTATTTTTTTCCCCTTTTCTGGGCATTTTCCCAGCCAGTTACTTGACTTCTGAGTGTCCTCTCCACACCCACCATGCCTCCAGATCTGCCCAGCCAGCGCTTGGGGTCTGAAATTCAAATGCTGCTTCCCAGCCTTGGGGCTTTGGCGGGGGGGTGGGGCTGCTATTTAGTGTGAGATTAAGTTCAGGTGCTCAGGTAGGGGCAGGGCCTTCTCAGGGGGCTTAGTTCCCTCAGGGAGTTTATGCAGAGACCTTCCACAATGGATCCAAGCTCCTGCCTGCTTTGGGAGCCTTGGTCTGCTGCCCTCCACTGCTGCCTCCTGAGGGGGCCTGAGTTATGGAGATACCCTGCTCCCCTCTCAGCAAGTCAAAAAGACTCTCTCACTGACCTTTGGGGCCTATGGGTGGAGGGACCCACATGGCCGCTGGAGATTCTGGCCCTGAAGCCTGCTTGAATCTGCTTCTCTCGGTGCCACGTGGCCAAGGCAAGGCTGGGCTCTGCTCTGGGTCCAGTGCGCGACAGACCTTTTACATTGGTTTTTAGGTCTCTCTGGTACAGAAATCTCCTCTGCTCTGTTATTCTGTGGTTTCTGCTGCTCCAAAATTTGTTTGGAGTTCTTCTTTACAGGTATTTTATGGGCTGTGGGTTTGGAGCTAGCATATGTGTATGTTTCTACTCTGCCATCTTGGCTCCTCCTTGTCTTAATTGATTTTCAAAATCCTTTTGAGCTCTTCTATGGCCTGAGACCATTGCATATTTATTTTGGAGATTTTGGATACAGAAGCCTTGACTTTTATGTCTTTCTCTGATGATATGCATTGTTGTTCATCATCCAAAAGGATGGGAGAAAATACCTGTTCACCAAGAAAGTAACCTTCTATAGTCTTATTTTTCCCCCCTTTTTCGACTTTTTTCCAGCTAGTTACTTGACTTTTGAGTCCTTTGTCAAGAGTAGGGTATACTCAGGGGACCTGTAAATTCCCAGTTCCTCCAAGGTGGCACAATCAAGGGAGAGGAGTTTACTCCTCTCCTGGCCTGCGCTCTTATCTGTGAGCAACCTCAAGCACTCTGTTCTGCCCAGGATCTGCCAGTAGTTTTCTCTCTCCAGAACCTCTACCAGCATTCCTCCTCACCCCAGGGAAGCTGCTCAGGGCTGAGATCCAGATCAGCAAGTGATTTCCCCCAGGACTTTTAGGCTGAGGGCTCCTAAAATGGACTCTCTGCCACAGCAACTGCTGCCACCCTGGGGCTGCTGGGGTCAGACCATGTTCCCTTCTCATGCAGGTGAAAGCACTTTCTCACTGACCTTTGAAGCTACCTTTGGGATTTGTGGGATCTGGGAACTGCAGCTGCTGCCAGGGATTCTGTGTGCCCCGAGACCTACTCCATTAGGGACTCCCTGTCCCTAATGCATGGCCAAGGTTGGGCTGTGCTCTGCTCTGAGTCTGGTGTGATAGACCTTTCCTGTTGGCCTTCCAGGCTGACTTGGGCTGGAAATCTCTTTCGCTCTATCATTTTGTGGCTTCTGCTATTCTAGAATTTGTTTAGAGTAATTTTTTACAGATATTTTGTGGGTTATAGGAGAGATTCTATAGGTCTGTCCTTCTTCTCCACCATTTTGGCTCTGCCCCAATATTTGTTCTTATATGTGTACTATTTTACTCTGCATATTTAAAAATTTTAGTTTTCCCAAGATTAAAAAAAAAAAAGACGTTTTCTGTCTCTTCAGTTTTTCAATTTGTCAGTTCTTGAGGTGCACATGATAAGAATGACATCCTTCAAACCTTGAATCCTGCCATCTTGGCTGCAGAGTCCATTGGAAAAACAACTAGCATAAAAAAAGTAGTGATTTAAAGTGAAGTGGAGCACTAAAATTAATCATACTATAGTGCTCTCAAAAAACCTTGGTGAGATCACAGATCCCTTGAAAAACTGAAATATCCTTAAAGTTTATTTCACACAAAATTGAGTTTCAGTTAAATATAAAGACATAATCTCCCTTCCTTGCAAAGGTGGAGGGACTGTGGGTAAGATAATTAATTGCATGTGTCAGACATGGTGGATATTATGTTAAATAACCTCATTCTCCTTTAATATTGGAACAATTATCTGAGTGACAGTTCTGCACATGCTGTGTAGGAAGAGAAGACATGACTCTTGACTGGTTGGGAAATTTCTGAAGTTCGGATGTGGCATATCTGCCTGATTGAAGAAGGGAATTCTTGAACTTTGGGGAATCTCTAGGTACCACAAGGTGGTCTCTCAATAACTTTCCTAGGCTTCATTGGAATTGGAATTACAGGCTGGTTTTTCTGAATTGTCTTTTTTCTTTTTTTTAAACCTTTTTTTTTTTATAAGGGAGGAAACTCTCTAGGTGGGTGGGTGGGGAGGACAGAAGCTTTTTTTCTTTCAGAGGCAATTGGGGTTAAGTGACTTGTCCAGGGTCACATAGCTAGTAAATGTCTGAGGTAGATTTAAACTCAAGTCCTCTTGACTTCCACTGTGCCACCTAACTGTACCAAGAGATATATTCTTATATGAATGCAATACAGAAACAAAAAGCATCATCTTAAAAAGAAAAGGAAATTAAATTATGGCACAAAAAAGAAATAACTAAAAGAAATGATATTGCCTTAGACTATCACTTTTGAAAATGAAGATTAATATAAATCGATTACCATACCAGAATAAAAGAATATAGAAATGGCCTTAGGATTCCAAACACTTGATATCCTTGCTAGTAGAAAGACAAGGCAGCCCAAGGATATTTAGAATGTAAACTCATAGTAAAATTTTACAGAAGAGAATGGTGAAATATTATAAACATTATTGCTTCATAAATGAGTGAAAAACTTTGAATGGAAAGGCAAAATTTTATAAACAAGCTTAGTGCTATATGCAACTAAACCAGATCATCTTTTGAACATTTGAGGCTAAAACTAGAAGGAAGAAAATGAACATGGTGGAGGGGATGGAAAATATCTGTAAAGGTTTTTGTAAAAAGTTTTTTTCTCTTGCAGTGGAGCCATCATACTTGGACTCCAATATCATAGTGCCCAGTAAAGAAGTGGAAATTGCACTAAATTAAGCAGAAATGGAAATACCATTTTTCTCACCATCCCATCTCTTCTTTCTATTGCATATTTTCTTAATGACATCCTTTACTCCTGCTCTGTGCTGTCCCACATTTGTTTTCTGTCCTAGCCTCTCCCTCCATCTCTCTATTGCTCTTTTATTCATTTCAATTTTCAGGAGAATATTGTATTCTGTTTTTTGTATATATAGAAATACCAGTGGAATGTTGGTACTAAAAAGATGAGACTTTTATTTCTAGAGAAGTTTGGAATCATTAAAAAAGTCTTGCAATTTCCTGAAGGAAATGAAAACAACTATCCCATTTAACTATAAACCAAGGGAAAAATATAAAGTCAATAAAAAGAAATAAATGAATATAAAAGACTCATGTTTTATAAGTAGAATGTAAGCTTGTAGAGGAGAGGGATGGACTTGCTCTGGTATTTATAGTCCCATTATACTACACAGTTCCTAGCATATTGAAGACAGTAAATAAATGGTTGTTGGTTGATTGAGGAAAGGAATTCAATAAAAATTATTGCAGAAATTAGATAACAGAATAGTTAAAATCAGATCCACTTCTCACATTATATAGTAAAATGAATTCCAATCAGATCAAGAACAAAAGTTTTTTGAATTTTGATATTTTACTTTTTTCCAATTACAAGTAAAAATAATTTTAACTTTTTTTTTTTACAATTTTAAGCTCAAAATTCTCTCTCCCTTCTTTCCCTCCCCTATCATTAAAAAGGCCAGCAATTTGATAGAAGTGCAGTCATGCAAAACACATTTCCATATTAATCGTGCTGGGAAGTAAAACAGACAAAAATCCCTAAGAAAAATAAAGTAAAAAAGCCAATATGCTTCAATCTGCATTCAAATTCCATCAGGTTTTTTTTTTTTCCTGTGGAGGTGGGTAGTATTTTTCATTATAGGTCTTTGAGAACTGTCTTGCTGAGAATAGCTAAGTCATTCACAATTGACCACTGTGCCATATGGCTGTTACTACATACAATGTTTCCTTCGTTCTGCTCATTTCACCATGTTCACATAATTCAAGTAAATTCAAGTAAGTTCAGTAAGCACCTTGACACATCCAGGATGGCCTTCTAGCACAGATTCTTAGATCTGCCTTTCTAAAAGGAAAGCAACTTTTGAGGGGTCAATACTTTTTTTAAATTACATTCACCAACAGAGAAAATACAAGCAGAGAAATAAAGTCCAACAGACAGGGCTTCTAAGTGTCTGACCATAAGCAATGCATACATCAGATCAATAGACACATCCAACTATCTGTCTGAATATTACACACATACATAGTTACCAGAGAGAGAAGCACCAACATCTGGGTTTTCAAAGCTGGAAGGCTTCTTAATTGTTACCCAGAGCCTCATCTGGCACAGGAACTTTCTTTCAAAGAGTAAGCCCCAAAACAAAACCGTACTTCAGAGAATATATATACTCTTCATAGCCAGAGGGCACAACCCTTGTGACCCAGAGCCTCGTTAGCACTCAACAAAAGATGTGGATCTTCATATAAAACAAGCCTTCCCTAATCAAGCTTCCCTTAATGGGCTCTACCTGAAGCCTATTAATGGGTGGGGAAAAGCTATCATTTACATTACATTCTGAAAGCATCCTGTTCATCATTTCTTATAGCCCAATAGTATTCCATCACAATCACATAGCAGCAAATTGTTCAGCTATTCTCCAATTAATGGGCATCCTCTCAATTTGAAATTCTTTGACACCACAGAAAGAGTCACTATAAAAATGTTTGTATATACATAATATATATATGTCCTTTTTAAAAATTTTCTTTGGTGTCTTGTTATTCTGGGTATCTCCTAACCACCTTGCAGATATCTCAATAAATATTTGTTCATTGAATTAACAAAAAAAAATTTCTTTGGGGTACAGACCTGGTAGTGAATCAAAGGGTATATGCAGTTTTAAAACCCTTTGGGCACAGTTCCAAATTGTTATCCAGAATGGTTGGATCAATTCACAACTTCACCAACAGTGCATTAGTGTCTCAATTCTTCCAACTGTTTCAACAGTTATCATTTTCCTTTTCTGTCTTATTAACCAATCTCATAGGTGTGAGTTGTTTAAATTTGTATTTCTCTAGTCAATAGTGATTTAGAGATTTTTTTCATAGGAATCTAGACAGTTTTGATTTCTTTACCTGACCATTGATCAATTGGGGAATGATTTGTCTTATAAATTTGATTCAGTTCTCCATATATTTGACAAATGAGGCCTCTGTCATGAGAAAGTTGCTATACAAATTGCTTTTTTAGTTTTTTGCTTTCCTTATAATCTTGGCTGCATTAGTTTTGTTTGTGTAAAACCTTTTTAATTAATGTAGTCAGAATTATCCATTTTACATCCGGTAATGCTCTCATCTCTTTTTTGGTAATAAATTCTTCCCTTATCCATAGATCTCATAGATAAACTATTCCATGCTCTCCTAATTTGCTTATGGCATTACACTTTATGTACTCATTTTAACTTTATCTTGAGATACTGTGTGAGGTGTTGATCTGTTTCTAGTTTCTGTCAAATTGATTTTTAGCTTTCCCATTAGTTTTTATAAAATAATGAGCTCTTGTCCCACAAATCTGGATCTTTGTGTTTATCAAACTCTAGAACACTATGGTCATTTCCTGCCATGCTTTGTGTACCTAATCTATTCCACTGATCCATCACTCTATTTTGCCATACCCCAGATTCTTTTGATGATTATCACTTAGTAATGCAGTTTGAGATCAGGTATAGCTAGGCCACCTTCCTTCACATTTTTTTTCCATTACTTCTCTTGATATTCTTGATCTTTTGTTCTTCCAGGTACATTTTATTATTGATTACTTTTTGAGCTCTACAAACTAATTTTTTTTGTAACTTGACTTGTATGGCACCAAAGAAATATACTATTTTAGGTAGAATTGTCATTTTTATTATATTGGCTTAGTCAATATAGGAGCAATTAATATTTTTCCAGTTGGTTAGATCTGACTTTATTTGTGTGGAAAGTGTTTTGTAATTTTATTCATATTGTTTCTTAGTTTTGTCTTGGTAGGTAGACTACAGAGTATTTTATGCTATCTACAATTATTTTAAATAGAATTTCTCTATCTCTTGTTGCTGAACTTTATTAATAATATATATAAATTCTGATTATGTACATGGGTTATTTTATGTCCTACAACTGCTAAAGTTGTTAATTATTTCAACCAGTTTTTTTTAGTTGATTCTCTGGGATTCTTCAAGTATATCATCACATCATCTACAAAGAAAGATAGTTTTGTTTTTCATTGCCAATTTTAATTTCTTCAATTTCTTTTTCTTTTCTTATTGCTATACCTAACATTTCTAGTACAGTATTGAATAATAGTGGTGATAATGGACATTCTTGCTTCACCCTGATGTTATTGGGAGGGCTCCTAGCTTATCCTTATTACAGATAACATTTGCTATTGATTTTAGATACATATTACTTATAATTTTAAGGAAAGCTTCACTTATTCCTATACTTTCTATTGAGGCACTGGGTCAGAAGGTTATGCCCTCTGGCTCTGAAAAGTGTATAAATGCTCTGAAAAGTGCATAAATACTCTGAGAGTGAGATTTTATTTTGGGGCTTAATTTTTGGAAGGAGGTCTGTGTACCAGATGAGACTCTGGCCAAGCAGCCCCCTGGCTTTTTGACAACCCAGACGTTGGTGATTCCCTATCTGGTAAAGATATATGTATGTTAATGGTCAGGCAGTTTGGAAGCACTGTGTATTAATTTTTGATTTCTCTGAAATTTTGATTTTCTCTGATACCTGTGCTTGATTAAAGTGATTGTTAACCCCTCAAAAGTTGCTTTTCCTTTTATGAAAGCAGATCTAAGAACCTGTGATACCATACCCCCCTCTGTATGTTGGAGTGTTTACTGTTACAGTCTTCAATACTTCCAAGGTAGTATAATCTAAGGAGAGGTGTGGTCACTGCTCTCTTGCCCTGCTTTCCTCTTCTGTCTGTGAGATGCTACAACTACTGTTTTCTGCCCTGAAACTATGACCAGGGTTCCCATTGCCTTGCAGTTGGGAGCTCTAGTGTGCTAGTATTCCTTTTTCTGTGGGACTGTGACCAAGAACTCAGTATGGGCAATGCAACAGAGTCATGTACTCTCTGTGACAGCAAAACGTCTCTTGTAATCTCCATCTGATCAGTTGTCCTTTCACTCAGCATCAGTTCATATAAGTCTTTCCAGGCCTCTCTGCAGACTTAGTGTTCACCCTTTCTTATAGCACAATAGTATTCCATTACATTGACATACCACAATTTAATCAGCCATTCCCCAATTGATGGACATTCCTATGATTTCCAGTTTTGTTGCAAAAATTCTTTCCCAGTTTTCTGCTTCCCTCTTAATCTTGGTTGTATTGGCTTCATTGTGCAAAAACTTTTCAATTTAATGTAATCAAAATTATCCATTTTGTACTTCATAATGTTTTTTTATCACTTGTTTAGTCAAAAATTCTTCCCTTCTCCATAAATCTGATAAATACAATATTTCTTGCTTCACTGATTTGTTTGTAGTATCAATCTTTATACCTAGATCATGTTCCCATTTGGACACTACTCTTGTGTATGGTGTCAGGCATTGATCTATTCCTAGTTTCTGTCATACTGCTATCCAGTCTTCCCAGCAATTTTTGTCAAACAGTGAGTTCTTATCCCAGAAGCTGGAGTTCTTGGGTTTATCAAACAGTAAATCGCTATATTCCCTGCCTACTGTGTCTTGAGTACCTAACCTATTCCATTGATCTACCCTTCTGTTTCTTAGCCAATACCAAGTGGTTTTGATAATTGTTGCTTTTTAATACAATTTGAGATCTGGTAGAGCTAGGCCACCTTCCCTAACATTTCTTTTCATTAATTTCCTTGATATTCTGGCCTTTTGTTCTTCCAGAAGAATTTTGATATCATTTTTTCTAGCTCTTGAAAATACTTATCTGGTAGTTTGATTGGTATGGCCCTGAATAAGTAAATTAATTTAGGTAGAATTTAGGTAGTCATTTTTATTATATTGGCTTGGCCTACCCACAAGCAACTGATGTTTTTCCCCTTACTTAGATCTGACTTTATTTGTGCAAAAAGTATTTTGTAATTGTCTTCATATAGTCCCTGGATTTGTTTTGACAGGTAGACTCCCAAATAGTTTATAGTGTCTACCCTAGCTTTAAATGGGATTTCTTTTTCTATCTCTTGCTGTTGGGCTTTGTTAGTAACATATAGAAATGTAGAAGATTTGTATGGGTTTATTTTGTAACCTGCAACTTTGTCAAAGTTGTTTACTATATCAAGTAGCTTTTTACTTGATTCTCTGGGATTTTCTAAGTATATCATCATATCATCTGCAAAGAGTGATAACTTAGTTTCTTCTTTGCCTATTTTGAGTTCTTCAATTTCTTTTTCTTCTCTTATTACTGCAGCTAATATTTCTAGTACCATATTGAATAATAGTGCTGATAATGGACATCCTTGTTTCACTCCTGATCTTAGTGGAAATGCAAATAGCTTATTCCCATTGCATATAATCCTTGCTGAAGGTTTTAGGTAGATACTGTTTGTTATTTTATGAAATGTTCCATTTATTCCTTTGCTCTCCAGTGTTTTCAATAGGAATGGGTGTTGTGGTTTCTCTTAGTTTTTTTGTTGATATGATCAATAATGCTAATAGTTTTCCTAAAATTGAACCAGCCCTGCATTTCTGGTATAAATCATACTTGATCATAATGTTATTCTTGTGATAAGTTGCTGTATTCTTTTTGCTAAAATCTTATTTAAAATTTTTGCATCTATATTCATTAGAGAAATTGGTCTATAATTTTCTTTCTCTGTTTTGTCTCTTCCTGGTTTGGGTATCAAAACCATATTTGTATCATAAAAAGAATTTGGGAGGACTCCTTCTTCCCCAGTTTTCCCAAATAGTTTATATAGATATTGAATTAACTGTTCTTTAAATGTTTGATAGAATTCATTTGTAAATTCATCCAACCATGGAGATTTTTTTCCTGGGATGTTCATTGGTGGCTTATTCAATTTCTTTTTCTGAGATGGGGTTATTTAAGTATTCAACTTCTTCTTCTGTTAATCTGGGCAATTAATTTTTTTAAATAGTCATCTTTCTCATTTAGATTGTCAAATTTATGGGCATACAGTTGGGAAAAGTAATTTCTAAGTATCGTTTTAATTTCCTCCTCATTGGAGGTGAGCTCACTCTTTTCATTTTTGATATTGGTAATTTGGTTTTCTTTTTTTAATCAAATTGACCAAAGGTTTATCAATTTTATTGGTTTTTTCATAAAACCAATTCTTGATTTTATTTATTAAATTCAACACTTTTCTTAATTTCAATTTTATTAATCTCTCCTTTGGTTTTCAGTATTTCTAATTTGGTATTTACTTGGATATTTTCAATTTTTTTTCTAACTTTTTCAATTGCATGCCTAATTCATTGATTTTCTCTTTCTCTATTTTATTCATGTAGGCATTCAAAGATATAAAACTTCCCCTAAGAATTGCTTTTGCAGTATCCCATAAGATTTGGTAGGTTGTCACGTTATTATCATTTTCTTGAATGAAATTATTGATTGTTTCTATGATTTATTGTTTAACCCACTCATTCTTTAGGATTAGATTATTTAGTTTCCAATTAATTTGTGGTCTATCTTTCCATGGCCTTTTATTACATGTAATTTTTATTCCATTATGATATGAGAAGGATGCATTGACTATCTCTACCTTTCTGCACTGGATTGTGAGATTTTTATGCCCTAGCACATGGTCAATTTTTGTATATATGCCATGTACCACTGAGAAAAAGGTATATTCCTTTCTATCCCTATTCAATTTTCTCCACAGGTCTATCATATCTACCTTATCCAGAGTTTTATTTACTTATTTCCTTAACTTTTATTTCCTTTTTTTAATTTTATTTTATTTCCTTAACTTCTTTCTTGTTTATTTTGAAGTTAGATTTATCAAGTTCAGAGAAGGAAAGGTTGAGGTCCCCCATTAACATAGTTTTGCTGTCTATTTCTTCCTGTAACTCCCTTAACTAATTTGGATGCTATACCACTTGAAGTATATATTCTAAGACACATTGTTAAGGGGATGGATGGTGAGCACTTTGAAGGGAAAGCAGCAATCACTAAAACTTCTTTAAGAATAACCCATAATAGATTAACTTCTTTTCCTATTTTCACAGGATAACTGAACAGTTAGGTCAGAGAAATTATGTATACAAAGTACACTTAGATTGCAGGAAATGTTTTGGCCAAGTCTTTTATACAATCCTTGTGGACAGTATGGAAAGTTAAGGGCTAGATGATACATTTTGGGGGTTAGGATCAGACTCAAACCCAAAATGTTTATTGGTTGTTGACAACTAGTGGAGGGATCCAAAGTTCTGTGTTTGGTCCTGGGCTGTTGGAGTAAAGATCAAATTAATAAGTATTTATAAAGTGCTTCCTATGTGTCAGGGACTATGCTAAGTATTGGGAATAAAAATGCAAACAGAAAGACAGTCCCTTCCCCAAAAGAGCATTTTAATGGAAGAAGACGCAACATAAAAGGAAACTGAAAAACAGGAATATAACCATGTGAGAACATGGTGGAAAAATAAGCCTCGAGAATCAGGAGTGGAGCCCAGAGAGAAATGAAAGAATGGAAAGGGCCAGCCTGATTGCTTTCCTTAAATTGGATGTTCTGATAAGGACTGACCAGTCAGAGAAAGGAACCACTCAACATGAGATTTAATGAAGGTAGCAGTAGGGGTGAGGGTGGGAATGGGGGTATGGAACTATTCAGAACTTCTTAAACTTTGGGTCCTGACCCCATATGTGTGGGGGAAAAATTTGGCAACAGTAAAATGTTTCTGAATGTGCAATGACCAAAAATTTATTACAAATCAAACATAATGAATGTGAGGTGATTCTGGCAGTGCTTGCCTGTGTTACATCACACAAGTTCACTGCTGAACTGCTCTGAACACATGATATTCACGCTTTGTCCTGTGCATGCCCATCACAGCATCAATGAATACTGCTAAAACACATACAAGGGTCACAGGTGGAAAAAAGTTTAAGCAGCCCTGAATTTGATAGATAGTCACAGAGGAGGAAATTTTCTCTTTAATATAGGTCATACCTTTGAAACTTGTAGTCTTAGAGAGTTGCCTTGGATGCTGAGAAATGAATTAAGTTGCCCTTGGATACTCAGCCAGTATATTTCAGAGGCAATACCAGAACCCAGGTCATTGTGGTTCCATGACCAGATCTCTATTCACCATGCATAGTTGTCTTCCTTGTTTTTTTTAAAAAAATTCCTTACTTGGATGAAATTATAAAGTCTATTTGTAAAATCTTCATATGACATGAAGCTTAGAGGTTGCAATGTTAATGGGATTTAAGATCTTCCCTGCCCATTAAGCCTCATGTGGAGCCCATTAAGGGAAGCTTTCTTAAGAGAGGCTTGCTTGTAGGAAGGCTTTCATACCTTTTTGGTAATTTCTAATTAGACACTGAGTCACAAGGGTTATGATGCCTTCTGGCTCTGAAAAGTGTATATATTCTTTGAGTTGGTATTTTGCTTTGGGGGCTCACTCATGAGAAGGATCTTGTGATTTCCTGGTCAAGACTCTGAGTCACTGTATGTTCAAAGCTCCCTGACTGCTCAGATGTAAAGGCTCTCTCAATCCAGGGATGTATGTAAAGTGTACAGTAATATTGCTTTGATTCAGGTGTAGAGCCCCGTCTGTGATTCTTTATTTCTCTGATTATATTTTCTCTGGTTGTATTTTCTCTGAAGGTCAGGGTGTTGATTTTTTCCCTGAGCTAGTGAATGTAATTAAAAAAGATTGTTGTCCCCTTAAAGAGCTATCTTTCCTAGTAAGACAGATCTAAGAACCTACGTGAGCAGCCATCCTGGGTATGTCAGTGTGATTGCCTTTACAGAGGTACAGCTAAAACATTGGATGAAAGGATACAAAAGGTCTCAATAAGCTAGAATAACTTGCTAAATCTAAAATTAAATTTAAGAAGGAAAAATGTTATACCTTGAATTTTAAAAAAAGCAACTTTATGTATTCAAGATGAGGATTTATGACTAGGTAACAATTCCTATGAAAAATCTTTATTTTAGTAGTTTTAGTGGACTGCAATCTCAACAAAATTCATGAGTGTGATATGTGAACCAAGAATACATCTGCCACCCTAGAATGAATTAAGAGAGGCATAGAGTTTGAAATGAGAGAAGTGAAAGTTTCCTGGTATTCTCTCCTTAGGTTTAATGTAAGAAAGCTGCAAAGTGACAGATTTAGGCTTGCTAAAAGGGAAAACTTCCTGAAAATTGTTGTCATTTTTCAGTTGTGTTTGACTCTTCATGACCCCATTTGGGGTTTTCTTGACAAAGATAATGGAGAGGTTTGCCATTTCCTTTGTCCATTCATTTTACAGAAGACGAAACTGAGGCAAACAGAGTTCAGTGATGTGCTCAGGGTCACACAGCTAGTAAGAGTCTGAGTCTGGATTTGAATTCAGGTCTTCTTGATTCCAGGCTTGTACCTTATGCAATGTGCCACCTAAAAATTATAGCTATACAAAAATGGAAGGGTATTCCTTAAGAGGCATAAGTTCTCCTTAATTGAGGATTATTGAGCATGGGTTGAATGACTACTTGTTGTTCATGTTGTAAAAGGGGTTCTTTGTCAGGAGCATGTTGGGTTGCATAACTTCTGAGATCCTTTTCAGTCCATAGACTTGAAGTTCTGTATTTTAAAGAAAAAACCTATAATATTATGTAAGAAAAAAGAATGATATATCAATTTCATCTATTTGCCAAACAAATGTAAGAAAATATTTGATGTGTTTGGTTATATAAAACTAAATAGACTTTGTATGATGAAAATCAATGTGTCTGAAAAAAGATAGGAACAGATTAAGGAAAAAATATTTGCAGAAGATAGATTTTTTATTTTTTTATTTTATTTTTCAGTGAAGAAATATCTATTTTTTCTCCCTTCTACCTCTCAATTTAAAAGAGAGAAATGAGAAACTCTTGTAACAAACATGAATCATCAAAACAACAAATTCCCACATTGTCTATGTCCAAAAAGTATATGTCTTATTCTGTACCTTGGGTCCATCATCTTTCTGTCAGAAGGTACATAGTATCTTTCATCATTGTTTGTCATTGCATTTATCAGTGTTTCTAATTTTTTCAGAGTTGCTTATCTATACAACATTATTGGTAAGGTATGCATTATTCTGCTAATTCTGCTCACTTCATTCTGCATAAGTTTGTACAAGTCTTCCCAGGGTTCTCTGAACTCACGCCTTCCGTCATTTCTTATGGTACAATAGTATCTCATTACTTTCACATACCATAATTTGTTCAACAATTTCCCATTGACTTTCAGGTTCTTCACCACCTCAAAAAGAATGCAGTAAATAAACTGTAAAAAATGCTACCTTCTGAATTTATAGCAGATGATATAAATCTGCATTAATAATAGCCCATTCCCTGATGGATAAATAGTTAAAGGTTTTGAAAAATATCTTTCACAGAAAGATCACTTTAAAATGCTAACAAAATTTGTAATTATCAGAAATATACTTTAAGATGACTTTGATTTACCACTTTATATGTCTGAAATTGGCCAAAATAGTTTGAAATTATAGACAGGTAGATAGATAGATGATAGATAAAGCATTAATCACTTACTAGGTGCCAAGTGCTGTGCTAAGCAGAGGATACAAAAAAAAATAAATCATATCTTATCTTCTCAAGGAGTTTATATTTTAGTGAGGAAAGATAATAATAAAGGGGTCCTGGAAACCTGGTAAGGGGGGAGAAAGAGGAGAAAGTATTTCAAGGAAAAGGTGTGTTGAAGCTGCAAGAAATGGCAATATGGTGGGAGACTCAGTAAGCCAAGGGAGAAAGTTCATCTATCCAAGAAGGGTAGGATCCAATGGAATGAAGATGGTCAGCAGCAATGGAGGTCATGTCAAGGATATGTCAAGAAGTCGTGTAATTCAATGTTGGCTTGCTGGTGGAACAATAAGTACTTGATTGGGGTGCTCTTTTTCCAGAGAATCTGGCAATAGACAATAATAAATACAAGCTATCATACCTGTTGACCTAATTATCCCTAAACTAGGTCTATATCCTAAGTTTGCTATTAAAAGAAGGAAAAAACCTAGCTGTATAAAAATATTTATAGCTGCTTTATTTTTAATGGTGAAAAACCAGAAGCCATCCATTTAACCAACAATAGGGAAAGTGTTGAATATATTATGTTATTTCATTGTAATAGGAGATTGTGGCAGCATAAAAAATGACAAATGTGAAGATATTAAAAAAATATAAAAACTTGAAGAAGTTATATAGTGCAGTGAAAGCTGAGTTAGAATAACAAAGACATTTAATATGACTATGAAAGCAATAGCAACAAAACCTTACAAATACAAAGATAGAAAAGAGATTAAAAACAGCATACATAATAGAAATGCTTTTATTATTGTTCTTTTGTTAAAATGTATACCTTTTACAAAAATGTAAATAATTTCCATTTCAATAGTTTGCAATATATTTGTCATTTTCTTGGATTATTTGATTTATTAATTACATCAACAGAATAAACCATCAATCAATCAATCAATCAATAATTATAAAGTGTTTGCTATGTACAAGAAACTATTAGGTGCTGGGGAATAAAGACAAAACTCCAGCTGTTCCTTTCCTTAAGGAACTTATGATCTATTAAAGGAAATGATACACACCAACATACCTACACCCACACTCGTATATATGCAAATGTATGATTTTATATATATATATGTATATATATACATATATATATATATATGGAGAGAGAGAAGGAGGGAGGGAGGTTTAGGGGAAGGCACTAGCAGCTGGAAATATTAGGAAAGACTTCATGAACAAAGTTTTGAAGGAAACAAAATATTCTAAGAGACAAATGTGCAGTACAAATGCATTCTAGGAATGGGGACAGCTATTATTATATTACATATATATGAGGACAGTGACGATGGAATGTCGTGTGTGGGGAGTAATAGGAAGGCCAATTTGTCTGGACTAGAAAATGCAAGAAGGGGAATAATGTGTAATAAGATTGAATAGGTAGGATGGGATCAAACAGTGAAGAAATTAAAAAGCTAAATGATGAATCTTGTGTTTGATAATAGAGGTAAGAGGGAATCACTGGAGTTTACTGAGTAGGGAATAACATTATCAAATGTCTTTAAAAGCATTTTGACAGCTTTGTAGAAAATGAAGTAGGATGGGGAGAAATGTGAAGCAGGGAGACCATTTAGGAGGTGATAGCTGTGTGAGTAGAGAGAAAGGAAAAGTGCAAGAGATATTGCAAAGGTAGAAATGACAAAATTTGGTGATTGATTGGGTATGTGGAGAAAGGATCAGAATCAGATCAAGGATAATACCTAGTTTGAGAATCTAGGTGAGTGGAAGGATGCTGGTATCCTCAACAGGAATAGGGACGTTTGGAAATGAGTTGGGACATGGTGGATGAGACCATCATCATGGTCTCAAATACCAGATTGGCACATGTTTTTGGACACAAGTGTCATGTCACAGTATTGCATCCCTTGAAAACCATTCATTAAGTCTTAGGGAGGTTATAATCTGCAACGATGGAGGGAGGAACCTCTATAATGCAGTCATATGTCTTTGAAACCCTGAAGTCATTATGTCTATTTGTAAATTAATTTTTAAAAACAATTATTCTAAGTAGTATTATTTGTTTTACTTTGAAAAACTTGTGAAGTTGCCATAAGGAAAACCTTGCTAGCCATTAGAGCTTTCAGAAAGTAGAATGGGCTGATTCATGAAGTTGTGACTTCCCCATCACTGGAACTTGGCGCAACAACAGAAAGTCCATTTCTAAATCTCTACAGAGGTGAGAATGTAGAAAAAGTTAAAACTTCAAAATGTCTACTCCATGTAAGGAATAGCATAACAATGCTCAACATTTTCTCCAACATCAGTTCTAGGTTTTTAAAGCAGGGATGTAACTTGCTGTAGGACCTTGTGCAAATCACTTAATTCCTCTGAGCATCAGCATACTTGTCTCTAGAGGGGGAGCAATACAGTGTGGTGGAGAGTGCTGTATTTGGAGTCAAAGATCCTGGATTAAAATTCTTAATTAGTAAGTTACAATTTAGGCAGCTAGGTGACATAGAAAATCGAGGATGAGGCCTGAAGTCAGGAAGATCTGAGTTCAAATTCAACCTCAGATACTTCCTAGCTGTGTGGCCCTGGGCAAGTCACTTAACCTCTGTTTGTCAAAGTTTTCTCATTTGTAAGATGGTGATTATAATGGCACCTACCTCCCAGTGTGTTCGTAAGGATTAAATGAAACAATAATGGTAAAACACTTAGCATAGTGCTTGACACATATTAAGTGCTATATAAATGTTAGCATATTGAGATTATTATCTGAGCTCCAGTTTCCTCACTATAAAATGAAGGAATTGGAGTAGATAAGCTCTAGGATTCCTTCTGGCTCTAAATTTTTTATTCTAGGATGAAATGATCTCTAATATCACTTTTAGTTCTGCTGTTCTACAATCCAAGATTTAAAATTTCAAATCTACATAACCCTAAATCAGAATTCAATGTAGCTCCTCACAGAAGAGAAATTACTTTCTTTAAATAGGAAAATAGCAACTAAGCAATACAATTTATTGTTGTAAGTGTATAGGAAAAAGCAACAGACTTAAAATCAAATAAATAGAATAATGAAGGTTGTTGCTTTATTAAGATACATAGACACTAGCAAATATTTCAAACATTTCACTTAATTTCTTCAAGACCCTTCCACAATGCTAGAAACTGAACTTCCTGGGCACTCATACCAGAGTAATTTCCTTGGAAATTTCCTATTGGTTATTGATTGTTATAATCATAGTCTGTAAATACAGTAAGCTGATTTTCATCACAACTCTCCTGGGCACAAAACTTTCTCCCCTAAAGGAAATGTAGCTCTTTTTTTTTTCTATTAAAAGTTTTAGAAATTTCATTTAACCAAGAAATACATCCTGCCACCACCACACATTGATATACTATGACATGATTTTAAATTAGATTGCTATTTCTTGTAGCCTATTACTCAAAGTGACCAGCTTTAAAAAGAGTATATCATTGTCCCTGCCATCATTCAGAGTTTGAATTTGACATTGCATTGTGAATTCATTTCCAGAGTGATACTCTCAGAAAATTGTATATTTCTTTAAACAGACAAGCAAAACTAATAGAGGTTTAAAGGATTTAAATCTTAGCCAAAGATTCATGGGAGTCGGTGTAGTGGGTGAAAGATGAAATGATTAAAGAAACAGACATTTGAGCTTCAGACCACATCAATTTATTGAGCAACGCATGTCCATTGCCCAACAAATCAGGGCCAGTAGCCTTCTTCAGCTTTGGCATTGGACTCCACACACGAGGGAGACAGATTTTTATACTTTCAAAACAATCAAATAAGACCAATTAATTAAAAGGAAACAATACAACATTAGACAATCTGATTTTTAATTAGAGGAAAGATTAAGGACTTTCCAAGTTGGGAGGGGAGAGCAAACAGGCACAATTCCCCAAATTTAGAAAAAGAGGTATCCTACTCCTCCCTAGTGCCTATAAACAATCAATGAAAGATGGAAACAATAAGCCATCTATCAGTACAGGGCCAGTTTTCAGATAAGATATATAGGCATACAGGTTGCTTGAGACATATAATTGTAAGAAAACCCCTTGTGTCAATCTTTGAATCTGACTGGATTTATGGTCTGTATAACTTAGGTCCTTAGTTAAGGGTCTCTAATCAGCAGGTAGAGGTGATCCAGTTTCTTAGCCATGCAGGGTTAGGTTCAAACAATAGAATAATGTTTATTCTTACTTCCCACAATTGAATAAAGTTTTCTCCTTGAATATTTATTTTGCCCTCTGGTTCTAGAATCTCAGGGCAGTTTTCTTTGATAATTTCATGAAAGATGATGTCTAGGCTCTTTTTTTGATCATGGCTTTCAAGTAGTCCCATAATTTTTAAATTGTCTCTCCTGGATCTATTTTCCAGGTCAGTTGTTTTTCCAATGAGATATTTCACATTATCTTCCATTTTTTCATTCTTTTGGTTTTGTTTTGTGATTTCTTGGTTTCTCATAAAGTCATTAGCCTCCATCTGTTCCATTGTAATTTTGAAAGAACTATTTTCTTCAATGAGCTTTTGAATCTCCTTTTCCATTTGGCTAATTCTGCTTTTGAAAGCATTCTTCTCCTCATTGGCTTCTGGAACCTCCTTTGTCAATTGAGTTAGCCTATTTTTCAGGGTGTTATTTTCTTCAGCATTTTTTTGGGTCTCCTTTAGCAGGGTGCTGATCTGCTGTTCATACTTTGCTTGCATGTCTTTGGTTACTCTTTCCAGTTTTTCCTCCAGTCCTCTAACATAATTTTCAAAATTTTCTGAGCTCTTTTTGAGCTTTTCCATGGTCTGATCCCATTGAGTGGGCTGGGACACAGAAGCACTGCGTTCCGTGTCCTTCCCTGATGGTGAGCACCACTCTTCCTCATCAGAAAGGAGGGGAGGAGAAACCTGTTCACCAAGAAAGTAACCCTCTATAGTCTTGGTTTTTTTCCCTTTTCTGGGCATTTTCCCAGCCAGTGACGACCTCTGAATATTCTCCTCATACCCACCTCGCCTCCAGATCCTTTCAGCCAGCGCTTGGGGTCTGAGACTCAAATGCTGCTTCCCAGCCTCAGGGCTTTGGGCGGGGGCAGGGCTGCTATTCAGTGTGATATCAAGTTCAGCTGCCTGGGTGGGGGCAGGGCCACCTCATGGGCTCAGTTCCCTCAGGGGATTTATGCACAGACCTTCAACAATGCATCCAGGCTCCTGCCTGTTTGGGGAGCCCCGGTCTGCTCCCGCCTCTGCTGTTGCCTCCCGAGGGGGCCTGAGTTATGGGGGCACCCCACTCCCCTCTCAACCCACCAAAGAGACCTTCTCACCGACCCCCGTCACCTGTGGGTGGAGGGACCCGCGCGGCTGCTGGAGATCCTGTCCCTGAAGCCCTCTCGGATCTGCTCCTCTCGGTGCCATGGCCACGGCAGGGCTGTGCTCAGCTCCGCGTCTGCAGCACGACGGACCTTTTGCAAGAGGTTTGCAGGTCCCTCTGGAACAGAAATCTCCTTCACTCCACTGTTCTGTGGCCTCTGCTGCTCCAGAATTCGCCATGAGTTACTTTTTACAGATGTTCTATGGGTTGTGGGTTCGGAGCTATGTGTATGTGTGTCTTTCTACTCCGCCATCTTGGCTCTGCCCCTAAAGTTTTCTCACAAGATGAAAGTTGGACTAGATCCATAACTGAATAGAAAGGAAACTGAATTAGCCCAGAACTGAATCACAAGATGGAGAAAGTGTGGTTCACTTAATTTCTATCACCACTTGTTGTTCCAATCCCATCAATTTCCTCCTTTTGATTCATGAAGGAGTGGGCAACCCTCTCCTCCCAAAGGCCACTTATCTGTAAGGCAAATGTATAAGGTTTTTCATATATTTATAACAAGAATTACTTAAGTTGGATTATATGTCAAACCTATGTAGAAGGCTCAAAATGAACAAATTTTGAGAAGAGAGATTTACATATCACCAAGATAGCCAAGAGAATCTAAACATAGACCTAAATACCATGAAACCCAAGACCAAAGCAATGCAATAATGATTATCAATATTAACTGACATCAAGTCTCCTTGTATCCTAGTAACCCACTCCCAATGTCAATTTAATCATTTCATCTTATCCTGAGTCTCAGATGTTTTAGATCATCATCTGGTCCTTGAAAATCTTCTGTTGGACATTCTGGAGTAGGTTTCATTCTCAGGGCAAATGTGAAGGGGGCTTTGCTTTTATGGTTCCAAAGTACTTGTAGAGATTCCTAGGTAATTCTCCTAAAATCTGTCAGTCATAAGACAATACAATGTTGTACCATTCCTCAAATATGGTTCTCCAATTCTAAAACTTCAGAAAATCTCACTTTTTATGTGCCATTTACTGTTTTATCTTTACCTAAACCCTATATCTGATATAAGAATCTTTTTAAAAAGTGCATGAAGATTTAACTGTAAAATGAAACTGCCTTTTTAAATTATCAGATACCTTTAAAATGAGAAAATATTTCATTTTATAATTATGAAGGCAATGTTATATGTAAATCCTTAATCCAGTTTCCAGAACTTATTACTAAAACATCAAAGCCTGAATTTCTATGCTGGATATATTTGGAAATCAGTAATACACATAGGTATATAGTTCTTAAAGAAAACAGCCTAATCCTGTCACTTTCTCATAATTTACTATTACATTTACCTAAAAAAGCTTTCCATTACATCTTTATCTTATTACTTGGTCTGATTCCCCCTTTAGGAGAATATCATCCCTATTTATAATAAATTATAATAAATTTGATCACAAATATAGATTAAAATTGTAGGATTTTTCATACTTGCATCCTATTATAGTAACTCAAAGAAGTTTCAGTTTCAATCTACTAGTCGAATTAATGTTGCACTTACAAAGTTTCTACTGCTCACCTGCCCTGTTTGTAGAAATTTGCTATAAAAGTAAAAAGAGGGACATAGTTGTAACAATGTCAAGGCTCATCCCCTTGAAGGTTGACCTGACATATACGATAACAAGGGGAAAAAAAACTCCCTCTTTGATTTTAGGCATGAATCATATCGGCCAGCCAGTCATACAATCATAGGACATCACAGACAAGGCTCAGCTTGAATCAGGTGGAGAAATTTCCCATTCAAAGAGTAAATAGCACAACGGGGAAACTGAGCTAAGACGATACTACTTTAGGCCATACCAACGTTGTCCCCTCAAATTTTCCCAGGGATAGCGTTCCATCTGTAGTTCTCAGAATGTGGAACAAGCCATTTCCCACTTCTGGTTTTGGGATCATTTAGACAATCATCCCTGTAATCAAAACTTAAAACAATAGTAAATTAAATAGTAAATAGTAAATTATCCCAAGAGTTTTTATCTCAAAAATCAAAATTTCACTAACTATAATTTAAGGCTTGACTATGTTAATGGCTCATGTTTACCTAATGATTACATTTCATTTATTCTTCACTTTTATATTAAAATTAACAACCTTCCAGGATTTCAAATATATAGCAAATACTTGAGATATACTCAATATACTCATACTGATGTATTGAAATTACATTTTTAAGCCATTCTATACATTTTTATAATTTTTATAAGTTACAACCAAGCAAAAACTCATTCTTTATTATAATAAACTTCTTTTTTCTTCTTCATCATCTTATTCTCCTCCTCCTCCATCATCTTCTTCTCCTCCTCCCTTTTCCCCTTCCCCTCCTCCTCCTTCATCTTTTTCTTTTTCCTCTCCTTCTTCTTCATTTTCTTCATCTCCCTCATTTTCTTCCTCTTTTTTCAAACAAAATATATCCATCAAATATTGAGCAGTGTGTATGTGGGGGGAATTTATGATTATAGCTCGAAGTGTTAACTTTTCCAGTTGCATTAAATCTTTGCTTCTACTCCTTCCTTTCTTTTTTAAGGAAATCTTCCAGGAAAGAGTACATTAATTATCTCTAGGTAATTCACTTAGGTCACTAATAACATGACAATGTATTATAAAATAATTGCTTTTCACCCTAATTACCCAGCTGTTCAGAGCAGAAATTATGCAATTCTTGGATCACCGATTTAGAGCTGGAAGGAATCTTAGAGGTCATCTAGTACAGGGGTTCTTACCACTTATTCTGTCATAGAACCCTTTATCAGTCTAGTGAAGCTTATAGACTCCTCAGAACAATGTTTTTAAATGCATAAAATATATAAGATAACCATGGAAATCAATCATATTGAAGTAAAGTTATATGTTTTTTTAAAATTCTTGATTCCAGGATAAGAACCTCTTATAGTTTAACTACCTTAATTTTCAGATGGGAAAAATGAGGCTCACAGAGAAGAAATGATATGCACAAATTCACACACTGGAATAGCAGAGTTGTAGTTCCCATTCCAAATGCATCCTCCTTTCTCCTGTACCAAACTACCTCCCCACAAAACTTCCCACTGCATCATACCTACCCCTAAAACACTGCTATCTCTTCAAAAAATTGACTCCTTTTTTTCTTTTTCCTTTTCTGGAATGCAAACCAATTCAAAATGATTTTTTGAAGACTCTTCTTATCAAAGTATAATAAGAAAATAATCCTTAATTCCTGCCCCCAACTTTAGTTGCAATGCCCCCCCATAAGAAAATGAGTTATAAGCCTCATAAAATTCACACACCCCAAACTCCTTTTGAGGAAGCAGAAAGCTTAGCCTCTGGCATGACATTAAATCATATCTTCCTCATGCCTGTCTAACACATATATGAAGATACTTAACTGAAGTGAACACAACTGACAAAATTTTCCTTACCTGAACTCATCATTTATAATTTCTAAATACCTGTAAGGAGGTTCAAGTTGGCACATATGATGTGAAAGGAGAGTATTCTGAGACAATTCCTGTAAACCCATAGGGAACCAGGAAGAAAATGAAAACCTAGCCCTCCCATAGGTTCTCTGAACAAACCTTTTCTTTGTGGCAGATAGCAAGAGGGACCTTAATGTCCTCACCATGCCCCCTCTGCATCTCTGCTGCAGCTATGATTCCTCATTTCATGAAATATGAATTTATCTGAGGAGGTGACTAACTAGCTAATTGACTTTCACACCAGTTCACACTAAACATCTTTGGTTCAGAAATAATTTGCTGCAGTTGGACATCTATATGAAAAGTCTAATCTTCTTCCTCATTCAGTATTTATTTAGGACCTGGAGTGGATTTTCAATGCTGCGGGAGAGTCTAAAGGGAGGGCTGGTGGTGACTATTTGTTCAGGGAGGGGGAGGGAGTTCCATTAGCCATCATTTGTTTCCACTGCAGATTAAACCAAACAAATATCAAATAAAAGTGTTTAGTAAGCTCCTGTATACTGGGCACTTCACTGGTAAACATAGGGCAGTATCTCTCAGCTGTCATCCACAAATAAACACCAGTATGTGGCAAAATTTTGCTGGTATAAAAAGCTTTTACTACCTTATTTCCTACTTCTTAAATCTTTTAAATTTAGGGGAAGAACCCTATGCCCTGCATCTCCTCTTTTTAATTCCTGAATTTTACTCCTTCCATATATGACACTCTCCTTCCCCCTGGCTCTTGCCCCACTTCCCATCTCCATCTCTTGAGACATAGAGAGATACATCACTGAGATTACAGAGGCTTTAAAGTCATAAAGATAATTTTGATACCAGTCTTTAATGTAGTTTTGTTTGGGAAAAATTGCTGGAAAGGATAAAAAGACACATATGATGAAGTTTCTATCCTCAAATAGATCTCAGTTCAATCAAGAAATCAAGCATAGATCTGTGAAAAATTAAAAAACAATAAAAGAGATAAGTAATAACAGTTTGATGAAATAGTAGAGGAGATATCCAAAAGCAGTACATGATTAACTGACAAATAAATGGTACAGATAATAATTGCTACAGGATTTCAGAGGAAGAAGAGATCACTTAACGCTGCGATGGTCAGGGAAGGCTTTATAGAAGAAATGGGATTTGAGCTGGGTATGAAGAATGAGAATAATTTGGAAAGGGTGTTGGGGGTCATTTTTAGTTTACTCAATTTAGCACACATTTATTTAGCGCCTACTATATACAACACACCTCTATCTCATATAGAATAGTGAGGACAAAACTCCAGAGGGAGGATTAACAAACACCTTCAAGGAAATTAAGATTAAAGGATAATAAATTTTGAGATGGAATTTACCTCAGAGATAATCTAATCCAGCTGAAGGTAAGGAAACTGTTATAGAGAAGTAAACAATTCGACAAATGATCTCATTATATCCTGTCTTCTTCAGTAGATTGCCCTTTTTCTCACCCCCATAGTCACTTGTCTTCACTCTTCTACTCTACTGGTTGCTTTCCTACTTCCTACAAACATGTCCATGTCAAACTCAGTCTCAAAAAACTCTCACTTGATTGTTTCATTCTCAATAGTGATTGCCCCATATCTTTCTTCCCTGGTATGAGAGGGTTGTCTACACTAGGTGCCTCTACTTCCTTCCTACTCATTCCCTTTAGTCTTAATAGTTTGTCTTTTAACCTCACCATTCAATAGAAACTGCTCTCTCTAAAGTTACTAATGATCTTTCAATTGCCAAATATAATGGCATTTTTTCAATCTTTCATTATTCTTGATCTCTCTGTGGCCTTTCACATTGTCAATTACCATCTTCTCCTTGATGCCACCTTTTCTTTAAATGTTTCTCCTACCTATCTGACCTTTCCTCAGTCCCTTTTGCTGGATTTTCATCTAAGTCTGTGTCCTGAACCCTCTTCTGCTCTCCCCTTATAATATTTCACTTGGTGATCTCATCTGCCTCCACTGAT
The DNA here is from genome assembly GCF_028372415.1 of Notamacropus eugenii. Classification (NCBI taxonomy): domain Eukaryota; kingdom Metazoa; phylum Chordata; class Mammalia; order Diprotodontia; family Macropodidae; genus Notamacropus; species Notamacropus eugenii. The sequence continues at coordinate 229,589,678 of NC_092876.1, forward strand.
TTTGAAGATCATCTCTATGCTGATGATTCTCAGATCTACTTATCCAACCTTAATCTTTCTGCTAACTTCTAATCTCACATTTCCAGTTGCCTACTGGATACATCAAACTGGTCATCCCACAGACATCTTAAAATCAACATGTCCAAATTGAACTCATTATTTTTTCTTTTCAAACCCTCCCTCTTCCTAACTTTCCTTTTACTATCAAGAGTACTTTTACCTTCCCAGTCACATACAGGTGCGATGTAGGTGTCATCTTCCTTTTCTTACTCCCCCTCCCTACACCCCATCCAATTTATTGCCAAGGCTTGTCAATTTTACCATTGTAACATTTCTGGAATACTCTCCCTTCCTCTGCTCTGATACTGCACCAATATGGTACAAGCCCTCATCACCCCTCTCCTGTACTATCTCAGTAATCTTCTGGTTTCTCCTGCCATTAATCTGTCCACACTATAGTTCATTTTCTACTCAGCTATCAAAGTGATCTTTCTACAGCACAGTTTTGACCATGTTACCTCCTCTCCTCATTCAACAAACTTCCCTATCACTTTTAGGATCTAACATAAAATCCTCACTTTGGCTTTCAAAGCCCTTCCTAAACTGGCTTCTCACTATCTTTCCAATCTTCTTATACCTTGCATGCTCACACATACTCTTTGATCTAGCAGCATTGGTCTATTAGCTATTCCTTGAACAAGACACTTCATTTTCCAATCCTGGATATTTTTATTGACTGTTGTCCATACCTAGAATGCTCTTACTCATCATCTCTCCCTTCTGACTTTCTTGGTTTCCTTCAGGTTCCAGTTAACATCCCACATTTTACAGGAAGCCTTTTCCAATTTCCTTTCATTCTAGTATCTTTTGTCTTTTGATTATTTCTAATTTATCCTTCATATAGTATATAGTTTGTACATGTCTCCCCCATTAGACTATGGGCTCCTTGAGAGGGACTATCTTTTTCCTTTCATTGTAGCTCCAGGATGTAGAATAAAGCTTGATGCATACTAAATGCTTAATAAATATTTATTGACTGACAGCTTACATAAGCAGTAAGTAGTAAATATGGAGTTCAGACCTAGGTCTATAAAACTATTTTTAGCTGGAAGACTAGATATGTTTAGTTGAACACTGGAAGATCAATCAATCAACAAGTAACTTATTAAGGACCTAATCTATGTCAAATACCATACTAGGTGCTAAGTATCCAAGTACAAATAATGAAACAATCTCTACTTTCTTTTTTATGTTTTATTGTACTTTTATTTATTTGTTAAATTTTCCCAATTACATTTTTAAATTTTTAATTAATTAATTAGTTTTAAATTTTCAACGTTCATTTCCACAAAATTCTGAGTTCCAAATTTTCTCCCCATCTTACCCCTTTCCACCCACAATGCCATGCATTCTGATTACCCCTTCCACAAATGTGCCCTCCATTCTAACACCCCTCTCTTCCCTTATCCCCATCTTCTCTCTTGTCCCATAGGGCAAGATAAATTTCTATACCCCATTACCTGTATTTCTTGTTTCCCAGTTGTATATAAAAACCATTCCCAACATTTGTTCCTAAAACTTTGAATTCCAGCTTCTCTTCCTCTCTCCCTCCCCACTCATCCCCACTGAGAAGGCAAGCAATTCTATATAGACTGTACAAGTGTAGTTTTGCAAATGACTTGCAAAATAGTCATGTTGTATAAAACTAATTATATTTCCCTCCATCCTATCCTGCCCCCCATTTCTTCTATTCCCAAGAGTGTTTACTTCTAATTGCTCCCTCTTCCCACTTGCCCTCCCTTCCATCATTCTCCCCACCCTGTTGATCCTTTTCTCCCCTACTTTCCTGTAGTGGAAGATAGATTTTCATACCAAATTGAGTGTTCATGTTATTCCTTCCTTGAGCCAAATGTGATGAGAGTAAGCTTCAATTTTTCCCTCTCATCTCCCCTTTTCCTCCTCTATTGGAAAAGTTTTTTCTGGCCTCTTATTTGAGAGATAATTTGCCCCATTCCATTTCTCCCTTTCACCTCCCAATATATTCCTCTCTCACCCCTCAATTTTATTTTTTTATGATCCCTTCCTATTCAACTCACCCTGTGCGCATGCTCTCTCTCTCTCTCTCTCTCTCTCTCTCTCTCTCTCTCTCTCTCTCTCTCTCTCTCTCTCTCTCTCTCTCTCTCCCCTCCCTTTCTCTCTCTTTTCCTAGGGAGCTTATTGATGGCTTATTCAATTTCTTTTTCTGAGATGGGATTGTTTAAGTATTCAACTTCCTCTTCTTTTAATCTGGGCAATTTGTATTTTTTATAATACTCATCCATCTCATTTAGATTGTCAAATTTGTGGGCATAAAGTTGAGCAAAGTAATTTCTAATTATTGTTTCAATTTTCTCCTCATTGGAGGTGAGTTCACCCCTTTCATATTTGATATTAGTAATTTGATTTTCTTCTTTCTTTTTTTTAATCAAACTGACCAAAGGTTTATCAATTTAATGAGTTTTTTCACAAAACCAACTATTGGTTTTATTTATTAATTCAATAGCTTTCTTAATATCAATTTTTTAATCTCTCCTTTGGTTTTCACTATTTCTAATTTGGTATTTACTTGGGGATTTTCAATTTGTTCTTTTTCTAGCTTTTTCAGCTGCATGCCCAAGTCATTGATCTCTTCTTTCTCTATTTTATTCATGTAGGCATTCAAAAATATAAAACTTCCCCTAAGAACTGCTTTTGCAGTATCCCGTAAGATTTGGTATGTTGTCTCATTATTGTCATTCTCTTGAATGAAGTTGTTGATTGTTTCTGTGATTTGTTGTTTATCCCATTCCTTCTTTCATATTAGATTATTTAGTTTCCAATTAATTTTTGGTTTATCTTTCCATGACCTTTTATTACATATAATTTTTATTGCATTATAATCTGAGAAGGATGTATTGATTATCTCTGCCTTTTTGCACTGGGTTGTAAGGCGTTTATGTCCTAGTACATGGTCAATTTTTGTATATATGCCATGTACTGTTGAGAAAAAGGTATATTACTTTCTATACCCATTCAATTTTCTCCAGAGAGCTATCATATCTACCTTATCCAGAGTTTTTTTTAACTCCTTAACCTCTTTCTTGTTTATTTTGAGGTTAGATTTATCAAGGTAAGAGAGGGGGAGGCTGAGGTATCCCACTAGTATACTTTTACTGTCTTTTTCTTCCTTCAGCTCCCCCAATCTCTGCTCTAAGAATTTGGGTCCTATACCACTTGGAGCACACATATTTAGTAATAATATTGCTTCATTGTCTATGATACTTTTTAGCAGGATATATTTCCTTCCTTATCTCTTTTGATTAGATTTATTTCTGCTTTTGCTTTATCTGAGATTAGTATTGCTACCCCTGCTTTTCTTTCATCAGCTGAAACACATATATTCTGCTCCAACCTTTGACCTTTACCCTGTGTATATATCCCTCATTTCAAATGTGTTTCTTGTAAACTACATATTATTGGATTATGGCTTTTAATTCATTTTGCTATTCATCACCATTTTATGGGAGAGCTCATTCCATTCACATTCACAGTTATGATTACAATCTATGTATTTCCCTCCATCCTCTTTCCCACCATTTGTGCTTTTTAGGTCTCCCATCTCCCTTCCCCTCCTCAATAGTTTTCACTTTTCACCACCACCTCCTGCAGCCTTCCCTTCCTTCTTTTAGCCCCCCTCCCTTTTACTCCCCTTTACCCTTGCTGCTTCTTCCCTCCCTTTTGGCTTCTCCTCCCCTTTCTTCCCGTTTCCCTTCCTACTGCCTATAGAGCTAGTTAGAATTATATACTTGTTTATTGTTCCCTCCTTGAACCAAATCAGATGAGAGTACCTCTCAAACAATGCTCATCTCCCTCCCCTCTTTCCCTCTACTATAGTTTTATACTTCTTCCTGTGATGTAATTTACCATTTTCTATTTCCTCCTTTACACACCTCCTGTTGCAATCCCTTCACATCCTTAAATCATATTTTTAACATGACATCATTTACTTTATGCCTGTTCCTTCTATGTATATCCTTTTTATATTTCATAATAGATGTACAGTTCTCAAGATGAACAGGTATCATCTTCCCTTATAGGGAGATAAACAGTTTGCTCAAATTGAGTAACAAGTTTTTTGTTTTTTTCCCCCCATTTACCTTTTTATGCCTCTCTTGAGACCTGCGTTTGAAGATCAAATTTTCTATTAAGTTCTGGCTTTTTTGTCAGGAAGATCTGGAAATGCCTTACTTCATTGAATGACCATCTCTTTACCTAAAATGTTATGCTGAACTTTGCTGAACTTAAGAAATATTGGATTCCAATTCCTTCGATCTTTTAACGTAGAAGCTGCAAGATCCTGTGTGATCCTGACTGTAGCTCCTCAATATTTGAATGGTTTCTTTCTGGCTGTCTGTAATATATTCTCCTTCACTTGATAGTTCTGGAATTTGGCAGTGATATTTCTTGGGGTATTGAGTTTGGGATCCCTTTCAGGAGGTGAACGGTGGATTCTTTCGATGACTATTTTGCCCTCTGGATCTAGCACTTCTGGGCAGTTTTCCTTGATGATTTCCTGGGAGATATTGTCCAGATTCTTTTTTCCATTGTGGCTTTCTGGCAGGCCAATAATTCTTAAATTTTCTCTCCTGGATCTATTTTCCAGGTCAGTTGTTTTTCCAATTAGATATTTTGCATTTTTTTCTATCTTTTCATTCTTTAGATTTTGTTTGACTGATTCTTACTGTCTCATAGACTCCTTAGCTTCTACTTGCCTAATTCTAATTTTTATCAAATTGTTTTCTTCAGTTAACTTTCGCATCTCCTTTTCCATCTGTCCAGTTGTTCCTTTTAAGGAGTTATTTTCTCCAGTTAATTTTTGTACTTCCTTTTCCATTTTTCCAATTTTCCCAGTTAGGTTTTGTGTTTCCTTTTCCATTTGTTCAATTTTCCTTTTTAAAGAGTTGTTCTCATCAGTGAATTCTTTTTTCATACTTTTAAAATCATTGGCCTGTTTTTCTTCTATTTCCTTCTTCAGCTGTTCCAGGAGAGCTGTTTGTGCTTGAGAGAAGTTCATAGTCCTTTCTGAAGTTTCAGATGGAGGAGCAGTCTTACTATTGACCTCTTTGGTATTTGTGTTTTAGTCTTTGTCCCCATAGAAAGATTCTATGGTTTTTTTGCCCTTCTTTTGCTTTTTCTTGTTCATGATGATGATTGTGTGTTGTGGCTTCTGGTTCTTTCAGTTAGAAGCTGCAGAACTTGGTGTTGAGCTGACTTGTGTGAAAAAGCTAAGAGCAGGTGTCTTTTTATCTTTTTGTTTTGTGTTTCCCCAATCAACCCTGGGGTTAGCTTGTTAAGTGTGGGGGAGGGGTGGTCTGGTCACAGGAGATCTCCTCAGGTGAACTGAGGCAAAGGCAAGCTCAGGGGATGGTGATCCCAGCCGCTCTATTGTATTCCCATTTCCCTTGGAGTGCTGAGGCTCACCTGGGTCCTAGTGCAAGTTTCCACTCCTCCTGGGGCTCCTCTCCTACTACTGAGGCTTGCCTGGGTCCCAGTGTGAGTTTCTACCACCTTGGGGCCCCTCTCTTTCTGGTTCACCTCTGCCACAGTAGGAGAAATCCCCCTTAGCTATTTTCCTAGCCACAGGTGTTATGAGACTATTTGACCCCTCTGCTGTTCCCACTGATCCAGGTTTTTTCTGGGGAAATATTTATGCTTCTTTGAGGTCATCAAGGGGGGAGGAGAGAGCATTTACTGATCACTCTGCCATCCTGGTTCCCAGAAGTTCAGGTAGGTGACTTACAGAAGTTTAATCTGGGGGCTGAAAGTCTCAAGAGCTGCTTGGCTGATATCTGGGGCTCAGTGGCTATCACTCCCTAGGCGCTGTTGGTCTCTCACCCTGGGCTGCTGCTCCGCCAGTTCCACCTGCTGCTGTCTCAGGTGTCCCTGGGGCCCTCTCACTCTGCTGTGCTAGACCTGAGTGCACTATCAGCTCACCCTGGCAGAACAGATCCTTCCCATAGATCTTCCAGTCTGTCCTGGGCTGTGAATCTGCCACAGTCTGTCTCCTGTTGGATTCTGCACCTCCAAAATTTAGTCAGATTCTCTCTTTCAAAGTGTCTGAAGGAATTTGTCTAAGAGCTTTGCTTTTACTCTGTCATCTTGGCTCCATCCCCTCCAGAAGTGATGTTTTAAAAGAGATTAATGTGGCAGTACTATGTAGGATAGACTGGGGGTAAGAAACTAGAGTTAGGACAGCCTTCATATTAGCCCAGACATGCTGATACAGGGTATTCCAAAAGTCTTAATAGTGTTAAGCTTTAACAGTTTAAATGTGCCAATGAGAGAATCAGGGCATAAGGGCCCGAATTTGAATGACAATAAAATTTCTAGATTTACAGCTGAAAAGGACCTTTGATACTATCTCATTCAACCCCATTTTTGCATAAATTAGGAAAAAACATAAGAAAGTATGTGATCTTCCCAAGGTTGCAACTGTGGTAAGCAGAAAAACTAGAATTTGAAGCTAAAGCCAGTGAATTTTCCCCTTTGCTGCACTGTTTAAAATATGAAGTAATGAATGGATTCTATTCTGCTTAAGTCCTGATGATGGTGGCAGAAGGAATGGAAAAGAATGGATGGATTGAAGAGATAGTGCAAAAAAAGAAATTCTGCCCTCTCTTCAATATCAAGGACATATTCTTAGTTTCTTTAAAAACACTTTTTGCAGTGTCTAAAAATGCATTGCAGAAAAGTTCTCAAGATTACTCCGTTGGTGGGGGTGTTCTAAACTCCACAGTTATATGGTTAAACTTTTCATTTCTCATCTGACTTCACTACCTTGAATCTTCTTTAACTTTCCCATCATGCTACAGAAAGCTCATTAGTGAAAAAACCTCATCACCCTGAAAGATCTCATCAACCTTAGTATTCCATGTCATCACGACCCTCTGTCTTGGATGTCTTTGTTTCTTCCCTGGCTGTATTGCTTTAGACTTCTGACTTTTCCACTATTCCCCTGTGGCAGCTACCTGTTCCCCCTATCCCTTTTCAGTATTTTTATCCTTTTGTATATTAACTTCCCCTATCAGACTGTAAGCCCTTGAGGGTAGGAACTGTCTCCCCCACCCCATTTTTTTTTTCATATTTGTATCCCTAGGGCTTAGACCAGTCCCTGGCACATAGTAAGCACTAAGTAAATATTGATGACTGACTGACTGGTTGAAGGGTCTATATGTTTAAAATGGTTTCTATTGTAATTGTCCTCAGTTTTAGGTTTGCATAGCTGACAACAGAGATAGCCTAGGGCTTCCAGGTGCAAGTAAAAGCAGGATGTAAATATCCCTACATATGATCATTGAAAACATAACTACTGCCAATGATCTCAGCCACTGTAGTTGAGATATCCTATAATATCAAGAAAACTATGGCCCAATTGAATATACATTTGATTAAATTTCTGTTGTGCCAGTCACTGAACTAGGTGATGGGGATCCATATTAAAAATAAAAATAAGTCCTGGCTCTCAAGGAGCTTACACACTACTGAAAACAGAGATAGCAGTATAACATATAAACAAAAGTTACATACAGGATCATTTGTACGTATCATCATCTTGAATGGCAGGGATGGTAAGCTTTCTTGATTTTTTTTTTATAAGAACAATTTACCAAGAGCTTAGAGATATGATCTTATTTGATTCTTTCCTCAGTGTTAACTTAGCTAACATAATTTCTTTCCCTGTTTGCTTCCAGAGTTAGTCAGAATGTAATTATTATTCTTGGCATGATTCATTATCTCTGATGCAGTTGGTTAATTTTCTATTATTTGCTGAAATCTCTCTTGCTGTGACATGGTAGTTCATGAAAAATGACTGGTCTAGATTATAAAATAAAATAATCAGTCCATATTATAAGGAAATTAATTTTGTTAATTCTTAATTGTGTTTGATATTTTATGCCAAAGCAGTCTCCTGTGTTTTTTGCTTAGCCCTTTTAAAATAATCTTATTTTTGGAGTTTCATCTCTCCTGGGACTTCCAGTAGGCTGGAACTGTCTTCAGTAGCATAGATTATATGCTCCTGGGATTTCCAAGAAGCAGGGGTGTGCTATAAATTTTAATCCAGTGAAATCACAAAGAAAACCAAATCTCAACTGAGAAATGGCATTAGCTCCAACATATATTAGAAATATACTCACAGTGGGACAAACAGTATGTGAAGAAACAGGAAATATATAGTTTCTACTTTCAAGAGACTTATAATTAATAATAAGGGACAAAGACAAGAAAAGTGTGAGATCTTGCTCAAAACCAAAATTAATAAGAAGATAATTTGTAGTTATAATATGACTGATTTTTAATAGATAAATCAGAACATACATGTCTTGCAAATTGTAAATGCTAGAAAACATTGTTACTGTCACCAAAGATGTCTTATTTCAGACTCAAAATGTTTTTGAACTTTTCTTGTGGAAGTGTCTATAGAGTCTGTGGCAATTTCCCCTTGTTAAATGTCCATCAGAGTGATGAATTTTCATCCTTTGAGTTTTAGAAGCAGGGACAAGTCATTTGGAGTCAATTCTGGGTAATAATAACAAATTGGGTAATACCATTTTGGTAAAAAAGTTAGATACGATAAAATAACGACACTGCTTCCATTAAGTGTCTCTCAAGTCAATTTCAAAAAATATTTTGAGTAATAGTAACATCATTGGAATAGGACCATAACTTTTCCAAATGACTGAAACAGAATTCATTGGATACGTAAGATCTTATATGTTCATTCTTAAAAATCAGTGTCATTATCACACCCTGTACATTTCCCATAGGTTAGCTTTTCTGGAAAGCTTTTGGAATAGGGAATACATGATTCCTGAAAGTGACTTCCTAAGAGCTTACATAGGACAACTGAATAATATTACTGATCATGGACTTTGAGGGTGAAGGCTGAAGAAACAGAGAGATGGGATATTGTTAAGGTTGTAGTCTTGGGAATGATTCCCCCCCTATAGCAGAGTATGGCAGCAAGTAATCATTTCTACACCTAAACAAGTACAGAGATGAATTAGACCTTCAAATGTATAGCTAAGATAGATAGTACACATGTAGTTAAGCCAATGATGGAACAGTGTAGAGAAGCAGTAAGGATAGTAGACTGGGGAGTCAGGAGTTTGGGCACTAAGCACCTAAGCTCTTGTCTCTTTCCTGCAGGGAATAAAGCTCCATGGAACAGGGTGGCGACTGTGGGGGAGAGAGATGTTGCTTGTATTTGTCTGATCTGTTTGTATTTAATTATCCTATTAGCTATTAGTTATTAATTATCCTTTTAGTTCTTCAATTTGAAAAGGCTACAAGCCAAGACCAAAGTGGAGGGAGTGTTGGTGCATGATTTTCTGTTTGCAGATGATTGTGCACTTAGTGCACTCTTTGAAGCTGATCCATACAAAGTATGGATCAATTCTCTGCTGCTTGTGTTAATTTTGACCTAAAAATTAACACCAAAAACACCACAGGTGCTCCATCAGTCACCACCACACCATCCATATGTGGGACCATCAATTACAACAAATGGAGAAGTTTTGAATGCTGTGGATAAGTTCACTTACCTTGGTAGTGTACTTTCCAGGGATGTACACATTTTGACAATGAGTTTGATTCAAGCATTGCCAGAACTAGCTCAGTGTTTGAGAGGCTCCAAAGAAAAGTTTGGGAGAGAACAGGTACTAGACTGACTACCAAATTGAAGGTCTACAGAACCGTTGTGTTAACCTCATTATTGTATGCCTGTGAAACATGGACAGTCTACCAGCACCATGCCAGGAAACTGAATTGTTTCCATTTGTACTGTCTTAGGAAGATTCTGAGGATCACCTGGCAGTATGAGGTACCAGAGACTGAAGTCCTTGCTCAAGCTAAACTGCCAAGTATTCAAACTATGCTTTGGAGAATGCAACTCTAATGGGCTGGCCACATTGTTTGAATGCCAAATGTATGCTTACCAAAAAGACTATTTTATGGAGAACTTACATGGGAAGGAGATTACATCGTGGCCAGAAGAAACAATACAAAGACACTCTCAAGGTCTCTCTTAAGAACTTTGGATTTGACTGTGCAACATAGGAGACACTGACACAGGACCACTCAACATGGTGTGCCCACATAAGAGAAGGTGCTGTGCTCTTTGAGTAAAGTAGAATTGAGACAGCACAAAGTAAATGCAAGATGCACAAATTTGGGATATTCACTCCATATATTCACAGGACCATCTGTGCCCAACCTGTGGTAGAGCATTCCAAGCTTGTATTGGTCTGATCAGCCACAGTTGGACACACTGAAATTTCACTTTACAATGGTGATGCCATTTTGGTCCTCTTTGAAGATGAAGGACAATAACCAACTATCCTATTAGCTAATCCATTTAAATTGTAAATCAAAGGTAATGACCATTTGCTGCTTTTGGTTATTACAACAGCTACATAGAGGAAGACAGCATTGCAAATAGGAAGGGGCAGAGTCAAACACGGAATAATTCCTACTCACATATATTTTATTGCACTGAATTGTTAGGCTGATTAGTAACATACCAGTGGTCCCTGACTGAAAAATTTTTTTCCTTTATTTTTGGAGTTTGGTAGATTGTTTTGTGAATATTAAGTACTGAGACAGCCCAGGCATATTTACCTCTCAATGAAGAACATTCTCCCCTCTCCCCTTTAGCCTGCATTGACAACTTAAAATTTTGTTGCTATTAATGGAACTATCTTTCCAAATAGCTGCTGTTTGAGTTTGTTTTTTTAAGATCACTGATCACTATTGTTCAGTTGTGTGATTAAGTACTCATATTTATTCACAGGTTTATAAATTTAGATCTTGAAGGGACCTGAGGCTCAGAGAGGTAAAGTATTTTGTCCTAAGTCACACAGCCTGTAAGTGATAGAGGGAGGATTTGAACTCCAGTCCTCTGATTCCAATGCCAGAGCACTTTCCACAGTACTTCTTGGATTATATATGTGTGTATGTGTTTGTGTGTGATATAAGCTAAAATAGGCAAAATAGCTGTTAATTCTGTGGAACAGTGTTAAGCATCGAATGTTTATAAGTGTCTTCTAGTTAGAGTTTCAGGGATAAGTGGTAGCTGTGCCTGTGTGGTTCTCTATGAGTAGTCAGAACCGAGGACAAGGAATCCAGTGTATCTACTCTGCTCTTGGCTCCTCATTGCTACGTCACTGTCCCAAAGTCCTCTCTTATCTGTCTAGTCTAGGTATATGACATTCATTCTCTGGCTTGATTTCTGTCTAGCTGCTCCCTTTGCTTCTTTTAGTCAGTCAAAAGTTTCAATACATAGGATCATTACCTTTAGTAATCAGTTTAATTGGATAAAAGACCAATAAAATGCAAGGTATAGATATGTGCATCTCATAAACTCAGGCTTCTCAATTACCCTCACACCTGTTCTTGAAGCCTCACTCCTTCTGGGTCCCATTTGCTTCATGAAAAAAAAAAGATCAGATGATTAATATAAATCTTCCAGTTCCACAGAAACACACACGGAGAAGGAGGTGTCAATCATCACAGTAGTCTGCCCTTCCTTGGAACTGAGTTTTTCCCCATTGCTCACACACAATTGCAAACATTTTACCTGTCAGCCCACTGTCTCTATGCATAACTTATTTTTCAGCTCAGCTAGACAGGAACTTCTTGGCTTCACTGCACATATCAAGATCTGGCTCACCTTCATACTACTCACTCAAACAAGGTGGGGTCAAGGAGTGATAGTGTAGTGGAAAGACAATTGCCTTGTTTGTAGCCTTCCTATTGTCCTATATTTCTTGGCCTCTTTGACTTGAATGCTTGCAGTACATACCCAGTGACATCTATTGTCTGTTTTATCCACCTGAGGAGTTCACATACTCCCTGCCTTGAAGGCTTCTGGGAATTATTTATGGGGAAAAGTCTGTAAGTACTAAGACATATTTTCCTTAGTACAGCTTCATAGTTTTGTGTGCACTAGGTAGGGGGCATTAGGTAGGAGGGATGTCTGGAAAAATCCCTGGATAAAATAACTCATGGAAAGCTGTAAGTGTAAGGTTCCATTTTCATTAATTCAGAGGAAGAGGATGTTTTTCTGCAACTGTGCGTCTGTTATACTGTTCCTTATTCCCATAATGATGGACCCCTCCCTCCACCAAACTTGTTGGATTACTCCTTTCAAGCCCAACTCAAAGGTCACCTTCTCTATGAAGCATTATTTGATTCTTACCTGCCAGTAAATCTCACAAGTCACTTTGCTTTGTTCCTTTCTAATGTTCAGGGATGGGCACATCTTTAGTAATGATGATGATGATGGTGATGGCCAGAATTTATATAGCTCCTATTACATGTCAGTCACTGTGCTATGCACTTTATAAATATCTCATTTGTTCCTCAAAACAATCCTGGAAGGTAGGTGCTATTATCATCTCCATTTTACAGTTGAGAAAACTGACAAATAGAGGTTAAGGGACTTGCCTAAGGTCACACAGCTAATAAGTTATCTGAGGCTGGATTTGAGCTCAGATCTTCCTAACCCCAGGTCCAGGTACTCTGTACATTGTACCACCTTGTTGCACTTAGATCTCGTCATCATCTATAATTCAACAAATATTTATTAGGCACCTGTTTGCAAGCTGCTATAAGTGCTGCAAATCCAAAACTGAAAAAAGAAGAAAAAAGAAAAAACTGCCTTTGCAATCAAGGAAATTATTTTTGATTATTATTTCCTATATTTTCATGTCTGTCTTCTATGTTCTCCTTAAACATACTTTATCCTCACTGTAATCTCCATCTAGTCCTTCCACACAACTGTTCCCCCAATTCATCACATTTGTTCCAGCCTTCATTCTTTCCTTTACAGTCTTGACTGTATGATTGATCAGCCATATGGCTGATGAGTCTTGACCACAGGGTTAAAGAGTTCAATTACATATGATCCTCTACCCAAGAATCTTTTGTCTCCTTGTGGTGTTGATCACATATTTCCAAACCCTAACCCTGGATCATTCCCACTATGTGCCTTTTCCACTCTTATTCTCATCCTGATGAATGACTTGCTAAAGCAAGTCATGCATTCTTTTAAAGAGTGATTCTGGATCCTCATGGCTCTGGAGGAGAAAGTGAGGCTGGTGACCTTGCTCTGCCCTCCCTCACTCAAATCAAAGTCAACTGTAAGTCATGTCATCATTTCCCTGATGTCATGGTCCTCTTCAAAAATGAAGGACAAACACACATGCAATCTGTTATTATGTATTTTCAACTGGATTCTCAATTTTTTTGTTATTCCCTGATTGATACTCTATTATATTCCTTGAAGCTGCTATTCCAAACCTTCACTTTTCTCTTCAAACCTTCTGTTCTGCTCCCCTCACTTATTGTCTCTCAAAAATGGGTTCATCTTCTACTTTTATTTTTTTTTTAGATATTACAAGCTCCTAATATTAAGTTTATTCTTTTCTTTTACTTTGTACCCTACCTATGTTTCAATTTCTGAAAAAGATTTCAAGGTTCATCCTTCTCTAGAGATCCTGATTCCTTTCGCTCTTGCCTCCTCCAAGACCATGCTCCCTTAAACATTAACTCTTGCTCTCTCACATCCTATCTCTTTTGATTGAATCTTCCCTGCTGCCTACAAATATGCCCAGGTCTTCTGTATCTTTAAACACAAAACAAAACTCTTCTTTGGGGGCTGAGGGAGGGCTTCTGCTTTCACCACAAGTTCTATATCCATTCTCCTTTCATATCCCAACTTCTAGAAAATCATGCACAATCACTTTCCAGATTCGTGCAGTCTAGATTCTAACCCTATCACTCTACTGAAACTTCATTCTCTGAGGTTACCGATGACTTCTCTACTGCTTTAGACACTCTCCATTTCCTCTCTTGGATTTTGTGACATTTCTCTTTCTTGGTTTTCTTCTACCTGATGCAATATTCTTTCTCAGTGCATTCTTTCTCCTTTAGTGAATTGTAATCCACTCTATACCTACCAAATATGCATTTCCTCAAAATTCTGTCCTTGGCCCTCTCCTCTGTCTCTCCATCTGTCTCTGTCCCTGTCTTTCTCTCTCTGTCACATACACACACACACACACACACACACACACACACACACACACACGCACACATATACACTTTCTCTCCCTTTTCTCTCTTCTCTCTGTTTCTCTCATTTCATTGACTTATTGGTTCACTTTTTATCTCTAAGTAGATAACTTCCAAATTCGTATAACCAATTTTTGTCTTTAGATAAAGTTGATGCTACTTGATGCAACACCTTGGAGGGAAGAGAGATGTAACATTATTGTATCTGCCAGAATGAGATTTCTGGCTGGGGCTCACATTCAAAGGAGGGAGAGAATTATTGATCGTGAGTGATTTTTTTAATGCTTCAAGTTTATTTTGTTGATTTATTTTAACTACTTCCCAGAGTAGAAAGAATACATCTACCATCTCTGGGCAGTAAGGGAGTCAGTAACATTGTAGGAAACTAGCTGGTTGTCAGCAAGTCAAGCATCTCACAATTTTCTTTCCTTGCTGTGTGATTGCTTTGAAAGGAAACTACTCTTCCAGAAAAGAGACAGAAGGATAGAGGGAGTGGCTAGAAAGAAGGTCACTCCTTAAGGCCACAAAGGTGTCCTCCTGCTTCTCACAATTTGCCAGTATGAATTGTTACATATGCAAACAACCCCAGACATATGCTAGCTATAGGCAGCTAGGTGGCACGATGGATAGAACCCCAGACCTGGAATCAAGAAAACTTATCTTCCTGAGTGCAAATCTGGTCTCAGACAATTGCTAGCTTTGTGACCCTGGGCAAGTGACTTAATCTTGCTTGCGTCAGTTTCGTCAGCTGTAAAATGAGTTGGAGAAGGAAATGGCAAACCACTCCAGCATCTTTGCCAAGCAAACCCCAGATAGGGTCACAAAAAATTGGACATCACCAAACAACAACTGAACATTCATCATTTATCAGATAAATAACAATAATGCCTTACATTTAAATAGCATCTCAAGGTTTATGGAACACTGTGTATACATTATCTCCTCAGTTCCTGACTATAGCCTTGAGAGGTAAATAGTATTAGGTATTTTCCCCCTCTTTACAGATAAAGAAACTGAGACTCTCAGAGGTATAATGGTTCTTCCACGGTCACACGGCTAGTAAAATTGTTGAGGCATGATTTAGACTCAGATCTCTTCCAAGTACAATTCCAGCACTTGTTCTGCTGCCTCCATAATTCTATGCTGAAGGCCTTTAAAAAGAAGACTAATTTTCATCTGTCTAAAGGAATCTCACTGTTATCCTGCTTTAAGTGGGAAGTGGAGTCAAGCAGACTAGATGACTTCATCAAGCTTCACAACTTGATTCATGAGGCAAATGGTAAAATATGGTGTTTGGAATTGCAGGATTAAACTTCAAGGTTCTTGAGTCACTCAGCACTTGGCAGCAATCCCTCTGCAAAAATAACTGAATTGATTGGGGACTTCAGACTGGTGAGGTAACTGTTATAAAATAGAAATATGAATGTTAAGAATGTTAATGCTCCAAGGGAGAAGATCATACTTGAACAGTTTGTGTGAATTGAATTAAGCTTTTTAACATGCTAATGTGTCAGGCAGATGATAGAATTATACAACTCCTGTAAGCTGGTGACACTGGGGGAGAATTATAAAGAATACTGGGAATTTTTAGACACTGAGGGTTAGGGGACTCAAGGAACTCAAGGAAGTGTGCTGATGAAGATTAGAAGCTTAGCTCAGGAGCACTTAGTAAGGTGCTAGTGCTTAGAACAGAAAAAAGACTTTTTAGGGAATTTATGCATACAGAAGACAGAGGATACTGGTTAAATTAAATAAATACCCAAATTAACTACCAAGGACATAATGAAGGAAGCCACTAGCTGCATCTAGAGAAAGAACTGATAAAAATAAGTATGTATAAAATGATTTTACATATATATATGCATATACATATATATATATACACACATACATATTTGTGTCTAATGGGACAGGGGAGAGGAAAGAAAAAAAGAAATTTATAGGAGAACTTTATTATATATTTAAAAGGAATGGTAAGTTGTACACAATAGATTTTCAGTTTCATGTGCAATCATTTTTTTGTTATATTATGTTAGAGAAATATTTTTTTTATTATTAAGTTAGTTAATTAATTAAAATACATAAAATAAAAAATAATATAAAAAATTCAATCATGATTGATGTGCCGCATGTCTATAAGAATCCTAAAATTAAGTGGAGCGACCAGAAATTTCCAGAAATGATTCCATTGGCATAAGAAACTCCTGATCAAGAAACTCTCCTTTCCAATGAAGGTCAAAAACTGCATTGCAGTTTATACTTTTAGAGAACTCCATGGGACACTGAAGGGTTAAGGGACTTGTCCAGGGTCACACAGCTGGTACACTTCAGAGGTGAGACTTGAACCCAACTCTTTGTGACTCTGAGGTAGCTTCTTTATCGACTCTTCCTCACATCAATTTTGTGATACTGCAGGAGATAAGGTGTTCTTATCTCCAATTTACAGATGACAATAATAATAGTGATATTTATACAGAATTTTAAGGTTTGCAAAGTGCTTTACACATATCATCTAATTTTATCTTCTCGACAGCCCTAAGAGTTAGGCATTATTATTATCCCCATTGGATGAGGCCCCAGAAGTAGACAGAGGTGATTTATCCAGGGTCATACTAGTATCTGAGGCTGGATTTGAACTCAAATCTTTCTGACTTTAGGTCCAGGACTCTAACTTTGTACTACCTCTAAAAATATGGTATTGGGAAAGATTAATGGATCATAAATATGGATCTGGAAGTGACCTTACAGGTCTCCTCACCTAACCTCTAGCCTCATTAGTTAGAGGATCAGGTGACCAAAGCTTCTCTGTTCACATGGTCAGTGTGCCTGAGGAAGGATTTAAATCTTTAAAATTTGTCTTTATTTTGTTTAATTTGAAATCTTTAAATTTAAGTCTTTCAGGTTCAAGTTCAGCACTTTGCCCATTACATCATAAGAAGATAAGCAACTGGAAAGAGCGTGAAATTAATCAGCAGATCTCTTCCAAGTGTCTACCATGCGCCAGGTGCAGTGCTAGAGGGTAGGGATACAAGTACAAATGTGAGACAATTCCTACCTTCAAGTGGCTTACATTCTATTGAATTAGAGAAGTAATTTAAAGCCTGTGTCATGTTTACTGAGTAATGTTAGACTATATCGTATAGAGTTTATACCTGAGAAACATTCCAAATGAGCTAAGAATAATAGCTTTAGTGCTGGAAAACATGTGCTAATTTTGCTGAATGGCTTTCCCCCAACTGTTTTTATTCCCCATGATATTCTCCATTCTCTAATGATAGCTAGCATTTATATAGCACTTTAAAGTTTGCAAAACACTTTACAAATGTTATCTCATTTTATTCTCCTAACAACCAGGGTGGGGGGAGGGTAGATGGCCTCTTATCCTCAATGTATAGATGAAGAAATTAAGACAGAGTTAAGTTACTTGCCCAGGTAATAAAGCTAGTGAATGTCTGAGGTTGAATTCAAACTCCAGTCTTCTTGATTGTGGTAGAGGGAAAGAAGATATATGCATTTGGAGATAAATATAGGAAATGATAACCACAGAAAAATCAATAAAATTTATTTTTAAAGTTAATTGATTTGTTTTTAGCTTTCAACATTCATTTCCATATGTTTTAAATTTTCTCCTCCTCCTTCCCCTCCCCCCTTCTCAAGACAGCATGCAGTCTGATATAGGCTCTACATATATATTCCTATTAAACATATTTTCACATTAGTCATGCTGTATAGAAGAATTAGAACAAATGTGAAGAACCATGAGAAGAAAAAACCACAAAACAAAACAAAAAAGAAAATAGTCTGCTTTGCTCTGCGTTGAGACTCCATAGTTCTTTCTCTGGATGTGAATGGCATTTTCTATCATGAGTCCTTTCAAACTGTTTTAGGTGCTTGCAATACTGAGGAGGGCTAAGTATATCAAAGTTACTCATTGCACAATGTGGCTGTTAATATGTACAATGTTCTCCTGGTTCTGCTCATTTCACTCAGTATCAGATCATATAAGTCTATCCAGATTTTTCTGAAGTCTTCCTGTTCATCATTTCTTATAGCACAATAGGATTCCAATACATTCATATACTACAACTTGTTCAGCCATTCCCCAGTTGATGGGCATCCTCTCAATTTCTAGTTCTTTGCCACCACAAAAAATGAACTGCTCTAAATATTTTGATATTTGTAAGAACTTTTCCCATTTTTATGATCTTTTTTGGATACAATCCTAGAAGTGGTATTGCTGGGTCAAAGGAAATACAATTTATTTATTTGTTTTTGACTTTTAAAAAAATTTATTTATTTGTTTTAAGTTTTCAGCATTCATTTCCACAAAATTTTGAGTTACAAATTTTCTCCCCATCTCTCCCCTCTTCCCACCCCAAAACACCAAGCATTCTAATTACTCCATCACCAATCTGCCCTCCCTTCTAACATCCCTCCCTTCCCTTATCTCCATCTTCTCTTTTGTCCTGCAGAGCAAGATAAATTTCTATACTCCATTACCTGTATTTCTTATTTCCTAGTTGCATGCAAGAACAATACTCAAGAGTTGCTCCTAACACTTTGAGTTCCAACTTCTCTTGCTTCCTCCCTCCCCACCCATCCCCACTTGCCTTGAAGGCAAGCAATTCTATATAGGCCATATATGTGTAGTTTTACAAATGACTTCCATAATGGTTGTGTTGTGTAAGACTAACTATATTTCCCTCTATTCTCTCTTTTGACCTTGTCCCTCAACAAGAATGTTGACTTCTAATTGTTGCCTCCTCCCATTGTTCTCCCTTCCATCATCCCCCCCCACCCTGCTTATCCCCTTCTCCCCCACTTTCCTGTATTGTAAGATAGTTCCTTTGACTTCTGGAATATCATATTCCAAGCTCTTTGATCCCTTAAGGTAGAAGCTGCTAGATCTTGTGTTATCCTGATTGTATTTCCACAATACTCAAATTATTTCTTTCTAGCTGCTTGCAATATTTTCTCCTCGACCTGGTAACTCTAGAATTTGGCTACAATGTTCCTAGGAGTTTCTCTTTTTGAATCTCTTTCAGGTGGTGATCAGTGGATTCTTTCAATATTTATTTTGGCCCCTGGTTCTAGAATATCAGAGCAGTTTTCCTTGATAATTTTGTGAAAGATGATGTCTAGGGTCTTTTTTTGGTCATGGCTTTTAGGCAGTCCCATGATTTTCAAATTGTGTCTCCTGGATCCATTTTCCAAGTCAGTTGTTTTTCCAATGGGATATTTCACATTATCTTCCATTTTTTCTTTCTTTTGGTTTTGTTTTGTGATTTCTTGGTTTCTCATAAAGTCATTGGCCTCCATCTGTCCCATTCCAATTTTTAAAGAACTGTTTTCTTCAATGAACTTTTGAACCTCCTTTTCCATTTGACTAATTCTGCTTTTTAAAGCCTTCTTCTTCTCTGACTTTTCTTTTCTTCTTCTGACTTTTTGAACCTCTTTTTCCAATTGAGTTAGCCTATTTTTAAAGATGCTATTTTCTTCAGCATTTTTTTGAGTCTCCTTTAGCAAGTTGTTGACTTGCTTTTCATGATTTTCTTGCTTCTCTCTCATTTCTCTTCCTGATTTTTCCTCCACCTCTCTTACTTGATTTTCAAAATCTTTTTTTGAGCTCTTCCATGGCCTGAGACCATTGAATATTTATTTTGGATGTTTGGGATATAGAAGCTTTGACTTTTATGTCTTTCCCTCATGGTAAGCACTATTCTTCCTCATCCAAAAGGATGGGAGAAGATATCTGTTCACCAAGAAAGTAACTTTATATAGTCTTATTTTTTTTCCCTTTTCTGGGCATTTTTCCAACCAGTTACTTGACTTTTGTGTCCTTTGTCAATAGTAGGGTATACTATGGGGATTTGTAGGATCTCAGTTCCTCCAAGATGGCACAATCAAGAGTGTACATTGGTCTGGGAGGAACAAGAAATTTTTGTGCCCAGAATCTGAGTAGTAGAGTTTCCTCTCCACAGCTACCTGGCCTCCAGTTCCACCAAGCCAACACTGGGGCTGAGATTCAGATAAGCTGCAGGGGCAGGGCCATCATTCAGTGTGAGATAAAGATCAGCTGCCCAAATCCCCCAGGAGTATTAGGTGGGGGCAGGGCTGAGGTAAGAATCAGCTGCTCAGTGTCCCCAGGGGTTTTATGATCCAACAATGGATTTGGACTGCTGTAGGTGCTGCTGTGGTAACTGCTGCCACCTACCTGATGTGGCCTCTGTGGCCACCTCTTGAGGTTGGAGCTATGGAGAGGCCCTTCTCCCTTGTTGGCCAGCTGAAAAAACCCTCTCACTGACCTTTGGTGCCTGTGGGTTGAGGGATCTGGCAAACACTGCTACTGAGACTGGTGATTCCGCCCCTGAGGTCTGCTCATGTCCTCCTCCCAGCACAGTGCTTCTCAACCAAGGCTGGGCTGGGCTTCACTCCAAGTATGGTGGGACAGACGTTTCCCATCAGTCTTTCAGGTCACCCTGGGCTGGAAATCTCCTGCACTCCACTGTTCTGTGGCTTCTGCTGTTCTAGAATTTGTTGAGAGTCTTTCTTTAAAGGTATTTTATGGGCTGTGGGGAAACAGCTAGTGTATGTGTGTCTTTCTACTCTGCCATCTTGGCTCTGCCCCCCCAATTTATTTTTTAAAAAAGAAAATAAATGCCTCTGTGTATAGTTCTGCAACAGAGATTGCTGGAGTAGAGAAAGGAATAAAAGTCATGGATTTCATGTGTTTAGTGTTATAGAAGGTAGCATTTATTTCTAAGCTGATGAGTATAGGCTTCTTGTCTTGGCTGATGACATAAGTTGATCCCACTCATAAAGATTCTGGGAGTGAGTATATCCATTAAGTCAACACTTCACATACATCCTTATTTTCACTCACTTTTAATTAAAATTTATCATTTTCTTCAATTATGAAGAAACTTTCTGAGGAGTCTATGGACTTCCCCAGACTGCCAAAGGGATCCATGACACCCAAAAAGGTTAAGAGCCCTGGGACTATATGTTCTCCAAGATTACTTCCAACTCTAAATCTATGAACTCATGACAACTGGATTGCCCTGAATCACTAGTTTTCTCAGATGACTAGACTTCGTTCCTCATGAACAGCATGAATTTGAATAGCACTTGGAAGTGGCTGCTCACTCTTGGTGGGAGGGACAGAGAGAAGGCCTGGATTTAGAACACTGAACTGTGTCTTAACTCCTGGGTTTACAGAGTATTCATAGGATGTCGGGGTAATCAGGGCCTGGGAAAGTGATTTTATTAACTGTTTTGGTCTTATGTCTTTCATTGATTCTT
Organism: Notamacropus eugenii; assembly: GCF_028372415.1. Lineage (NCBI taxonomy): Eukaryota > Metazoa > Chordata > Mammalia > Diprotodontia > Macropodidae > Notamacropus > Notamacropus eugenii. The sequence goes on from NC_092876.1 coordinate 229,611,131, forward strand.
CAGCAATGAACATAGGCAGGATTATATTGCCTCACTGCAAGATAATAGAAGGAGAGTGAAATTTTTCTTATGCTTGGGGCCTAGACAGCAAAAATTCTGACTGGATGAATCTAAACTGTTCACATTCCCTTAGGCTAATGTTGTGTGGAGCTGCTACTCATAAAGAGGTGGGGTTAGGGATTGAGGCAATAGCTGTTTGAGAATCATAGGGAGTTTGGTAACTTCACCAGAGTATGCTCTAATATAAGATGAATATTGGGAAAAATGTACAAATACCAGGGTGAACATGGAACCACCCATTGACTGAGTTTTGTGATCTGTTTCACGATAGTGGCTAACTATACCACCTAGTGATGAAATTAGACTTTAGAGGTAAAGTTTTCCCTATTGCCCTACAAGTATCATTGGAAAGTATCATTACTCAGGACAAATGTTCCCATGAAGCAATTCAGGAGAACCTTTGATGATATCCAATGGTGCTTGCCACATCATAAGCTGTTGTCTACCTCTGGTTAATTCTTTCCAGGAATGAAAAGAGACTTTTTAGTGATGTTGCATGCCATCAAGACATGGAATACCATTAAGAATTATGTTTAAGTATTACCAAAAAGATCAATGGAGCAGCTGTAACATTATAAATGAGAAATTATAGATAAAAGCTGGCTTAAAGGATGTCACCAGAAATATAGATGACCAAAACAAAAGATAAGTGGGTAACATGAGAGTAAGAGATAAAAAAGAGACAATGTATGTGAGTTGTTGGTATCCATATAATATCAAAATATATCCTTGGACATTGTGTATATTCCCAGTGATGGAGTCATATGAGGACATAGATAAGGGTCACACATGATGGACCGTCATGGACAGGTGGAGATCTGCCCCACTGCAGAAAGTTGTGTGGATGATATTGTAGATTCCTTTAAGCAGTGAAGAAGTGAAGTAAGGGACCTGGTGGTCATTGCTCCTATAATTACCATAAAAATATTCATTAACTTGGATATGTACACACTTAGTCACAGCATATAATAGCTCTATGCACACCTTCTGTTTGTAGCACAAATCTCATTCTGGGGTGTCTCTGTGAAGCATCCCTAATGGTCTCAGCTCTCACCTTGGCTGATTTGTCTCTATGTCTCATGCCTAAACTCTTTAATCAAGACAAGAGAACTGTGTAAGAGGAGAGAAGAGCCCTGACTACAGTTAAATGGGAGCTTTACTGTTGAATTTTTTCTGAGAGGAATAGAAGGTGGTAAAAATTTTATGTAAAATTTATGAAGAAATTGAAAGTAAGTGAAATTTGCTTTTGATGTACATACACATCTCTCTTTTCACACTCTTACCCTTTTCTCCTACTTCCTTACATCTTCTATCTTCTGCCCTCTGGATGCTCAAAGTACTCACACTGTCCTTTTAACTCATGGGATCATAGGATTTAAAGTTAGAAGGCACCTAGATAGTCTCTCTTTTTACAGGTCAAGAGATTGAAGAACAGAGCTCATTTGTAGAGGATCAGATGTGTGGATCTAGGCCAGATCTTTAGGCCATGTGCCTGGTACGTGTCCTGTAAAACTCCAACTCATGGACCCATATTCAGAAACCTGGGGTTGTGGTAGGAATATGCACAGGTGTGCTACAGGAAATCCTGGCTGCTTCTCCCAGAGGATCAACATCCAGAATTAAAGAGAAGGAAGACTTCTGGAAGGAAGAAGGAACACCAGGCTCCAGCTGAGGTGCCAAAGCCCTCCAGAACCCTACCTAGTCCTTTACTCCCACTCCTCCATACCATGCATCATGGACCTCGCAAAGATGGACTGACTTGAGTTTTGAAAATTGTGTGCCAGCACTGATCTCAGCCTGAACCTTGTTTAAATACTTTCTCTTCTATAATCCAGGTATAGGCAGAGCCTTTAGAGTTTACCTTTACCTTGACTGTTTGGTCCAGGTAGTTACTTCTGTAACCCACCCACTCATCTGTTGTTAACAGGCTATATTCTAAAGTATGCATTATCAATTACCACACAGCTTGGATAAACAAATCTATGCTTGCCCTTTAGCTGCTAGGTTTTATTACCAGAAAAATATTCCAGTTTTAAACTGGCAAGTGCAGGAAAGTATAACAATAAATACAGTGAAGCTGGGTCACAGAGTAGACAAAGTAAAGAATGACTTGATTTCCTCCCTCCACTTCCCTCCCTCTCAGGCAGAAAAGTCACATTGATTTTTGTTGACTATCTGGGAGTGGAGGAAGAAGGGACAGATGAAATAGGATTGGCATAGATGTATTTCGACTTTTGCTATTTGCAACCTCAAATAGGTCATCTACTAGGTAAACATCATTTTTGATAAGCTGCTGAAATAATAATGGAGTACTATTTCATTTCTCTAGCCTGGAGGATAGGGGATAAGTATTTGTATAGTACCTACTGTGTCAGGTAGAGCTATTATCCCATTTGATCCTTACAATAAGCCTATAGGTACCATTACTATCCCCATTTTACAACCGAGGAAACAGAGATTAAGTGACATGCCCAGGATCACACAGCTAGTAAGTCTCTGAGGCCATATTTGAATACAAATCTTCCTGATTCCAAGCTCAAAGCTCTATCTACTGCATTACCTGCCTCTAACCTTGAAATTAAAATACTGACCACTTGTTCAAAAACTCAAATATTTACTCTGCCTCAAGGGAGGGATTACTCTTTCCTCCCTCAATCCCCTTTAATTACCTCTAACCATTTTGAGGAGTATTTACTAAGAACCTACCTATACCAGGCATAGTTATACTTAATGACTTAGACAGGACCCCAGTTCTTCTCAGGCTTGTAATCTTTCTTTTAAAAAATATTTATTTTTATTCTGGTATTAACAAACGTCAAATAAAATGGGCATCTTCATATACGTAAGTTAGAACTGAAAAAGAGTATTGTTCACAAAACTGTTAATTTCAGCTATAATATAAATTCAGTAAATGACTTCAAAGATTCATGCTTTTCATGAAGCATGATTCATGCATTCATTCTTTTACTCTCTTCTGCACATCTAAAAAATCCCTTCAATAGTCCTTTTTTTTCTTTCCTTTTCCTGGAACTACTCTTATAACAAATATGCATAATCAAGCAAAACAGATTCCCAAATTGTCTGAGTCTAAAAATGTATGTCTTATTCTTTACCTTGAGTTCATCACCACTCTGTTAGGAGATGGGTAGCACACTTCTTTATTGGTCCTCTGGAATGGTGATTGGTCATGGCACTGGTAAAATTTCTTAAGGTTTTCAAAGTTGGTTTTCTTTTTAATGTTGAAATTATTCTTCTGATTTAGTTCACTCTTTCATAGTTGTAATCTCAAATAGTGTTATAGAACAGTCATATGAAGACTGTGCAGAAGAATATAGAGAATAAACAAATTGCAAAATTTAGATAGCCTGGGATAAGCAGAACATCATTGCCTTGCCAATGCTGCTTTCTTTGAGATGATGGATTTCAAGGTTAATTTACATTAACTTTTCCCTAATCCATGGAGGGAGGATGGAGTAGAATATTCACAAACTCCTAAGATAGGCTCAGGTAAAAAGTTCTATTTAACAGTTAATACCATCTTGCTTGAGAAATTCCCTCGTTCGATTTCAGGGGCATTTACAGAACATTTGGAACATAGCAAGGCAACTAGGTTATTCTGTGGCAATTTGCTCAAGGTGAATCTGACCATAAGCATTAATAAATGCTTGAATATTTTATTATTATTTAATATTTATAAATTAATAAGAAAATGGTATTGGAAAACAAAGTTTTTCTTTTCATGGACTATTAGTGTGACTTGAATGATTTGCTCTAATGATCACAAATGAGGAAGCTTAGACAAAAATTTCAGCAAGTGTCTTTTGTTACACATACACACACGCACATACACACGGTAGATGGCATCAGCATCTAGGTAAGTAAAATTTTGAAAAGTACGGGTATGCAATATTTCATTGTTCCAGTAGGGGGCAGGCCTCTCAAAGTTATGTAGACTGGATTGTACTACTGGTATAAAATGTCTTGCTTTTCAGAAGTATATTTCTTCCCCTTTGGGAAATACAGAAATGTATGACAAAGTACATTAGGGTTTTGGCATGTAGTGCTATAGAGGTTCTCTGTCATCTGCCAATAAGTTTGGTTTAACTTAAAATTATGGAATGTGCAAAATTTGTCATCAGTGGAACTGGTTTTCCGTTCTTTTTGTCCTTCTCCTGTCAATATGGTCCTTTTCCCTTAACATTCCCCTACTTTTTCTCCTTTGAAAACCTTGTCTTACCAAAGAGATCTACTGTCAGATATTTTTACCTGTATGTAAATGTGTTACATCTTTCCTGTGCTGGAAGGATCCGTGAATCTGTCAGCACAGGTTATTTCCATTTCATTTCAGTCTTCTTTGAGAACAAAGGACAGCAACTACCATTTCCACTTTAGGAATTCACTCCATCAATACAGATCTCAGTGATCTATGACTTAATAGATAAAATCCAAGGGAGTTACCTAAGGTAGTATACAAGTTGTAGGATAAGTGATTTGTCCAGTGTCACATAGCCAGTGTATAATAGTGTATACTATACATATAGTGTGTGTGTGTGTGTATATACATATATATATATACATATATATAAATACACATATACAAACATATAGCAAAGTATATATATACAAGGCATTTGGGAAGGAGAAGTTCAAGAAGCTGGGGAAGGGGGGAGGGAATCAGGAAAGACCTCATAGTTTGGAAACAAGGTAAGGATTCATAAAAGGGAAAGAATATTTCAAACTCCACCCCCATACCCCACTCCCACCAAAAAAGAATCTAGCTTTATCATAGTCCACTGGTGTGCATCTTTTCAATGAGTTTCTGTAGTTAGCCACATTGGATATAGGATTGTTGCTAATTACTCTCCTTGAGAGCAGGGACTGTTTCATTTTTGCCTTTATATGCATCCCAGGGACTAGAAAAGTTCCAAGCACAGAGCTGGTGCATAATAAATTCTTGATGACTGAATGATTATTTAGTGTGCTGTCACATCTGTAGCTCATCTTACCACAGGAAGGGGGCAGCACTTCGCTCCACAATGGTGCTCACAGAGATCAGTCCCTGGCACCAACATCCTATCATGGCCATGTTGTCACTTCTGTGGTGACTCAGGTAAGCAGATCTATGAGAGCTCCCCTCTGCTTCAAGTCATCCTGCAGCTGTTCGAGTACTTGCACATTGTTACATTTTCCCAGTTAAAATCAGTTTTTCTTCCATATTTGCAAAGCCGTAGTAGAGGTTTGTTTCCTGAGAGAAGTGAAAGCAGGTGTCTTAGAGTTGTAGTTTGGAACACTAGACCAAGACACCTAAGGCCACCTGTAACTGTCTCTCAAATTAAAGGCCAAGTATCTGTGATGGAGAAAAAAAGCCACAGTATCTTGAGGCTTGAGCTGCAAACTTGAAAAAGTAAAAGAACAAAATAAGTCAGCATCCCAACATATCAAGAGGATTTAAAAATACGGTCAAAATGTACCATTAGTTGTGGGTTCTTAGAGTAGTTCTCTAGCAGGCTAATTCACTTTCAATCCCCCCCCCCCCATTCTACTGTAATTTTGGAAACAGTATTATAATAATGAATTGACTCATAAATATTCATGATACACATCAGAGAGTAGATATGTCTGAATTAGGGAAAAATCTGAATTACAAAATGTTTGTGGCATAAATGTATCTGTAGTCATTTCAAGTACATATGGTACCTGCAACCAGACTAGAGCCAGAGGCAGTTACCAGTCTTGACTCTGCCATTATCTCATTATGAGGCCTTGAATGAGCTAGTTAACCTTTCTGTATTTCATCTTTCTCATTTGTAAATTGAGGGGGGTTGGATTAAATTATCTCTAAGGTTCCCATCAGATATGAAAATATTTAAATAATTGATTGAATAAAAATAATATTAAGTACATTGATGGGAATGACCAATGAGGGCACGATCCTTAGAGCATGCACCAATTTGCCCTTCCTAGTAGTTATACAGAGCTTTTACAGTGATTAGAGGTTAGTCTCCCCTTGTACTAAACAGAGTCTGGGCCACATGTATTCAAAGTAGAGGGTCCCCTTAAGGAGGGAGTGTGAGTATTGTTCCCCAGTCCCTTGGCCCAAGTTATAGTTCTTACTCTTAGATTAAAAGACGTACAGAAAATGGAAGCAAGGGCAGGTAATAGAAGAGGGCTATAAATTGTTGTGTGGCCCTGTAAAAAGTATGTGAGAAATGTTAAAACTAAATATGTTAAGAGTAGAGAGGAAGGCTAAGGACAACATTAGAATGTGTGCTCCTCAAAGGCTTTTCTTTTCTTTGAATCCTCTAGCATATAGCACAATCTCTAGCTCATAGTAGGTAATCAAATGCTTGTTTGCTTGACTTGTTGACATCAAAAAGGGTTGTGGAGTTTTTGGGTTTTGTTTATTGCAACCTGGGGGGAGAAAAGAGACTTTTAAAAAGGTATCCTTCCAGTCAGCTTTTTCCTCTCAGCCCCTATACCCAATCATATGTTAACTCTTATATCACACCTCTACATCCATCCCTAACTCCTTACTTGTACCAGAACTGGAACTATAGAAATCTCCTAATTGGTCTTCCTGTTTCCAATATTATCCTTCATCCAATCAACTTTCCACTTGGCTGCCATGTTTATATTCTTAAATCATAGGCCAGATGTCAGGGAACTCTAGTTGCCTTGAGGATAAAACAGAAATTGCTTTTTCTGGTATTCAAAATATTTTGAAATCAAGATCCTGTCTATCTTTGCTGGCATGTTGTACATGTACTCTAATTTCCAACCAAACTGATCTACTTGTGGTTCCCTGTAATGTTATTTCATCTTCTTTCTCCATATCTCTACCCAGCTTGTGCCCCATTCTTAGAATGCAAACCCTCTTCAACTCTTTCTTGAAGAAGTTCTAATTTCTTTTTTTTAAATAAATGTATTATCTATTTTTTTAAAATTTGAGCTCCAAATTTCCTTCTTTGTATTCCTCCCTCACCCACTGAGAAGGCAAGAAATGTGATGTCAATTATACATGGGAATTATGCAAAACTTATAAAAAGCCCTAATTTCCTTCAAGACTTAATTCAAGTGCCACTTTCCTCGCAAGAACTACCATTATTCTTTATTGCCCTCAACAGTTAATAATGTCTTTCCTGAAGACACTTATTTTATATTAAAAAGTTATTTTATTTTATATTTTAATTTTTATATTAATTTATTCTATATTAAAAGTTAATATTTTTTGTACTTGTTTGTGTTTGTGATATCTTCTCCTTTCTTCCCTCCCTCCAGGAAAATGAAAAGTCCTTGAGGGCAGGGACTATTCAATTCTTTTTGTATCCGCCAACAGTACAATGCTTCATACTCGGGAGGGACTTAAAAATGTTTATTAAATGAATGGATTACAAGTACTTCTGGATTAGTTAACAACATGCAAAGGAAAACAATCTGATTGAAAAAGGGCCTCAAGAATGTGCTGCATGAGACTTAGCGGTAGAAACTTGGGACTTAACCTGGAGAAGAAAAAATTGGGAACTATATTAGCTTTCCTCAAGTATTTGAGGTCTCCTTTGTTCATCGTCATCTCCTCTCCTGTAACACAGATGTCCTCAAAGACTGTATTAGGGTCATGGGATCATAAATCAACAGCTGGAATTGACTTTGGAGATCACCTAGCTCAGTTCCTGTCCTATGTCCTCTTATCTTCCCTGTACTCTATTTACCCTATACTCTCCTATGCTCTATTTTTCTTGGTAATCACATTTGCTCTCAGGGCTTTAGATAACATCAACTCTACATATCCAGCTCTAACTTCTCCCTGATTTCTAGTTCTGCATCACCAATGACCAACACTACATCTCCACCAGGATATCCTATAGGCACGTCACATATAATACATTTTAAACAGAAATGTCTCCCCCTTAAACATGCCCTTCTTCCAAACTTCCTTATTTCTGTTGAAGGTATTGCCATCTTTTCAGTCCTAGTTCATAGCCTTCCTAGTTCACAATCTTAGTGTAATTCTTGACCTCTATTTCAATTCCCATTTTCAGTCAGTTTCCAGGTCATCAATTTCTCCTCCACATCATCCCATGTATCTGCCTCCTCTTGTCCCTTTATACAGACGCCACTGTGTTTCAGATCCTCATGACTTTGCACCTAGATTATTGTAATAGCCTCATAATTGGTATTCCTCTTCCACTACCTTTTTTTTCCAATTTCTCCTCCAAAAGCTGAAAAAAATTATCTTCCTAAAGTACAGCTCTTCATTCTACTCCTTCAAAATCATGAGCTTCCCATTGCTTTTAGAATAAAATACAAAATCCTTAGTCTGGAACTTCTTTGAAAACTGGCTCCCACTTATTTTTCTAGCTTTATTTCACATTATTCTCTTTCATGGATGTTACATTCCAGTCATTAACCATTCCTGAAGTGGACACTGCAACCCCTCACCTTAATGTTTTTTTGTCCTATAGTTATTTGTGTGCCCAGAAAGTCCTCAAAGGTTTTGCAAATGATATGATAGTATACTTAGGGAACCCTCGAGAGGAAACTAAAAAATTACTTGAAATAGTAACTCCAGCAAAGAAGCAGGACATAAAAGAAGCTCAAGCAAATAATCAACTTCTCTGTATATTACTGGAAAGAAAAACACCTCAGCAAGAAGAGATAAAAACTACAGTTTGCATAAAATATTTGAGAGTCTATCTAGTAAAACACACATAAGAAGTATATAAATAAAGCTACAAAACACTATAGACCTGAATAACTAGAGATATATTAAGTAATTCTTGATTGTGTGGTATCAATAAAACTTATAATATTTACTGAATTTATTTCCTTATTAACTACCAAAGAATTACATTATAGAACTAGAAAAAACATTAACAATTTATCTGGAGGAACAAAAGGTCAAGAATATCAGTGGAAAAATGAAAATAAATAATAGAACGGAAGGGGGTCGAGGAGTAACAGATTTCAAATTGTACTACAAGACAGTAAGTATCAAAACTATTTGATACCAATTAAAGAATAGAGAAGTCAATCAGTAGAAAGGATTATGTGCAAAGGATTTAAAAGTATAACATTTTATAAAGCCAAGGGTTCCAACTTTTGGGCCAATGAAGCCTTATTTAACAAAAACTGTTGGGAAAACTGGAAAGTAGTCTGGCAGAAATTAAGTTTAGACTACCATCACACAACGTGATCTCCAAATGGGTACATGACTTAGATATAAAAGGTTACATCATAAACCAATTAGAGAAAGAAAGATGGAATACCTTTCACAATTATGGATAGGGGAAGAGCTTGTGGCCAAACAAAAGAGAGAGGATCACAGAAGATAAAATGAACAATTTTGATTACATACTATTGAAAATATTTACATAAATGAAATCACTCTGATTAAAATTAATAAGAGAAGCAGTTAATTAGGGAAAACTATTTGTATCAAGTTTCTCTGTTAAAGATCTCATATTCAAGATGTAAAATGAATGATTCAAATTTCTGAATGCTATTCTCCAATAGATAAATGGCCAGAGGATATCAATAGGCCATTTTTAAAGGAAGAAAACAAAGCTATTAATACCCGTGTAAAATGCTCCAAATCAATAATAATGACAGAATTACAAATTAATATAAGTCTGAGGTTCTACTTCACATCTGACCAAAAACATGACAGTTTCTGGAAGGCCTTCGAGAAAATAGATACATTAATCAGCTCTTGGTAAAGTTGTGAATTAATCTGACCATCCTACGTATTAACCATTCACTGAAATGGACACTGGTATTTCATTTCCTGTCTCCATGTACTATCTTTTAATTTCTTCCTTTTAGAATCTCTGTCTTCTTTAAAGACCTATGTATAACATTAATGTTAGTTGGTTGGTTGTTGTCTTTCGTCTTCGAAGAGGACCCAAATGACATCACCATTGTAAAGTGAAATGTCAGTGTGTCCTACTGTGGCTGATCAGACCAATACATTTGTGTTTAGACCACATAGTGGGATTCCCCGCCTGCTGTGGTAATCAGGAACCAACCAACCAACCAACCAACTATATTAATGTAATAGAAAGCTTTACAATGGTAAAAAATTATGTAAGGGACATTTTCAGAGAAACTTGAAAAGATCTGTATGAATTAATGCAGAGTGAAGTGAGCAGAACCAGGATATATAGACAGATAGATGCAGAGATACATGATAGATGTAACATTTTCTATATTACATGAGGGTAGCTAGGTGATAGAGTGCTGGGCCTAGAGTTACGAAGACTCATCTTTTAAAGAGTTCAAATCTGACCTCAGATACTTATTAGCTATGTGACTCTGGGTAAGTCACTTAATCCTTTTTACCTCAGTTCCCTCATGTATAAAATGAACTAGAGAAGGAAATGGCAAATCACTTCATTATTTTTGCCAAGAAAACCCCAAATGGGGTCACAAAGAGTTGAACATGACTGCAAAATGACTGAACAACAAAAATGTTACATGAACTGTGCTAAGTATTAGGAATATAGATATGAGCACAAACAATGGTCCCCCTACGCTCAAAGAGCATGCTGTTTAATAGGAGAACAACATAAAAAAGGGAACTGGAAAGTATGGGGTCAGGCTCCTGGCAAGGAAGTGGAAAGGTCCAAAGACAGAAGTAGATCTGAGAGACCAATGAGCATAGGTTGCCAAGGAACTATATGAAATGATGGTTCCAGTCATGCATTTACTAGTCAGAGGAGAGAATTCAGAAGTGGAGGCATCTCCAGAGTGAGAAGACCATTGTCAAAGAGGTGGAAAAGCCCACAGAGTTGGAAGTGAAGACAGAAGAAAACTAAGTACAAATGGCCTGAGCAATTCATGAAATGGTGGTTCTCATTACTCTAATCAGAGAAGGCTCAAGGATGGAGGCATCTCCAAGGTGAAAGTAAAATCTCCTTACAAGGAACTGTCAATCTATCACTTTCAGGGATCCTTGCCTTCCTTATTGGTTTTCTTAGGCTGTTGAATCTTAGGTCGTGTCCTGGGCTACTGCTTTCTAGGACAGGAAAACTCCAGGTGTAGGACAATTTATGTTACAACATTGTAAAGAAAACAACGTTGAAAGACTAGATAAAATAATGCAGTGAGTAATCGTGGTTCCAGAGAACTGAAGAAGCATGCTATTCACCTCCTGACAGTGATGTAGAATGAGATTTATTTCCAGACATGGCTAATATGGAGAATTGTTTTGCATGAGCATGCAAAAGAGAAGAAAAAATAGAAAAATGTGTGTCATTGAAGCAGTTTTAAATGTGTGGAACAAAACAGAAAAATCAATAAGAAACAGAGAAGCAGAATATCTTTGAAAATAACATTTTGAATTTGTTGTATATTTGGTAGGAGAAGAATGCTGTACATGGTACAGACAAGGCTGTATGTGTAATCCTCTTTTCCTGTATTGTTTCGTACATGGAAATGTTCATCTTACTTGGTATTTGTTATGTTCAGAGTAAAAAAAGTTTAAAAAAATTCCTTGAGGGAAAGGGCTTTCAGCTTTTTTTCTTGTATCTCTAGTATTCAGAACAGAGCCTTGAATGTGACAGATCCTTTAAAATGCTTGTTTTTGTTAAATTCTGGTTAAGCGTTAAAGATCATTATCTTCCTAGAAAATATATGTCACTGGGACTTGTGACAGTCCAGTGACATCAAAACTATGAAACATTAGGCTGATTCAGACATAAGATGGGGTAGTTTTGTTCTTTTTAAAGAATTAGGACATGAGAATTCTGTTCTGAATGGGAATTGGGGTAGAGAGGGATATTGTATCAAAATCAAGTAAGAGGGAGTACAAAGAACATGAATAAGGAACAGGTGCCAAGGAGCTCTAGAAAAAAGGGAAGGTAACCACAGGAAGAATTAGGAATTCAGGTTGCTCAAGAGAAAAATGCCAAGAGTAGAGAATGGAGAGGCAGTTAAGCTGAAATGTCAAATTCAAGGAAGTCATTTACAGCAGGACCTAAGATGTGGATTCTGGTATTGTCAGTGATGGCCAATTTGCATGCCAGGCATCTCACAGTGTACAGGATGTGCTTCTGCTAAAGCACTGACCCCAGTACCTCTGCAATCTGTTGTACCTGGCAGTGGTGGAGCCTGGGCAATATTTCTAGCAGCAGTGTTTAATATTACAACACAAATGGGGAAAAAGTAATAATCTAGAAAATTTAGACCAAAAAGTAATTTGCATGACAGCTTTGTTAGACACAGTTCTTGTAAAATTATTGTTTCCTAATGAAAAAAGAGCAGGTTAATGCTATTATTAAATATTAGAAAATTGTGGGGTGTAGGGAGGAAGTGTGGAGTGGAAAGGGTAAAGTGTGGCCATTAAAAAATTGAATTTATTTTTTCAATGCAATGATATAGTGGAAAGAACGTTGGCTTTGGAAGCAGGGGACTAATGCTTACAAAGGACAAGTCACATCCCTCCTGGGCCTGTCTTCTGATCTTTAAAGTGAAGAGGCTGGACTCAATAGGTGCTAACATCCGCTTCAGATCTCTTGCTCTTGATAGCTTTGAGATCCTATTCAAGATAGCACTTCTTCCTTTTCTTTGATTTCATTGACATAAGGAACCTCAGATGAGGGAATAGTCTAGACCCAGAGCTGAAAGGGATCCCAGAGTCTACGTCTCCTACCCTTCCATTTTATAGCTGAGAAAACTGAGGTCCAGGAGGTGAAATGACTGTCCCAAAGTAAGTAACTTGTCAAAGGCAGGATCTGAACCCCAGACATGTTTTCACTGTACCAAGCTGCCTCCCTTTGTTAATAAAGATCTGAACCTATTCTGCAGATTAAGTCTTAGAGAGATACCAGGAACATTGAGAAGTTAAGTGACATGCCCAGGGCCACATGGACAGTAGGTAACAAAGGTGGAACTTGAACCTGATTTTCTGTTTCTGAGGTGAATTCTATTCAATTCACCAGGCTGCCTCTCTTCAAGTAGGCACTTCAGCTGAGTTGGCATTTGCCCCCAAAGCAGACTGGAGAAGAACCAGGGAACCTAGCATTAAGCCTCCGAGATTTAAAATTTTAATTTTCTTTGAAGAATATATCTGTTTCCTCCTAATCAAGTGTGGTTAGAAAATACTTTCTGAAAAATCTAAGTAGTAATGTAAAAGTGAGATTGAAATGAATCTCTTGTGACTGAAACTGTTCGACAAGACACCAACAAAAATCTGACAAGGCACCATCCCCTGTTGAAAGATGGGAACTTTAACAAAGATCTTGTAAACTGTTAACACTATTAAAGTTAGCTTAAAAACTCAGAATAAATAAAAAAATAAATAAACTAGAGCAACACCATAGCGATCTCACCTGTGTTTTGTAAACTTCTGCACAGGAAACCCAAACAATCTCAGCCTTCTTAAAATTGTGTCCGATTAAATTGCCTTTCATAGCTAGGCTTGAAAAAATAATAAAATACACATGTCCCTGGATGAACATTAGGTTTTTTGTACTTTTCAGTCAGGAAGCTTTGTAACTTGCAGATGCAGGCTGGCTCATTTTGCTCTGTGGGAGAGATGATCCAAAACGGAATGAATAAACAACCTTTTAGCTTGTTTGTTTATGAAGCTACCCAGATGTTGCCAAATATGGCTTTAAAAAGAGATATTGAAGGGGAAAAGCAAAAAGTCAATTCAAATAGGCCACCGGTGGCCATTTGTTACAACTTTTTCATTCATTTTAATAACTTTTTCTCCTTAAACATTAGGGGTGTTTTTAGCATTCTGTTTTTGGACAATTATAATTGTTCTTTCTTAGACTTATCTGGCCTATCTCCCTATAGTTTCCACCAATTTCTTAAGAGTTTTGAAGGTCCTTTGGAGCTACATAAATTGAATCCCTCTTCTAGACCATACACATAGTACCAACACTTATAAATGGAAGGAATTTTAAAGATTCAACTTTATAAAACATAGTTATAAGGGTGATAATAAAAATTATCAAAGTTCAACTGATCAACCATGCCCTAAAAGATATAATAGCAAAATAGAGGCATGTCAGCCAGGGTAGGTGATACCAGACACAACAGGCGATTTATGTACCCTAAAAACAGCTACAATGGCTATAGAGATACAAAAAAAATCTTGAAAAGTTGACTAAGGCTTTGAAGCACCACTGGTTGGGTTATCAGTCCAGTCAGTATGATATAAGTGCTCCTAGAAATCAAAGAAATACAGGTAGTATAGACTGGACTCAAAACGATGGAGGATAGTTAAACAATTAGTGTTCCCAGAAACACCATTCTAATACTTTTATTTAATTATACAAGCAGTTATTTTTAATCCATTTATACAATAGTCTAAAGAATAATGAGTAGAAAGAAATAATAGAAGGATGGTGAATTGTTCCAAAATTGATAATTACTATCTGAATCTCACTGAAAAATAGATGAAGTGACGGTGATGATGACGATAATTCCTCAAAGTCCTCATGGGGGTGTGGAAGTGGGAGGGCAATGGCAAAGTAAGAGAATCACAGACAGTCTGATGGATAACAGAGAATTCATGTGTTGCTATGGTGGCTGTAAAGGCATATAATTAACTATAACTAAAATTCAAGATTTCCTAAGTATTTTATGCCCATTTTCTTGATTGATCTGGATTACAATCTTATGAGGTAGGCATATGAAGTAGTATTAACCCTAGTTTACAACTAAGAAAACAGGCTCAGAGAAGTTGTGATCAGCCCACAAATACACAGGTAGCATGCATCAGAGAGAGGATTCAAACATAAGTCTCTCCAATAGTCTTTCCTTTACACAATGCTGTCTTTCCTGCATTCTGCTGTTGCCTTCTAGATCCCTTAGGGTAGAACTGGTGGAAATGCTCTGTTGTTATTACTATATATTTACACTATTTTAAAGGTTGTATAATTGTTGTCATAAGACTATGAAAATTCACATACTTTGGAAGAGCACCTGTGGGATAATTTCCATCACTCATCTGTTCCTATCCTCAAGGAACTTAGTTCTTTTCTAAGATTGCAACCTTTTGTTTTTATATTACCAGTTTTCAGTGTTCCCAGCATTGATCCTCTCTTGTTAAAATGAATGAATGCATGAACAAAAAAATAAATGTGGTGGCTGGACGTGGTATTATTTGCAACACTCTATCTCACAGCCCCCTGTCTGTCTGCCCAAAGGATGATGATGGGTTGTGGGATGAAGATCCATTACTATAATTACTTAAGGTTTGGCTTCTTAATGTTTCTTGTGTATATTTTTATTTTGGTTTTGCTTCACTTCACACAAGGTTTCCTGTATTTCTTAGAATTTCTCATACTTCTCATCACTTAATAGCATAATAATATTCCATGAAGTTCTTTTATCACAGTTGTTCAGCCATTCCCTAAATGATAAGTATCCATTTGTTTCCAGTTCTTTGATATCACAGAAAATAATGCCATTAATATTTGGTAAAGATGGTAGCTTTCTTTTTGACTTTGGCTTCATTGGGGTATATTCCCTAGGGTATGAATACTTAATAAAAGGATTTGTTCTAAAACTTGGACTCAATCAAAAGACCTCACTCAAGGACCTAGAAGGCCACATGTAGCCACAAGGCTTACAGGTTTTCCACCCGTGATCTAGGGAATAAGTAACAAAAGTCAGATCTCTGCTGACTGTGTGGATGAAGAAAAGGAAATGGGAGTGAAAGGAGTTGGGTACATAGAAAAGACAATGCTTGGCACCTAATTACATATAGGGTCAAGGAAAAGTAAAGAAATAGGATGATTTGGAGAAGGTCAAGTAGGCAGTTGGTGAAATCTCAGTGTATGAGATATGAGGACTGGATCTGGGAGTCATTTACATAGTGATAATAATTGAACCAATAGGAGATGAGATAATTGAACGAGGGTTTAAAGGGAGAAGAGGACACAGGAAGGAATCTCTTAAACTATTTTGCTTCATGTGTTTGCTTATTTTATCTCCCAACAACAGTGTCATGAACAAAATTAGAAATTCCCCCAAACACACTATAAAGGGTAATCATGATTAAAGAATTAAAGGGAAAAAATAGAGCAGCAAAACTGTCATAAGAAGAAATAAAGAAGGAATTGAATGCAATCAAGAATTCTTAAGATGATTAAACTCAAAGATTTAGAAATTTCATTAGAAAATATAAACAAAATAATGGGTTAGATGAAAATCAGAATTATTGTACAGAAGAAGGAACAGAAAAATCAGGAAAATAAGCCCAGAAAAAGATTTCAAAACAATACATATAAAAGTGATGGGTCTGAAAAATAGAACACAGATGCAAAAATTTCAGAAGAATTGGGATTCTCAAAAATCCCAAGGGAGAAGGAGGAAGAGAAGGAAAAAGAGAGAGAGAAAGGGAGAGAGGGAGAGAGGAGAGGGAGAGAGAGACAGAGAAAGAGAGAGGGAGGGAGGGAGGGAGAAAGAGAGAGAGAGAGAGACAGACAGACAGACAGACAGACAGACAGAGAGAGACTGCTATATATTAGAAAATTATACCCAAGTTAAGTAAAGAAGCATTTATTAATTACCTGTTGTGTGCTAGGCATGATGCTAAGAACTAGAGATACAAAGAAAGTCAAAAACAGTTTCAAGTCACTTGCAGTTTAATGAGAGAGATAACACACCAATAATAATGTAGAAATGAGATACATACAGGATAAATTGGACATAATCTCAGCAGGAAGGCATTGCATTAAAAGGGATCAGGAAAGGTTACTAGGAGTAGGTGGAATTTTAACTGGGACTTGAAGGAAGCTAGAAACATCAGGGGGTTGGTGATGAAGAGGGAAAGAAGTCCAGGCATAGGCAACAGTGAATAAAAATGCGCTGGGCTGGGGTGTCTTGTGAGATGAACAGCAAAGAGGTCATTGTAACTGAATCTTAAAATACTTATAGGGGAGTAAGGTGTAAGAATACTGGAAAGGTATGAAGGGATCAAGACACAAAAAATATATAAAAGAAAAAAATTCTATATTAGGAAACCAGGCAAGAGAAATTCAGGGAAATATTGAAAACAAGGGACAGATTGTGAATAGACAAAATTCACAAGATACCAACATCATTTCAAGCTGTAATGCTATAAAAATAAGGAGATGATTATACAAGTAGTCAAACTTTGTGACTAAGCAAGTCTTAATTTCTCTGGGTCTCAGTTTTCTCCTATTTATAATGAAAGAGTTGGCTTTCCATGGCTTCTTAGGTCCTTTCTAACTCTAAATATATAATCCTAAGAAGAAAGGCAGTATTAATTTTTAAATATTTTTTGAGTTCCAAATTCTCTCCCTCTCTCTCTCTCCTCCTCTCCTCGAGAAGGCAAGCACTTTGATATAGATTATACATGTGCAGTAATGCAAAACATTTCTATTTTAGTCATGTTGCAAAAGAAAATATAGATTAAAGGGAATAAAAGAAACCAAAATAATTAAAAAGTATCCTTCCATCTGCACTCAAACTCCACCAGTTCTTTTTCTAGAGATGAACAGAATTTTTTTTTATAAACCCTTGTATCATCATATTCATCAGAACAGCTAAATCATTGACAGTTGGTCATTGAACAATATTGTTGTTACTGCATACAATGTTTTTCTGGCTCTGCTCACTTCACTTTGCATCTGTTCATATAAGTCTTCCTTGTTTTTTTTTTCTGAAAGCATTCTTCTCATCATTTCTTATAGCACAGTAGTATTTTATCGCAATTATATACTATAACTTGTTCAGCCATTCTCCAAATGATGGGCATCCCCTTTATTTCCAATTCCTTCCCATGACAAAAAGCTGATATAAATATTTTTGTACATATAGATCCTTTCCTTTTGATCTCTTTGGGATACAGACAGACCCAGTAGTGGTGGCATCAAAGGATGATGCACAGTTTTATAAACCTTTGAGCATAGTTCCAAATTGCTTTCCAGAATGGTCAGAACAGTTCACAAATCCAACAACAGTGCATCAGTGTCCCTATTTTTCCACATCCCTCCCAACATATCTGTTATATTAGTCAATATGTTAGATGTGAGGTGGGGTAGTTCAGAGTTGTTTAATTTGCATTTCTGTAATCATAGTGATTTAAAACATTTTTCAAATGCTAGATCTTTTGATTTGTTCTTTTGAAAACTGCCTGTTCATACCGCTTGACTATTTATCAATTGGAAAATGGCTAGTATCCTTATAAATTTGACTCAATTCTCTATATATTTGAGAAATGACACCTTTATCAAAGAAACTTGCTGTAAGTCCTCTATCCCTCCCCAGTTTCTTGCTTTCCTTCCAATCATGGCTGCATTAATTTTGTTTGTATAAAAACTTTTTAATTTAATGTAACCAAAACTATCCATTTTGTTTTCCCATAATTTTCTCTATCTCTTGCTTGGTCATAAATTCTTGCCCTGTTCATAACTCTAACAAGCAAAAATTTTCATACTCTCTTAATTTATTTATGATATTACCCTTTATGTATAAAACTCAGTTTGACATTATCTTGGTCTATGGTGTGAGGTGTTGGTCTATACATATTTTCTGCCAAACTGTTTCCCAGTTTTCTCAGCATTTTTTGTCAAATAGTGACTTCTTGTCCCCAAAGCTTGAATCTCTGGGGTTTTCAAACACTAGATTCTTATGGTAATTTACCACTGTGTATTGTGTTCTACTTATCCACCACTCTATCTTGTGGCTGGTACCAACTGTTTTGATACTTTGCAATACAGTTTGAGATCTGCTGAGCAACCTTCCTTCACATATTTTTTCATTGATTCCATTGATATTCTTGTCCTTTTGTTCTTCCATATGAATTATTATTTTTCTAGCTCCATAAAATACTTTTATAATAGTTTGATTTGTATGGCATGGAATAAGTAAGTTACGTGGAACTGTCATTTTTATCATATTGGGTTGGCCTGTCCATGAACAATGAATATTTTCCTAATTGTTTAGATTTGATTTTGTGTGAAAAGTGTTTGGCAGTTATGTTCATGTGGATCCCAGGTTTGTCTTGGCAGTAAACTCCCAAGTATTTTATATTATCTGCAGTTATTTTAGGTGGACTGCTTTTATTTCCTGTTGGACATTGTATATAAAAGTGCTGTTGATGATGAGTTTATTATATATTCTGCAACTTAGATGACTCTCTAGTATTCTCCAAGCACACTATCCTATCATTTGCAAAGAGGGGTAGTTTTGATTCTTCATTGCCTATTTTAATTTCTTTGATTTTTCTTCTTCTTTTATTGCTATAACTAGCATTTCTAGTACAATATTGAATAATAGTGGTGATTATGGACATCTTTGCTTCACCCCTGATTTTATTAAGAAGGCTTCTAGTTTATTCCAGTTACAGATAATACCTGCTAATGGTTTTAGATAGCTACTAACCATTTCAAGGAAAGCTCCATTTATTCCTGTGCTCTAGTGTTAATAGGAATAAATGTTGTAGTTTGTCAAAAACTTTTTCTGCATCTACTGACATGATCATATGATTTTGGTTGTTTTTGTTATTGGTTCAGTTATTTATGCTGATACTTTTCTTATTTTCTCCAGCATTTTTTTGGGTCTCCTTTAGCAGGGTTTTTACTTGTTTTTCATGCTTTGCTTGCATGTCTCTCATTTCTCTTCCCAGTTTTTCCTCCACCTCTCTAACTTGATTTTCAAAATCCTTTTTTGAGCTCCTCCATGGCCTGAGCCCATTGAGTGGGCTGGGATACAGAAGCCTTGACTTCTGTGTCTTTCCCTGATGGTAAGCATTGTTCTTCCTCATCAGAAAGGAAGGGAGGAAATACCTGTTCACCAAGAAAGTAACCTTCTATAGTCTTATTTTTTTTCCCTTTTCTGGGCATTTTCCCATCCAGTGACTTGACTTCTGAATATCTGATACTTTTCTTAATACTGAACCAGACCTGAACTCTTGGTATAAATCCCACTTGCTCATAGTGTATGATTTTTGTGATATACTGCTATAATCTCCTTGCTGGTATTTTATTTAAAAATTTTGCATCAATATTCATTAAGGATATTATCTATAGTTTTCTTTCTGGTTTGTGTATCAGCATCATATATTTCTCATAAAAGGAATTTGGTAGGACTCTTTGCCTACTTTTTCCAAACAGCTTATACAATATTGGAACTAATTGTTCTTTAAATATTTGGTAGAATTTATTTGTGAATCCTTCTGGTCCTGGGGATTTTTCCTTAGGGAACTCCTTCATTTATGGCTCGTCCAACCTCTTTTTCTAAAATGGAATTATTTAATATTCTACTTCCTTTTCTGTTAATCCAGGCAATTTACATTTTTGTCAAAATTAAAGCATTTTCACTTAAATTGTTAGATTTACTCGTACATAATTATGCAAAGTAGGCCCTAATAATTGCTTTAATTTATTCTTCATTGGTAGTGAATTCACTGTTTTCATTTTTGATAATGGGAATTTGATTTTCTTTTCTTTTTTTGATCAAAATTAATCAATGGCTTAATTATTTTTCCATAAAACCAGCTCCTAATTTTATTTACTTTCAATTTTATTAATTTGTCCTTTGATTTGCAAGATTTCCAATTCAGTATTTAATTGGAGATTTTTAAAATTTGTTCTTTTTCTATGTTTTTAGTTGCATGCCCAATTAATTCATCTGCTCTTTCTGTATTTGACTGACATAAGCATTTAAAGGTATAAATTCTCCTCTAAGTACTGTTTTGACTATATTCTATAAATTTTGGTATGTTGTCTCATTGATATCATTCTTTTTAATAGAATTATTGTTTCTATGATTTACTCTTTGGCTCATTCATTCTTAATTTAAATTAAAAAGTTTCCAATTACTTTTTAATCTATGTTTCCATGGCCCTCTAGTAAATAAAATTTTTACTGCACTAGGTCTGAAAAGGATGCATTTAATATTTCTGCTTTTCTGCATTTGCTTGTGAAGTTTTTGTACTCTAATACATGGTCCATTTTTGTGAAAGTGACATGTACAGTTGAGAAGAAGGTATACTAATTTCTTTTCCCATTTATTTTTTCCATAGGTCTATGACATATAACTTTTAAAAAATTCTATTCTTCTTAACTTTCTTGTTGTTTATTTTATGGTTAGATTTATCTAGTTTTAAGAGGGGGAAGTTGAGGTTCCCTACTATTCTATTTTTTTCCAGTAATTCATTTAACTTTTCCTTTAAGAATCTGCATGCTAAGCCATTTGGTGCATACATGTTTACTATTGATAATGCTTCATTGTCTGTGGTTCCTTTTAGCAAAATGTAGTTTCCCTGCTTATCTTTTTTTAATTAGGTCTATTTTTACTTTTGCTTTGTCTGAGATCACTGATACAGACCCCTACTTTGTAGCTGTAGCAACTTCAGTTCCTTGTTACTGTGTGTGTGTCTCCCTCTCTCTGTTTCAAATATGTTTCTTGTAAACAACATATTGTTGGATTCTAGGTTTTAATATATTCTGCTATCAGCTTCTGTTTTATGTATGAGTTCATCCCAATCACATCCACAGTTAGGATTACTAGTTCCCTCTATCCCATTTTCCCATTTATCTTTCTCTCTCTTTCTATTCACCATGTAACTTCTCAAAAGACTATTTTACTTCTCATCACTACATCCCTTAATGCACCTCTCCCCTTCTCTTATCCCTTTCCCTTTCTACTTCCCTGTAGGGTAAGATAGATTTCTTTTTTAAAAAAATTTCCCCAATTGCATGTTAAAACAATTCTTAACATGTTTTTTTTTTAAATTTTGTGTTCCAAATTCCCTTCTTCCCTCCTTCCCTCTTCTCCCACCTTCCTGAGATGGCAAGCAATCCAATATTGGTTATACATGTGCAATCATGTAAACCATTTTCATATTAATCATTTTGTACAAGATATTCAAGTCTTCAAGTTGTTCAAAACCACAAAAAAAGAAAGTGAAAAAAATGTGTGCTTCAGTCTATATTCAGACAATATTAGTTCTTTCTCTGGAGATGGGTAGCATGTTTCTTTATGAGTCCTTTGGGATTGCCTTGGATCATTGTTTTGCTGAGAATGACTAAGTCATTCATAATTATTCATTATATGATATTGTTGTTATTATGTACAGCATTCTCCTGGTTCTGCTTACTTCACTTTGTATTTGTTCATGTGAGTCTTTCCAGGTTTTTCTGGAATCATCCTGGCTGTTATTTTTAATAGCAAAATAATATTCCATCACAACCATATACCACAATTTGTTCAGCCATTCCTCAATTGATGGCCATCCCCTCAATTTCCAAATCTTAAGTCACCATCAGAAGAGCGGCTGTAAACTTATGACAGATTTCCATGGCCAACTTAATGTGTATGTTATTCCCTCTTTGAGACAATTCTGATGAAAACAAGGTTCAAGCATTTCCTGCCACCATCGCCCTTTCCCCCCCTCCATCATATAAGCTCCTCCTTTTAAACCTCTTTTATGAGGTAGTTTTCTCTTTCTCCCTTTTTCTTCCTTCTTTTCCCAGTGCATCCTTATTTCTCACCCCTTAATATAATTTTTTGAAATCACCTCATCAGAGTAAATTCACACTTGTGTCCTCTGTCTATGAAGACACCTTCTAACGGGCCTAATAATGATGTTGTTTATCTTTCATTTTTGAAGAGGACCAATGACATTATAGAGTAACATCTTGACTTTCACATGAATTGGATTTAAGTGAGGGAGAGTTACACAAAGTCATCAGCTTCACTCTCTTTTCCAGAGCCATTGAAGTCTACTGGCAGCACAAAAGTCAAGATGACTAGTGATGGTCCAGGATACAGTAAATGACTTTGCTGTCTTTGATGTCTGACCAAACTCTAAGAGTTCCATAGTATCGTGCTTCAGTCACCTTCATGACTGTTGAAACAAATTATTCCCAGCAGTTAGACCTGAGGAATAAAGAGGAATTAGGCAGCGAACTGTGTTTGCTTGTGGGAAAGCCCAGGCAGAAGGAAGACTTGGGGATGGTGGTGCCCCCTTCAATGTTATTGCATATAGATTTCTTTGCTGCTATGATAGATTTGGCTTTCTGGTGCTGGGATTCGGCTTTCTGGTGCTTAAATAAATGGCTCTGTCTTCCATGTGGAGAGTCTGTTATATTTTTTGATTCAGAATTACATGAGCAAACTCATAGCTGCTGTAGGTGCTGTGAATATTGCATTGGCACTACAAGTAGACATCTCCCTAACTCACTGACAGCTTTGAGGTCTGCTGGTTACCTTTGGGTAACTAGGTGGTACAGTGGATAAAGTGCCAGGTCTAGAGTCAGGAAGATCCACGTTCAAATTCAGTCTTAGGCACTTAATAGCAGTATTACCCTGGGCAAGTCACTTAACTTTGTTTGTCTCAGTTTCCTCATTGTAAAATGAATTGGACAAGGAAATGGCAAACTACTCCAGCATCTTTGCCAAGAAAACCACAAATGGGGTCATGGAGAGTTGGACCCAACTGAACAACAATGACAAATGTTGGTTGGCCTTGATAGTGTGGAAACTAATAATGATAAAATTCTTAGGAATTATAATCTTTCCATATAGAAATGTAAACAGTTTAACCTTATTGATTCCCTTATGATTTCTCTTTCTTGTTTACCTTTTTATGCTTTTGAGTCTTCTATTTGAAAATCAAATTATCTATTCAGCTCTGGTGTTTTCATCAAGAATACTTAAAAGTCATTTGAAAAACATTTTATTAAATGTGCATTTTTCCCACTGAAAGATTATACTCACTTTTCAGTCTAAATTATTTACATTATTTTACATTACCTTATCATAATGTAATAGAATTTAATTATGCATAATGCATAATAATGTATATATAGAATATTTATTATATTATTATATACTTATTATAATCTTAGCTCCTTTTTCCTTATTATAGTCCAAGCTCTCTGATTCTTTAAAATGGAAGCTGCTAAATTTTGTGTGATCCTGAATGTGTTTCCACAGTATTTGAACTGTTTCTTTCTGGTTGCTTGCAATATTTTCTCCCTGACCTGGAGGCTCTGGAATTTGGTTATTGTTTTCCTGGGAGCTTTCATTTGGGGATCTCTTTCAGTATGTGATTGTCCCCAATTTCAACAGAAGGAATTAGAAAACTATTATTTTGGTCACTGAAGAATATAATGGATTTGAGGGAACATAAGGGAAAAGGGTTGTTTTGGGGCTTAAAAGATATATGAAGAAAGTAAAAAGGGAAGGATGATGATTGGTATATGTTCATGAGTAAAAAGAAAAATCCAATATGTGAAGCAGCTTTCCTACTATAACAGGACAGTGGCTAGGTTTTTGCTGTCAAATAGATAGAACTGGCCTCTGTGGGTGGCTGGAACCAAACAGTAGGCTAGATACAGGAGAGTCAGGAATCAAAGAGAAGTTTAATTTCAAAGTGAGAGAAACAGCTTGCAAGCAAGTAGATATGTGCAGAAGCCCCACTCCTATTGGGGGAACCTGCTTTAGTGTGACCAAATCTTTATACTTATACGAATGTCTGTGAAGTGAGCTGTAGCTTTGACCATGAGGGGTGACAGCAGCAATGTGACAAGTTTGATTCATAGCAGGGCTTCATGACCAGAGCATGGATGTAGCAGGTGCTTGTCTGAGCTTAAAGAACACCTGGTGCTGGGGTGCTGGTCAAAACAATGCAATAGTTATATTGAAGAATGCACCTCAAGTTTTAGTTATTTGTCTGAGCTCCTTTCCCCTTTGGGTTTTGGTTTAGGGATTGGGATAGTATTGGTTGCTCTTCTTTTTCTCTCGGGACAAGGAATTACCCCTCTCTGCTGTGTAGCCTTATGGACTAAGTCTAGGGTGGTCTCCTGTGTATGCAGAGCATCACTTGGAAAAGTAAAGTTTGTCTGTCATAAAGAGGGGTTCACAGAAAAGAAATGCAATAGGTATGGGGTTAATAGATTGTCATCTTTCCAGCGTAAAAAAAAAGGTGATTGATTTAAAAAAGAAAAAACACGTATAAAGTGTGGAGCTTAAAATTACTTTTGATGTGCAAAACCAGCTAAAGCACAAAACTTCCAAGACAAACTGAAATCTTTAATACCTTAAATAAAATTGAAACTTTACAGTTTGTTTGATTAGTCACCATGTGAATGCAATCACAATAGTTATATGAAGCAATTCTGGGATTTTGCTGTGGCAGGGATCATCCAGAGGGAGAGTGCAAAGGATTGTTGTTATGCCAAGCTCAGGGCACAGCTTACTTGCTAAGCCTTAGCTCTGGAAAACAGGGAGTCTCCTAATACCTTGACATTTCTCCCTTTTAGTCAAAGGGAGGGGGTCTGAGAGAACTCCTTCACTTCTGGCCAAAGGGGAGAGGCAGGTATAAGCCAAGATGCCAAGAGAGACCAGTTGGGCCAGGAGGAGCATTTTTATTCCAAGAGGTCAATTTCTTGAGGGGACGTATTTGGGAAAGTATGTTCTATGTATCTTTATGTGCCATTGCTTGCTTGGAGGTAGAAAACAGGGGGGCCAAGAATGTAGAGAGAGAAAATGCAAACACACAGTTGAAACAGGGCCCTGGTGGTTGGGCATATAACAAAAGGGAAAAGGAGGAGAAAAAAAACCAGGACAGTATACTCAGCCTTTGTCTGGAATCTTGGGACAGCTGTCCCATCTGGATGTTTGCTGCTTCTGAGTCTTGACTAGATGAACCTTGAGGTGCCTGGAAGCTTTTGCTGTCCTCTTAAGAACAAGGGTTTTCTTCAGATGATCTAGGAGTCCACTATGCAAAAATGTAATCTTTGTATATTGAAATGTTTGTTGATAATTGTTAAATACACAATAAAAATTGAGTTTAATAATTCATGAGGTATATTTTAATATTTCACTAGTGAGATATAATTCAAACAAAGCTATAAATAAGAAAGAAGTTACAAAGTTGACTGTTATAACCAATGCCCTCTAGTCTGTGTTATGTATGATAACAGAATACACAGACCACGTATAAAAGAATAAACATGCTAAGAGAAGTGGATCCTATCCTTGTCGAGCATTTACTGTTTGAACTGCAGATTGTATTCAGGTGTCCCTATTTCAAAATCTTGTGATTGTGGCAAGGAGAACAATTATCTTAGATGTTATTGTTAATAGCAGATGGGATCATTTGGACATCAGACTGGTGTGTTACAAAGACCACTAAAACAGAATTTGGGGGGAGTAGGTATTAAAAAGGTGTCTCAAAATGTTAAAGTATTTGTTTGGTAGAGCCCCCATTCCAACTTTACTTCCTCTGGTCAAATCCATAAATCTGTCAGGGTAAGATAAATAAGAGTAGAAGGATTAAAAAGTGGAGTGCTATCTCATGTAGAACAGATAAATTGGGGTTTGGTAACTAGAAATTAGAGAATTTCAGAGTCAAAAGTGACCTCTGAGACCAGCTAGACCAACCTGTATTTAAAAAAGGATCCATTAAGAACATACATAATTAGTTTTCTACCTTTTCACTAAAGATTTATGGAGGATGGGAGGATTGGACAGAGGAACTCACTACCACCCAAGGTACTCTTTGGATAGGTCTAATAGAATTTTTTTTTCTCAAATGAGGTCTCCTTGAGCACAGGGATTGTGTTTCTTTGTATCCCCAGTGCTTAAAACCAAATTGGGCACTAACTGAGTGCTTAAATACTTGTAGATGATGATGATGATGATGATGATGATGATGATGATGATGATGATGATGATGATGATGATGATGATGATAGGTAAAGGAGAAGACAATATTCACCGATGTCAGGTGTTTTATGCTTGTGCATTCTCCTTGCTTGGGTCTGATTTTTAGCACTAGAATTTGGTGACAGTATGTACTAATGTGAACAATTACAGACAGTCACTTAATCACATCTACTAGTTCCTTCTGCGTTCAGAGGAGATCATTTCAGGCCATTGTTTTGAATTAGAAGCACTTAAGTGCTCTTTTATCACCTTCATTATCAACATCCTCTCAAATCTTTTTGTTCTGTCCTTTTCAGTCAAAAGATTATTCCTCTCATTGGCAGTTAAGATGGAAGAACAATAATGTGTAATCAAGTCTATCTATTTTCAGGTATTTTATCTACTCTGAGGCAAGGTTATCTTCTTTAGTCCTCCCTCACTCCTTTTTTTATTCTTAACCTTCCTCATCAATCTTAACTCATTTTGAAATATGATCCTAAATTATATTCTTGTACATATCCTCATTACCTGCCCTTCCTTTTTGTGTATGTATCTTTTAAAAATTTTGAGTTCCCTATGCATCCACATCAGTCTCTTTGCACTTCTCCTCATTGTCAGTTTCTCTTTGTGACTTCAGAATTTTATTTTTAATCTTCAATATCTATAAGGGATGATAATTTATAGAATTATAGCATATAGTTCTTTCAAATTTTTTAAAAATTATTAGTATCTTTATATTACTTGCATTTATCTCTGTGTAGTTTACTTTCCCCCACTTCCTCCCACAGAATTACCCATTATAAAAAATGTAAAAAATTTCTATGAAAAATACCAGCATATTAAAAAAAGTTAGATGATATATACAGCGTCTACATATAGACTCCCCCATTACTATAAAAAAGCAAGGGGGAGACAGTATAGAGTTTGGCCTTGGAATCAGAAAGTCCTGGGTTCAGATCATGCTGTTATTACCTACTAACTGTATGACCAAGTTATTGCAATCCACTTAACTTCTTTGGACCTTAATTTTATCAGCTATAAAATTGGGAAGATGGAGTTGATCTCTAAGGTCCTTTCCAGCTCTAAATCCATGATTCTGTGATCTTCTCACTCTTATTTGAGGCCAAGTCTGGTCATAATTTTATTTTCAAATCATTCTGTTTCAATTTTTCTCCACTTATTTGGTGTAGTGTGTCATCACCTCTGATTCTACTGCTGATCCTGAGCAGACCAATTGCACTCAGTAGGCCAGATGGCAGGGAGGAAGTCTGCCCTATTCAGCTGCAGTGGCTCTAGTGAGAAAAATGCCCATCTGTGGAGAGGGGTGGAAGCCCCTGATTCATGCAAAGGGAGAGGATAGTTCTTCCCCTCAGAGAATCACATTCTAGGTGGAAATGTCTTATCTGCTCCCCATGGTCAGAATTCACAGGTCCTATGGCTCCTGCTGAAACCATCTCTCATAGGAAGTGTTCCCTTCAGTATTACAAGTCCCCTGGGAAATGGAAGCACATACCCCTACAAAACAGACACCTGGAGAAAAGTCCTAGTCATTTCCTTCTTATTATACTTATTCTCAATCATGTTTTGCCCTTCTGTTTGCTAATTTTCCTCAAAAGAGCCTATCTTCCTAATTGACAATGCTATTAGTTTCATCCTGCCACTGTTACCTAATCTATTTCTTTTGAATAAGATACTCCCTTCTACAGTCATATTCCAGTTCTGGAAGATTTTGAAAAACAGTTTAGGTAGCTACGTGTATACTCTTGTAGATCTGAATGGTATTTACAACTTTAACAGTACCATTGTATCCACTTTATCAGGTGATTGTAGATGCAAGCAATTCAACAATGCAAAGAGAAACTTTCTTCTACATGATTGTCCCTCCATAGACAAAACAGTTTTCTGTAAGGGTAAATAGATTCTTCTTTACAGGCAACTCCTCCTATCAAAATATAGATTACCTCAAGTTCAGAAGTATAGTAGACCACAGGATAAGAGCTTACCATGGACTTGGTTTTGCTAATGCGTAGGCATCTTTGTTCCTTGGTTCAGTGCTCCTTATTTGGCAAGGTAGACTCTGGTACATGGAGTCATGTGAAACTATCTTTGATGAGATAGAGGAACAGGTGTCTGTTGAGCCCTGAGCCTCATTTCCTCAAATTTCAGATCACCAGGGAGATCAAATTTATGTCCTTATGTTAGCATTTCTAGTTTACCGTGTTTGTTACCTATAGTTTGTCTATTTGTACATAAAACTTTGAGGCCAAGAGTTATTGTTTGGTTTCTTTCTTGGATTCTATCTTCTGCGAAATTGGGCTGTCTTGACTGCTCTTCCTCCATTAAATTGTTCTCTATCATATCCAGTTTGATGAATAAAAATGTGAATATTTAAATTTATTGACATATATGATCTGCTACTTAAACAGTTGTCATCTGCTTGAGTGTGTATGTGTGTGTGTGTGTGTGTGTGTGTGTGTGTGTGTGTGTGTGTGTGTGTAAGTGTGGAGCACTAGAAATGTGAACAATCAAAGCAAGCCTAGTTGAAAGACTGATGCCGGGTCTACAAGTATCATCTTGTCAAGATTAACCAACAGAGTTAATATTGAGTACTCTGTCCCTAAGGTTTTTCCATTTAGGTCAGAGAAAAGGAACTAGTAGCTATGCTATTTTAAGGTCACACTACAAGACATGTAGACTAGATACATGTCTTAGTCTTCCTGCCTTTCCAGTCAGTCTTCTTACCCTTCTCTCACACTCTGTAATTCAATGTGATTGACATGATTGCTGTTTCTCATGTACAACATTCTATCTCCCTACTTTCTCATCTCTATCTCCCAGCTTCCCTAGCTTCCTGGAAGACTCAGGTTGTCTCCCACATTCTATAGGATGCCTTTCCCAGTCACTCTCCTCCCACCTACTAGTACTTTCCCTCTGAGATTTTTTCCCACTTACATTATGGGCATGCATGTGTGTGTGCATGTGTGCATGTATGCATACATGCATGTGTGTACGTGTTCTTCACCACCTGGGCAGCTAGGTGGTGAAGTGGATAGAGTATTGGCCTTGCAATCAAGGAGGTCTGAGTTCAAATCTAGCGGTCTTGGGCAAGTTGTTTAATTTTATTTGTTTTAGTTCCTCATCTGTAAAATGAGCTGGAGAAGCAAATGGCACCATTCCAGCATCCAAGAAAACTCCAAATGGGGTCACAGACAGTAGAATATGATTGAAAAGCAACTGAACAATAACAACATGTATTCACACAGACACATACACATAACGTCTGTGTTAAAAGCGTATTGTCTCCCCCATTAGAATGTGAGCTCTTTGAGGTCAGGAATCATATTTTTGCCTTTCTTTTTATCTCTAGCTCTTAGCATAGAACCTGATAGTATGGGCTTAAAAAATGTTTATTGATGAAGATAGATAAAGGGGAAAACAATACTCATTGAAATCAAACTGACATTATATAGCTCCTCCTTGCTTGTGTTTTTTTTACACTATAATTTGGTGTACATAAATATAAATAATCAACTGTAACCCTACCTTACTTAAAGACAACACTTTCCCATTATAAATCCTTCCATAAATTCTATGTACTAAGAGTTTAAAAATAAATTCATATTTGTTTCCTGAAATGCAGGATTTCTTTGGGTTTACATAACCTCATGCAACTTCTGCCTAGAAACCGAAAAGAAAAGAAACTCAAATGTCATTTTTGATACTACAGTTGAGAAAGGAATTGGTGCAAGCAGCAGTTTTTAAGAAAGTAATACCAAGATTGATATGTAATGGATAGACGGCAACAAGATCTAATTGAGAGAATTAGACTCATTGAGTGGTTTGTGGGGCTCCTTCAAATTTCCATTTCTTAGTTTACAATGCCAGCCAAATTGCTGACCTTTCTGTGCCTGTTTTTCACTAATGTGAAATGAGAGTAATAAATCTCATCACCAGTCTAGTCTATTCAAGGTAGACAAGTTTGTAGGCTGCTCTGTGATGCTTTGAGGAAAGTTGATTTGGATAGAAAAAGAACTTGTTCTACTGGCTATGGATAGCCCAGACTTTAAATTTCTTTCATCCTCACAATAGCTTTTTAGGTCTTCTATATAAGAATATGAAACTCAGTTAAGGATGATTCAAAGGAAATGTAGACATCTACAGAATTCTTAAAATTAGGAATATAAAATATCCTCTATCAATCCTAAAATGTCCTCTTTCAGGATAGCACTGAAACTCTCATAAAAATTTTTACCTCCCTCCCCCAAACAATTCCATTTACAATGTTTTAATCAGCTTCTTTGTGTGTGTTTTCTTAAAAATCATTTTCAAAGAATCATTATGGAAGGAATAATTTATGATAAAATATAACATGATTTTGTCTACACAGGAAGACAGAAAATGTAATTTGGGCAACATACTCCTATTAAAGTAAAAAAAAAAAAGGATTTGGGGTGATCTGAATTATCCTGTGGGTCTGTTTCTACAACCCCTTAGATGTAGACAAATGATATTCTAAATTTCCTAGAGCATAAATTGTTATATAGAGATAGGGTCTTACATCTTGAGGTCTAAAGTGATTTCCCTAATATAAATCAGTTGTCTACAAGCAAACTTACACTTGATTACTTTAATGGATGCATGAGGTGAATATGAACCTTACCACCATGACTGGTCATTTCTACTGACTGGTGCAGATTTCTTCCCATTCATATCTTTGATCCCATATGATTTTTCTGCATGTCTTTGACTTCTCTCTTGAAGAAAATATTCATACTTTACAGAAGTATATAGACTGTGAGTAATCTACGTTTGGACCTCTTTCACTTGACATTGAACAATATTTTCTTTTTTTGGATTTACAAATGAATTTTATCAAATATTCAAAGAATTCTGATAATACAAAAACTGCAAAAAAGGATCCTACCAATTTTCTTCTAAGATGAAAATATGATCTTGATACCTAAATAAAAGACAGTCAAAACACAGAAAGAGATCTATAGACCAATACGCCTAATGAACATTGATGTAAAAATTTCAAATAAAATATTGGCAAAGAGGCTATAACAAAATAAACAATCATAAAGATTTTACAAAGGTTGATTTTCCTGTCTTAAGTCTCTCCCTACTCCAGTCCATCTTCCACTCAGTTTCCAAAGTGATCTCCCTAAAGTTCAGATAATGGCTATGTCATTTCCCTACTCGGTAAATTCCAGTGGCTCTCTATTAACTTCAAGATAAAATATAAAATTCTCTGGTCTTTAAAGCCTTTCACAACCTGGTCCCTTCATGTGTGGCTAAACTCTCTGAGAGGGTCTTAGAGCTTTCATTTTCTTTTCAGTCATACTTTTCTTAAATCTACAGTCTGGTTTCTGATCTTTTCATCCAAACAAAACTGTTATCTCTAAAAGTATTAATAATCTCTTAATTACTAAATCTGATGACTTTTAAAAAAATATTTGCTTTAATGAGGCAAGATACACCATCTAGACTCCCCCTACTCCCTCCACTTTAAGAATAAAAGAAAAACAAGTCACTATAAATACGTATAGCTAACCAAGATAAGCTTCCACTCAAATTCGCATTCTTTCCCACCTCAAAAAGAGACATTTTTGCATACCCTTAGAGTATGTTTTGCTTAAATTAATCTCTCCTGTATTCTCCTAGCTCCCTCTTCTCCTTTTCCCTTTCTCTTCTATTTTCCTGTGTAGTGAAAATATTTTTGTGCCCAAGCTGTTTTTCAACAAGGCATTCCTTGTAGATGTTTTGGAGTTATTCTCATCTTCTGTTTTTGTTGGGTTTTGTTTTTGTTAGGTTCTTTTTTTTGTTGTTTGTCAATTCTTCCAGCCTACTTCCTGCTTTGGAGTTTGATGTTAGGGCCAGGCTCTGCCATACTTTGGAAAAGACCCTGATGCTGAGAAAGACTGAAGGCAAAAGGAAAAGGGGACAATGAGGATGAGATGGATAGACAGTATCATGGAAACAATGAACATGAAATTGGACAGACTTCAAGAGATAGTGAAAGATAGAAGGATCTAGTATGCTATGGTCCATGAAATCAGAAAGAGTTAGACACAACTAAACAACTGCCTCACTTCTATAGGGAAGGTATGGAAGAGTCCTGTTGCGACTTTCTTGGGTTATTGAGTGTCGCATTATTCTAGGATTTTAGGGACATACTGGGAAGTTGCAAGCTTTTAGTGCTCCCAACATGGTCTAATCCTGCAAATTCCTGGCCTTGGTTTGGGTTCGAGCAAGAGTAGACTGCTGCTAGATTCTCCCTTGGGCCAGCTAGAAAGCAGTTGGCTCAGTAGCAGAATTTTGGCCTAGGATTCTCACCCTAGTGGTCCTCTACAGACTGGAATAGACATTGGAAAGAAGACCTTGCTTTGCACCTGAGGTCTGCTGCTGGTATTCACTTCTGAACTTGCTGCTTTCTTCATATAGTGCCCAGGATCACCCTATCTAGGCATGCTATGTCAGTGTGCAGGTTCTCTTCTCAGTCTAACCAGAATCTGTGACTTGGATCAGGGTAGTGGGTGATGAAACTGAAAATTCTCATTTGTCCCTGTCACAATGCTTTGCTATATGACCCAGTTGGTGTGATGCTATGGGTCTGCGAACTCCTCTTGCCCTGGCACACAGTCTCTTCCTGGATGCTGGAATGCTAGTATGGAATGCTTCTGTCCCAGCCAGTCTTCATTGTCATGAGACCTCTTTGTTTCCTCATACTGATCTGGGCTAGATAAATGACTCACGGTTTTTTCTTCTGGATTCTCCCATCAGGATTTGGTCTGGTACATTTTCTGGATCTGTTTGGATGAGTTTGTAAAGGAGAGTTCACTAAGCAACTTCTTAGCATTCCACTGCCTTGACTCTGCCTCCCTAAATAATAATTTTTGATATAATTTCTGCTATCTTGTCTTTATATAGAAGTCCTCAAAGTATCAAGAGACTATTCACCGAGTTTGAATGATCTTGCCAAATCTGTTACATAATTTCTCTCCTCATTTCTCTTCTGCAACAGATAGTTGGTATTTAAGTTGCAGTGATCATCATGGGGTTCCATTTGCTACGGGACCTTCAAGGTGAGCTGACCAAGAGTATTATAAAGTTATGTTCCTTGATGTCTTTGGTGCATGATGAAATCAACTCCATTATTCTCCTCTTGGAGGAGATGTGAGTTATCCTTTCATTTAGCTAGAGCCCTTTATCTCTTCAGTTCATTTATAGCAAGAATATTTTTATATATCCATTCTTCCTCTTTCTCTTGAATTCCAGTGCCTCATCTGCAACTGCCTGCTGGGAATCTCCACCTAGATGTCCCATAGGCATCTCAAATTCAACATGTTGTAAACAACTCATTATTAGCCCTACCTAGTCCACCTCTCCTATTTCTCTATTTTTTGTTGAAGGTACTACTTGTTGAGTTTCACAATGTAGGAATAATCCTCAGTTCTCCATTCTTCCTCACTCTCTATATCAGTCGGTATGTCTTGACTCTATCTCTACAACTCACTCTCTTTAATTAGTCATTCTTGTTACAACCTCTCTTAAGGGAGGTAGGTGATACAGCGTATAAAGAGCTGGTCTTAGAGTCAGGAAACCCTAAGTTAAAATCCAGCCTCAGATACTTGTGACCTTTGCCACATTACTTAACCTCCACCTCAATTTCCTCATCTGTAAAATGGGAATAATAATAGCACCTACCCGCTTCCCCAGTTGTTGGAAGTATAAAATGAGTTAATCTTTGTAAAGTATTTTGAAAACTTTAAAGTGCTAAATAACTACTGCTATTGTTGCTACACCACCACCATTATCACTACCACCACCACCTCCACCACCATTATCACTACCACCACCACCACCACCACCATCATGGTTTGCAGTTTCTCTAGGCTTTCTGATTTTGACTCACCTTGGACAGCTAGATATTATTGTCCTTTATGTACCTTAGGTTTTGGCTTTCTGTTAGGCATTTTCATTCTGTCTTCTCCAATCCAAAGATTATGTTTTATCTTTAGAAAGGAAAGCTGAAAAAATATAAGTTGAGTGTTTTTGGCTTCTCTCCTTCATCCACTGTCATCATTTCATCTATCCTGAATGATGGTTTTAGTCCTTCTTTAATCTCTCTCTTTTCCCCACTATAAGTAACACACACACTTTTTGACATGGAAACACTTCAAATAGGAAAAGCATAAGAAAATAAGAGTGTAGTTAACAAAGAAAAATCTTAACAACAAAAATAGATTTCTCCTGATTCTAGATCTACATGAGGCTATTGTTCTTTTTCCAAGTTCTACATTGATTAAGTGTTTAAGAGCAAATAAAGTTCAATGAAGGATAGAAAAGGCTGACAATTTAAGAAGGATCAAAGAATCATGAGAAAGAAAAGAAAATGAATATAATTACTAATACATGGGCTAAAATCCATGTTACTTCCTGAGTGAAACATTTTTTATTCCAGGGTTTTTACAAAGATAGAAAGAGCTAAGGAAGGGGGAAGGGAGACAAATGATAGGAGGCAGTTGGTGATAATTCTCATCATATCTGACTTTGAGAGGGGAGTGGGAAGTGATATTTCTAGGTCCTTGGTCTACTTGGGGGAACAAGGCAGGGGAAGAATAATAAGAGAAGGGATAGGGGAAAGAGGAAGTGTGGCTCATAATAATGGGGAGAACGTTAAAAAAAAAGTCCCTTAAATTATGTGTTCTTCAATTAATTTCTTAGTGTCTGGTTATGGTTCTTTTTGTTTATAAGTCAACTTAGTGCAGTCAAAAGGGCACTGATTCTGGAGACAGAGGATCTGGGTTCAAATCCTACCATTGACACTATCTATGTAATCTTAGACAAATCACTTAGCTTCAGTTTCCTCATCTGTAAAATGAGGGAGGTGAAATGAGGTCTCTTCAGTTCTAGATCTGTGATCCTTTAACTATCATATGTACAAATTTTGGTTTGCTGTTTAGTAACTTTGCAATCACAACTGCCATCTTTCCTCTCACAAATGGAAATTAATTGATATTGCTTTTCAGAGTATACATGCATAAATACATTTTTACATAATTATATTAATAATTAAGATCTTTTACTCCTTGTTAAGCTTTTTTTTGTATTGGAAATTTATTACCCTTCAACTTTAAAATTTGAGTTAACATTTATACTCAGAATCCCCAGGCGAAAATATAATAAACACCTGCCTCAAAGGCTCTTTTCTGAGAAGACAATCCAAGGCCATCCTCCTGCTACTGGCTAGGCACCTTAGAAACAAAATTACTTGGGGATGTTCATGTTGATATTATTTGTTTAGTATACTATTTCTTTGTAGTTTTAATTGCTTCTTGTTTTCTTTTGCTTTTATCCCCTAAACCATCTGAGAAGGTCTCCCCAGTTATAATTTCACAGAAAATAATGTAACTGGACCCAAATAGCCCCAAAGGACTTAGTGCCATAAATAATATTATCCATATCCTCCTTGTTAGCCAAGTGTTGGTAAACTGAGAAATATCTCAGTCCTATGTTTTCATACCCTCATATGCTTAACCAATAACTCCAAGGTCTCACAGTATAGATCTGAAAGCAGAGGGCACAGATTATAGCTTGTGGAGTCACCATCCTGGAGCTACCCCAAAGGAGGAAGTATTTTTAAACAATCATCAGAGATGGACTTTTACTGTATGCTTCCTATCTATTTGCTCTACAATGTACCATTTCCACACTGGTAGTTATCCCTATTTTCTTCTCACAGAAACCTTGAACTCTGACCCTGGAACCACCCTGGGCTCTAATAGGTTAATTTTTGTCTTAACTTGCCTAGAGCAAGGACTCCTGACTTCCTAGCAACTAGTTCCAAGTCATGCCTTTGCATGCGTGCCTTACTGCTATCCCAACTTTCCAGCTCACCTTTATGTGTTAACTTTCCCTGTTAGAATATTAAGTCCTAGAGGGCAGGAACTATCTTGCTTTCTTGTATTGGTATTACCATATTTAGCACAGTGCCTGACACATAAT
Source organism: Notamacropus eugenii (assembly GCF_028372415.1). Classification (NCBI taxonomy): domain Eukaryota; kingdom Metazoa; phylum Chordata; class Mammalia; order Diprotodontia; family Macropodidae; genus Notamacropus; species Notamacropus eugenii. The sequence continues at coordinate 229,647,839 of NC_092876.1, forward strand.
AAGCTCTCAACAAAAGCTCTGTGTCTCTGTTTCTTTCCATCTCTTTCACTTTGTCTCTGTCTCTCCCTCCAATAAAGAAAAACTGAGAAGGAAACTCAATCTGGACACAGTTTTAGAGGATACCAGGCAAAGGATATCATCTAATCCTTTGGATGTATGTGTATTGTGCAGTTTTCCTCATTTTCCCTAGTGCAGACAGTGTTACCATATAATAACTATTCAAATGGATTAATTCAAATGAATTAAATGGAGGAAAACACAAGCCTAAAACTATAATCTTAATGACAAATGAATTAAACTGCTCAATGAAAAGAAGATGAATAGTAGAATTACTAAGAAAATAAAATCCAACAATGTGTTGTGTATAAGGAAAACACTTAAAAAATAAAGACAGGTACAAAATGAAAATGAGAAACTAGAAGATCATTTATTATGCATCATGTAATTCCAAAAACAAAGAAGCAGGAGTTGCAATTATGATTACAGATAAGGCAACAATATAAATTCATAATGACTAGATAAACAGGGAAAATACTTTATATTTAAAAGTACTACAGATGATAAAATATCATCAAATATGTATGTACAGAACTGTATTGTGTCTAAATTCATAATGAAAAAGACATGAATAACAACATAATAATTATATGAGGCTTTCATTTTCCACTTTCAGAGTTTTATGCATCTAACAGAAATACAAAAATGAAACCATAAAGCTAAACAGACTAAATTTAAGTGACTTACCAGCATCTTCCAAATAGGAATAATAAAGAATAGGCACTTTTCAGCACCCATAATTCTTTTACAAATGTTGATCACAATTTAGGAAATCAATCAATTAATCAACAGATACTTATTGTTAGGTCCTGTGCTAATTGAAGATAAGTAAGAAAGTGGAGATGATAGAAGGAGCAATTTGCTAGAGAAGACAAGATGCAGTGCGGTCATTTGTGCATGTAAAGGGGTTTTTCTTGATAAGGAAAAGAACCACCTCATTATGTGAGATAAATATAAAGGAGAAGATAATGGAAGTAAGAATTTGGGTGATGTCAGATGAAGAGGAAGGAAGAAGGAGCTTTTGATGGATATTCTTTAACTTTTCCAGTGTAATATAAAACAAGGTTTTCAGCTGAGAAAATGGTAGAAGGGAGCCATAGGAGGTTTGAAGAGAGATAAGATTTGGAAGAGCTTCTATAGTGAATGACATAATGAATAAATCAAAGATATAATAGTGGTGAGCCAACTGAGATTCTGTAACATGAATTTGTCATGGATCAAATCAAAAAGGTTTCATAATTTTTTCCAGCTTCATTCAGCCGCATGTGTATAGGAATAAAGGCAGTGGATGGTGAGAGTGACCCAAGGCTGAGACTTGGCAGTGAGATTGAAGATTGAATAAGAGGATAAGGGAATCAAGAGAAGAAGAATATGTAAAACTGAACTGGTTCACCTAGGAGTCAAGATGAGGAAGAGAGGAAAGTGTAGCCAGTGCGAGGGTTGATGACCTGGGAAAGAACTGAGAGGTGAAGGAATTGTAGTGTGGACTGAAAACAGAATTTGACTCACAGGGCAGAGAGAGAGTTAGGGTGACAATAGATATGATTAGATAAGGTAATCTTAGAGTTCATGAACATGGAAGTGGTGTATTTGTGGGTGATGGCAAGATCAAGAGTGAGACCATCTTTGTTGGGGTGGGAGTTGAAGGAGTGGGTCACGTGAAATGAATAAGCTGAGGAACTAGGAAGTTATTATGTATGTATGTTGAAGTCTCCTAATATGAGGGTAGGAGTTGAGGAGGAAAGACTGTGCCAGTCACTGAACTCATAGAGGAAAGAATAGGAGTGTCCTGAAGATGGATAGATAGCAGCTACCAGAATTTTGATTGGGTGATAGATATGGATTGAGTGAATCTCAAAGGAAGAGAGGCTACTAAATGATTACAATAGAGAGAGAACTTGAAAGTAGCAATGGGGAACAAGGAGTATTTCAACTTCCTCTGTATGACCAGTGAGTTGGGAAAATGAGTGAAAGTGCAGCCAGTGCTGGAAAGGGAGGTCAGGGATTTATATCATCAGGAGGGCATCAAGTCTTGGTGAGAGTCAGAAAATGGAAGAAACAGGAAAGGATATAATCTGAAGTGAAAGCAAGCTTGTTACCCTACAGCCTGTATTAATTAGTGTGGGGAATAAAGGCAAAAGAGAGTGTCCTAAATGGAAGCTATCATCAGTCATAACAATTGCAACCAACCATATTCTGAACAATAAATGGGCTGCAGAACAAATCACAAAAAATGAATCTATATGTGAAATAGAATACAACAGTAAAACAACATATAAAAAATCTGGGTGACATCTCTGAAAACATTTACAAACTAGAAAAAGCGGTGACATGATTAATCATGCAATTAAAATTGAATAATATATATATATTCATGCTACATAAACTACTGAGGAGATAAATATATATATACATAATATATATATATATAGACTCATATATATATTATATATATCTCAAAAACACAAATGAAGTAATCATGAAAATAAGAGGACAAATAGACAAAACTGAAAACACTTTAAAAAGTGACTATAAAACAAGTAAACTCATTAAAAAAAGATTAACAGAATTCACAAAGCGTTAGACAAATTGATGGAAAAAGAGATAAAAATCAAATTATGAAAATGTAAAATTAAGTGAGTTCATAATAGAGAGGACATTAAAAGAATGATCAGAAATTATCATACATAATTATAGGCCAGAGAAACTGAGAGTTTAAAGAAAATGGATAATTTTATACAAAAATATAAAACAAACTGGAAAAAAAGAAATAAAGACCTTAAACATCCTGATTTCATCAAGAGAAGTAAAACAAGCTATAAAGTTCATGTGGATTTTTGCATGCATCCAGTAAAAATTTTAAGAGCAATTAATTGTTATATTATACTCTTTCTCAAATAATTAAGAAACACTTTTTTTTTTACTATCACACATTTGACTACAAGATGTAGACAGTGCAAGATGTTGCCCTGCCTAGTTTTATTGACTATTTTTTAAAAGACCATTTGATTTGGTAAAGTCAAATGCAACCTTAAAGGTTCTTCTCCAAAAAAGGTGTCGTCCATACCTATGTCAAAACTTTGAAAGACATCTTGAAACATAATAACATGGATAACCTTGTTGGATGAAACTTTACTAATGTCAGTTGAACCTTAAAATAGGGAAAGTTATGCTGGCCAAAGGCATTTGCCACTTTCATGGAGGAGATGCAATGCAGACTTCAAGTTAAAGAGTGATTCCTTACAGAGAGATATCCTGTTTATGGATGATATTGTGCTGATTGACTCAAGCCCAAGAACTTTGCCGGTTCTCCTGGATGAGATCTTAAGTCCTTTAAAACAATTTATCTTTAATTGTCCACAAATAAAAACAAGTGGATGAAAAATGCCTTTTAGTGCTTGTCCATCATTATGTATATCTTTGGTAAAACTTCAGATGTACAATAAATAGGATATAAGATTGAATAGAAGGAGAGTGGGCTGGAATTCCTTTTGAAAATAGTAAAGTTTTTTTTAATGACCCCAGGCTTTACCTAAAACAAATATCCATCTTTCTAGTACCACTATATTTTGGGCATTGATGTATGGCTACAAGTTATGGAACACTACAGGCTCCAAAGAATTAAAACTAAAAATAACCCAAAGGGCCAAAAGAGGTATAGGGTGGATGTGAGCAGATTTTTAACACATTACAAAGAATTTCAAAGAAATGGAGTAAAGGATGTGATGGAAGAAATCTATGAATGAAAAGGAAGATCGACCTGTCATTATGCTGTAACCTATAAAATGAAGAAGATGGATTAGATGACTTCCTAGAACACTTTTAGTGCTTATTCTATGATCCTATGTTCCTCCATTATGATGGCCAGTAATCTAGAAAGGTCACAAACATACTTAGTGGACCCTACGTGTTAAATTTATAGGAGGAAATGAACAAGAGTGGCACAGAATGGACAGGTATGGATGGAATCCTTATCATTGGAGAGAAAATTTACCCCAATGAGACTCATAGATCTATTTATATATTTGAGTATAGAGTAACTGAGAATGAAAACACTTCAGCAGAATTGTTTTATGAGACAAATATGGTCATGCTACGTAAACTACTGAGGAGATAAAGCAGAGAAAGGCAATTATCCAATTTTAGTAGTAATATTAATGAAAAATTTTTTGATAAAATCTTTGTAAAGTTGCAACCACCATATATGCATGGAATTGTTTATTGTGACTTGGATTAATACAGGATGCAAAGACTGGTCAAAATTACAAAAATAATTAATAGTTAATCATATAAATACCAAAACATCATGATTAAATGAATAGATATGAAAAAAGATCTTTGACCAAATATAACAGTAAATCATGGTAAAACCCCCAAAAAGCACTGACACAGAAAACAGCTTATTTAAAATTATAAAAAAATCCTTTATCTAAAATCAAGAACTAATATTATCTGCTAAGGCAAAAATATTGAAAACTTTCTCAGTAAGTATTGGGCTAAAGCAAAGATACATCTTTTACCCAATCCTCTTTGACATAGTTCAAGAAATACTAGTTATATCTATAAAGGAAGAGAGAGAAGTTAAAAATCAGCAGAGGAAAGAAAATTATCCAGACATTAGGATGCTTTACTTAGAAAACTCTGGAAAAATAGCAAATTAAGACAATAGCATCAGAAAAGTGGTAGATAAACATTAAGTGCACACAAATCATTAGTATTTCTATATAATGTCAATGAAAACAGTAGAAAAGTATTTTTAAAAAAATAATTTTTTTGTTCATCTTTTGTTTTCTAGGAGGAGCATTGACATCATGGGTGATATCTTGACTTGCCCATGAATTGGATTTATGTGAGGCAGAGTTTCATAGTCATCAGCCTCTCTTCTCCAGAGTCATCAAAGACCAGTGGCAAGACAACAGACAATGTCCTGGGATGCAGTGAATGACCTTGGCGTCTTCCATGTCTGATCAAGCTCTAAACACTCCATAATTTCTGCTTCAGTTGCCTTCATGGCCATTGGAACAAATTATTCTCCTCTTTCCATTCCACCAGGAAGTCTTCACATGCTTGGAGTAGACATCCCCCTTACTCACCAATGGGTTTATATCCATGGCCACTGCACATGCTGCACCTTCTTGGAGCCACAGGTGAAAGTTGGGTGAAAGGTGGACATCAGAGATGGATGAGCAGCCCTGAAAAGGGCTTGGCAAGCCCTCATACCAGAGATACTAGTCCTCTCTGATTATAATATAAATATAATATATATAATATGATATAAAATAACTTTTACTACAAGATGCCTAAAATATCCAGGAGTTACCATATTCCTAGATATACTCAAGACTTATATAAGTACAATTATAAACATTCTGCAGAAATAAATGAAAACAGCTAATGGGAGAGAGGTACAGGCTGATTGATTAGGCTGCCCCAATATAGTTTAAATAAATAACCTGACTAAATCAATTTACAGATTTAATGCCATGCCTGAGCATCAATGATTTATTTTACAAAATTAATCAATATAACAAAATCATATGAAGGGAAAAAAGATCTAAAGTCTGAACAGAAATAAGTGGGCTGGGCATGAGTGATGGAGAAACAGCATTTTCAGATTTCAAAGATTATGACATAATCCTCAAAACTATTTGGTACTGGCTAAAAAATAGAAAAGAAAATCAGTAGAACTGTCTAGAATATCAGGACCAATTAAACAAAGCAGCCTGGTGTTTGATAAAATCCCAAAGACAAACTATTGGGGGAAAGATTCCTTATTTAATAAGAAAGTCTGAGAAAGTGAGAAAACGGTTTTTCAGAAATTAGATTGAGACCATCATTTTATAGACATGGCATAAGAAGCTCCAAGGAGATATGTAATCTGAATGGAAAAGTCACCTCGTTTAAAAAAAATAGAGAATAGGAAGGTACTTTCAGATCTATGTTTGAGGAAGAATTCCTTTTATTTTTAAAATAGTTTTCTTTTTCGGTCATTCTGAATCTTGATTTTTGTTTTTATTTACTCCATGTATAGTAGGAGGGACAGATTTTAAAAAATGCTTATTACTTAAAAAAAATCTAAATACCAATAAACATGAACATTTTCATATTCAAAGAATAGAAAAAAACCTACTTTTTAATATGAAACCATGAATTCTATTACATGCAGCTTGTCTTTTTAAAGATACATATATATACACATATATTTATACATATATACACACATATATGTATACATATAGACATATTCTTTCCCTAACAAATTCTATGCCTGGTCTTTGTTTTTATATTTGTGCACATTTCTTATTTCCTATCCCTCCTGACTCTACTTTACTTCTACCGTAGTCTACCCTCCCTCCAAGGATTCCTTCACTATCCTCCCTTTCCCATAAATCTAAACATCCCTCTGTAATCCCCTATAATCCATCCCCTCATCCTCCCATAGCTTGTCTTTTTTTTAAAGTATCTAATGAGTTCAACACATTAATTTCAAAGAAGTCTTGCTTGTCTGTGTCTTGCTCTGAATTTTCCTCTACATGCTTCTGAATATTTAACATGTTATGTGAGAGGAGTCACTAAACTTTATTCAAGAACCAAGGTTCCCCTTTCTGCTACAGTGAAGTAGGAGTAAAGGAAATGACTTCCAACAGCTGAGCATTTATGCCCTAAGGATCATGGCCAGTCATCCTAATGCTCATTTTAGAGACATTTCCCTCACAGTTACATCGATCTCACTATCCTCCCAAGCTTTAGGTTTCTTTGTCTTCCTCAGATACACCCTTCTCTTCCACAGACTATAGGGAGATCAGATGCTTGCCATTCAGGTATAGGATCTTACCGAGCTTTCTTATCATGTTTTCCCAGTAGGAGCATCCCTTCATGAGTGTAGAGACTAGGAGGATACAGAAGACAGAACAAATCTCTACCCCTGTCCCATACACCTCTCCTCACATTTTATAGGCTTCTGGTCCCAATTTTAACATCCTTTGAATCCCCTCCCAGCTTTCTGGGGCTCCAAGATCCCAGAAGTGCTCTTTTTCTCTCTCATATGCAAATTCATGTCTCTTTCTACACAAACTATTGAGATTGCCTATCTCTAGACTCAGACACTCCCTCATGATGCCGATACCTCTCATTCATATGACTATTTCTCAACCTCTCAGTCATCCTCTGTTCTCTTTCCAAGTTCTACATCAAATCACACCTTTGAAATCATTCTTTCTTCTCCCAAATACACACTATGTCTTAAAACTCCTTCCTAGACAAGATGTATTTTCTTGCATCCCCAATTTTTTGAACACCACTGATAAGCATATATACTAACACAGCTTAAATAAATCCTGGCCATAATTGGCAGGTATGGGTGGCTGGATTTTCCTAATCTTCCATATTGTAACTGTTTTCTCTTTGCTAGCATTCCCTAGGCCTACTTTCCCCAATGTATGCCCTAACCTGGAGTGTTTTTCTCTGAATATCACATTTTGCTAAGTACTTTGGTAATCTGGAGAAGGCTTAGAGAAGGGCAATAAAGATGATGAAGAGCCTTGCATTCATATCATGTGAAAAACTGTTGAAGAAATGGAAATGTTTAGCTTGAAGAAAACTTATGGAGGATAAACTTGCTATTTGGTAGTATTTGAAGAATTGTCATGTAGAGGATAAAATAGGTTTGTTCTTCTTAACCCCAGGAAACGGAACTAGGGACAGTGAGTGGAAGCTACAAATGATCAGTTTTAAACTTGATGTGTAGAATGTCCTCAATATTAGAGCTACCCCAAACTGGAATAGGTGCTAGTAGATTCCTCCATACTCTTATCTCCTTCTTTCTGAAGTTTTTATTCAAAGATCCTCAGCTCTTTGTGTCATTTCTATAGTCCTGCTCTCTGGTAAGACACAATGGCCAGAAATGGTTTTAATTAAATCTTTACTAAAGTTTTAGCTAGTCTAAGACTTCTTAGTCTAAGAACTTCGTCTAAGAAGCTGGTTCTTCCAGGTTACAAAATATTGTTACCACAAGGACTCTAAGGAATTATTTGAATTGGGAATTGGAGCCCATGTCAGAGAAATATATATCTTGGTGACCAAGTTTTAGTATCCCTAATATAATAAATAACATTGCTCCTTGGACTAATGTATGGGAACAAGGTATTAATAATGAGGATTATATTCATTAGAAAGGTGGTATGGCCTCGTAGATAGAGTGCAGACCTCAGAGAAGGAAGTCAGAGGATGTCATCAGTGTGTTTTAGATACTCTGATACATACTGGCTATATGATTCAGGCTAAGCCACCAAACTTCTCAGTGACCTTGCTCTAAGACAAAGATTCTTAACCATTTTTTTGTACTCCTTTGGCAGTCTAGTGAAACCTATGCATCCATTCTCAGAATAATGCTTTTAAATAGTAGAAGGAAACACTAAATTTTCGTTAGAGGTTACTGAAAATAATGATGGAATTTTTTTTTCTGTCTTAAGTTCACGGACTCCCTGAAAACTATTGATGGGACTGTTTTTAGCCCCAAGCTAAAACCCCTCTTCTAAGACTAAAAGTTGTGAAGAATGTGCCTACTGACACTGGTGGAGAAAGTATTCACATCTGGAAGTTTACAATTCTAATGAAATCACAGGTCCTATCCTTGTCTCCATACCTACTTAAAACAACATATTTTCCTCAGCTGACTCCAATGGAGTATTGAAAGAAAAATGCAGCTTGTGTGTACAGTTAAATTTCTTTTCTTCTTCATTATTCAATTCCCTACTTTTAAAGATAAGATCCTAAATTTTTCAAGCTAAGCAGACCCGCCCAATGATCTTATTATGCTTGCCAAGATTATACTGTGCAGGAAAATTTCTTCATAAAGTTTCCCAGGAAACTAAATTTTTGGCAAGGTATCTGTGGGAACATTAAAAAGAAGGGGAGGGGGCGGAATTTTGTAACAGAATTTCAATGAAGTCAAAATAATACTCAGGCTGTTTCTGAGGCTTTGTGAAGGAGTAGGAATAATCTACACAAGGAAAATGGTTACAAACATATAAGGCAAAGGAAGACGCAAAATACTGCCAAGCAAGGAAGGCTTGCTGAGCAAGAGAAAAATAGTGATACAAAAAGACGCAGAGGCAGAAAATGGAGGAACTAAATAGCAATTAGTGACTGAATATTATACAAAGACTTAATATTCCCAAGATACAAAAGAGCACCTGCGAAGCATTGAATACCAGACCCTTTAATGAATATTGATTCATGGTGGGCAGTAAAAAAGAGAAAATTGCTGCTGTCACTTGCATTTCAAGCAAGTTGACAAACTGATGCTATGTTGTTTTTTTTATGGTTGGGTTATTTTCCAGGACTGTTAATCATATTCATCCTTCGAGACATCAAACCCAATTTCCCAAGGTTTTAAAGCCCTTAGTGTTTTTCCATCACATAAGTCAGAACACATGACTATAATGTTAATGTAGGCATAGATATAACCAAAGAACATTGAGATGTTTATATATAATGAAAAATCTCTTCCTATTGATTAAAATTCATAGGAAGGTTAATGTCAAATAAATATAGTGATAATATATTTCCATATTTTAATGTAACAAGTAGCCTTGGAATTAGAAATCATCCTTGAAGTATTATTTACCATGTGGACCATGTTTTTGGAAATTAGCATATATTTTTAATATCAATATTAAAATTTCCTAAAATCTTAGAATGTTAGAGTTCTTGGCAAACTACACTACTTTGGGTTCCCTGAACATGACATTCCATCTCCTCTCTTTTCCTTTACACAGTCTGTCTCCCTGTCCTTGAGCGTTCTTCTTAGAATCCCTGGTTTCATTCAAGGCTCAGTTCAAGTACCATCTTGGACAAGGGGTGTTCCCTGATTGTCCTAAGCATTAGTGCTTCCTCATCCATACCCTGGCCAAGTGACTTTTAGTTTGTTTGTGTACATACTATCCCTGTCACTACCACCCCTGCCCCCCCAAAAGCATGCTTCTTGAGGATAGAGACTGCTGTTCTTTGTCTTTTCATCACGAATATCTAGCAAAGTGACTGGCACCTAGAAGGCACTTAATATGTTTGTTAAATTAAATTGAAATTGAGTCATCTAATCTAACCACTTCATTTTATTTTTCACTTTTAAGTTGATGCTTTCTTCTTTTTACATAGCCATTTTCTAATATGAGGGAGATTTCAATGAGAGAGGGGTGGATATAACAAAGGAGGACAGGTAAGCATAACCAAATGACAAAGCAACTAAGTCTCGCAGCATATGTCACATTCCAAACTAGTAATTCTACACCTCTCTGTTGGAAAGAGGGGATAAAGGGGAATTGTGTCTCCATGATGACTCACTTAGTCATTTGGTATGTAATTTTCCAACTGAGTCCACGTCCTCCCATCTTTCTTGATTCTGGTTGCACACAGAAGCTCCAATTTTATTTCTTCAGAGGTAGCATGTTGTCCATGGAGGCACAATACTCAGAGCAAGTAGTGTGTCTATGTATCACCAGCTCCTTTTGGAGCCCTTTGGGAGATCCCTACTTTCCATTATAGAATATAGGACTCCCTGCCCTCATTAGGTTGAGGTCTTCTCCTATTGCAATCCCTTCCCATTGCCACCTTTCTCATTCTTGCAGTCCTTCTTGTTGAAAGATTAGGTTATGCCATGTATTTCCCTCTATCCTCCATCTGTTGTGTTGATTATTCACCTTCCCATTCTGCAATTTAGTCCAATAAAATAAGTAGATTTACCTGTAGGGGAATCGTGTGGTTTAGTCTATGGTATTTCAGACTTGTTTCTCCACCATCATTTATATTTCTTTACATGCCACTTTCATCTTTATCCATTTATGTACTTAAAAAAAACACTGCATGGTTCCTGTCTTGTTTTATTTTAACTCAAATAAGTCAATATTTCTCTTTCTTAAAAATAATCTGCAAAGACTAATTTAGGTCATTACTTATTTTTTTCTTTTATAGTTGTATTTATTTCCTTTTTATGTGTTTCTGTTTGGAATGTTTTCAAGTTGAATACTCTGCTCATGTCCGTTTTTCCCCCAAGAATTTCTCAAATGCCTCACTTTGTTGAGCAGCCATCTTTTTTCTTAATTAGGCTCAGATTTGCAGAGTTTATTATTTTGGGTTGTGTCTTGAGCACCTTTGCTTTTCATAATATATCATTACATTTTCTTCTGAGGTTCTTAGTGGATACAGAATAGTCTTTGTGCTATTTGAATTTCTTTTCCTTTATATTTGAAGATATTTCTCCTAGCTATTGTAGAATTTGTTGTTATTAACATTGATAAATTTAGCTACTATGAGTCTTAGATATTGAATAGAAGGTTGTTGGTTGTCATTATTGTTGCTGTTTTTCTGGAGTTGATTTGTGAGTTCTTTGGATCCACAGGTAATCTGTGAATATATGTTGGGTCAATTTTAGTATATGACAGTTCTTGACAGTTTTTTTGTGTGTCATTTCCTGCATTGTGTTCAGGTTTTTAATATCTCTATGCATTCTGTCCTCAAGATCAACAGTTTTTGCTTGTATAGAGATTATGTATTCTTTTAGCAATCTTACCTTTTGCTTCTCTTTTTCCAGGTTGTCTTTTACTTTAGCATATTTATTTTCCAAATCTGTTGTTCTCCTGTTTCTTTGGTGAGACTAGTCATTGTAGATTCATGGTTCTTTATATTGTGCCTATTATTTCTGCCATTCAAGCCAAATTTGCTCCCTTTTAACTTCTCTCATTATTTTTATTTCTCTTTTGAACTATTCTGGAATATTTTGTTATAGTTTCATTCTCTCTTAGGATTGCGAGGATTTTGTTTCATCAGGTATTAGTTAAATTTCCTTTGTCTTGTAATTTTTGTAAATTTTTTGAAGTTTTAGTACTCATTTTTAAAATTTTGCTGTGCTCTTTGTTAATTTATTTATGCTCTAAGTTTTTAATTGAATTTTCTTCATCTTGAAGAATTAGTAACTTTAGTCTTTTTTTCTCATATTTTCCTGTCACTCATTTTACGACTCCTTTGATAAGAACTGCAATCCTTCCTTAGCTTCCTACTTTCTTTTTTCTGTTTGCCTTTTATTTTATTTGTAGTTCATCAGAAAGCATTTACTTTCTCTCCCTTATACTCCCCCCAATAGAAACCCCCCCAACACATAACAAATATGCATAACAAAATTCTCTATTGGCCATGTCCAGAAATATGTATATTTCATACTTTCTCTTATGTCTACCATCTCTCTAGCAGGAGGTAGGTATCACTGGTCCTCTAGAATTCGAGTGGAATAGGTTTAGTGAAGACTTCTCAGATTGTAATTCTTCTCCCAGGGGTGAGGTAACACCAAGAGTCTCAAGGTTACAATATTTTTAGAGTGGAATAATTCCATATAAGGATATAAAACTGTGTAATACATTAGGGTCTCAATGATTGGATGAAACTTACATAATTCTTCGATGTTTTCATTTCAAAAGGGATTGGTTAGATTTCACATCTAGAATATAAGATCATATTCTCAGCTAATAAAGATAATGGTCAGTGGAGGGAGGTGGGGCTTGCATTAGGGTCTATAAATATCACTGCTTCTCCTTTGTCTTCAGCTTTTCCTGCTCCAGGTGAACTGGTACAGGAACTGCCCCGCTTCTCGAGAATCAAATAAATAAACTTTCTGTCATCACTTTGAGAGGTCTCTGAGTAATTAATTAAGTAGGGATCCAAGCCATCCCCACACACATTGATTAGAGTTCTTAAGTCTTTTAGTTTTTTCTGTGTTGCTGGTATTGTACAAATTGCTCTCCTAGATCTGCTCATTTTACTCTGCTTAGTTTGTACAAGTCTTCTCAAGCTTCTCTGAAATGATCCTTCTTGTCTTTTCCCATTATGTCTTGGAAACAGCGAGGTGGCACAGTGAGTAAAGCATTCAACAGACCTGAGTTCAAATTTGGCCTCAGACACTTACTAGCTGTGTGATCCTGGGCAAGTTACAATGAACCTGCTTCAGCTTTCATTTGTCTGTTGTCTTCTCCAATTAGATTGTAAGAATCTTGAAGGCAGGAACTGTGAGTGTGCGTGTGTGTATTTGTGTCCCCAGGGCTTAGCACAGTGGCCTGGAGCATGGCAGGTGCTTAATAGATATCTATTGACTTATTGATTGACATAATTGATATTGATTTATTAAAGATTGAAAGTCTTTTGAAAACTGCTGTTCATATCTTTTGACAGTTTATCATTTGGGAAAGGCTCTTATTCTTGTAAGCTTTAATTAATTCCTTATTTATGTTGGAAATGAGACCTTTATCCAAAAAGTTTACTGTAAAGATTTTTCCTAGTTAACAATTTCTCTTCTAATTTTAGCTATATCGACTTTATACATAAACTTTTAAATTTCATATAATCAAAATTGTTCATTTTATCTTCTGTGATTTTTTTCCATTCCTTGTTTCATCTTGAACTTTAGGGGGATTTACTTTCCAACACCTTTCATTCCTGCTTTTAGTAGTTTCTAGGGGGACAGTTTTAGTCTCAGGTAGATTTTATTCTCCTTTCCTTCAAGCTGGATATAACCATGTTCCTTGGCTTATTGCCCCAGTTCAGTTCATGCCTCTGGTCTCTGGCTGGGATGAATCTGCCATTTTTTGTAGTATCAAGGGAGGTTGGTATAGGTATTCCAGATGTTTTCCTAAAGCCTTACTGTTCAATAACTTAGCAGCAATCTCAGTCAAATAAAGCCCATTTATTTTACTTCTGGTTCTTCCTCAAGGGCCTGAATAGGGTCAATCTCTATTGCTTATTGCAAAAAGGTGAAGGACAGGCAGGGAGTGGGGGGGGTGGTGGTATACCCACACAGGTTCTGTAAGCAGGACAATTCCTGAGTGAGTTTCAAAGCACAAGCTCATAGGTCAGGTTATATGCCCAGGCTTGGAGGCTAGTAAGGGAGAGGTCTTGAGTTAGCACATTAAGAATTAGGGACCCTCAGAGTTAATTCATAAGAATTACCTGGTTGGACTTTTTCCTTTAATATCTTGAGTAGCTGTATAATAGCTGTAACTATTATATCTCTAGTACATAATTCCTCTTTTGAAATTATTAAATTTATCAAAATTTAGTGGACACTAGAAAAAAATCTGGTCTTCCATTTTTTTGGTCATGTGACCCAGAAATTTTCCCTGATATATTATCAAAGTCTCAAAAAACTGTTCTTGAGAAAAAAAGAGACCATTTATCAATTTTTGGTTTAGATTAACTTTAGCTAAGATTTTAAAACATTTTTCCTATAAATAAACCGTGGGAATTTCTATTAGGGAAGAAAATAAATTCTTGATGACAGCTGTCCAAAAACACTGCTATCCTAGTTTCAATAATTATAAGGTTGTATTAATAAAACTGTAGTTAATGTTCTTTCAGTACTTATCCATAAACTTCTCAGAAAAGAAATTTTATAACATTGATAAAGACATAAACATTCTGTTTTTTTCTGATTCTGTCCTGAAAGTTGACATATATTTTTATTATGACAGAATATTTCCTAATACTATACATGTTGGAAAGAGGGTCAGGACATCTCTGATCCCCATTCAGTTAAAATCTCAGAAGGTGTAGTTAAAGAAGACAGAGACAGATTGTAGAAATATGTCTGTACCTTGCTATCCTTTTATTAAATGGGAAGAATTACCCCCTGATGAAATTAGGGGAAGGTTTCCCATGGCTATCCAAAAGTTTGCTTGTGGCCTTTAAGAAGCTAACTTGTCAAGGCAGGGAAGCTTTTTGAAGCATGAGTCTTGGTAGTCCAGCAGCAAGCAAGTCCTAGGAGATAGGAGTTACCACCTCAACATGGCCCTCCCAAATTACAGGCTGGGTCCTCAATTAGAATTCCATCAAGGAAAACTTCTTCATATGTTTAAAGGGAATAATGGAGCATATACATATCTCTACACTTCACTCATTCATGTGAGGCAAGTGCTCACATGGTGGTCAAAAAAGCAATACAAGGACACTTACAAGAACTATGGAATTGATTGCTTGATGTGGGAGATGCTGGCAAAGGACCACCCAGCATGGTATACCCACAATAAAGGAAGCACTGTGCTCTATGAGCAAAGCAGAATTGGAAAAGCTCAAAATAAACATAAGATTCACAAATTTAGAGACTCCACCTCAAATGTTTAGATTGACTATTTGTGCCCAACCTGTAGCAGAATATTCCAGGCACAAATTGGGCTGATCAGTCACAGTCAGACACACTGAAACTTGACTCTAACATAGTGATATCACTTTGATACTCTTCAAGAATGAAGGACAACAGCCAACCAACACTTCATTCAGAATCTTTTTGTCTGTAGTCTGAGACTTTTTTGATTTTTGTCATTTGGTTGTGAGGGAGATTTTGATTGATGTGGGGTATCATGATCAACTCCCCTGCTCTCCACATATACATCTATAGTTTGATGCTATCTAGTTAAAAGTCACACAGTACAACATTCTCCAAAGAACCCAGGCAGGACTCAGGTGTGACACACCACCAGTGGAGAACTGCACAGAAAAAGTGGTGTAAAAGATGTTCTCAGGAAGATAGATGACAAGGGGAACTGCTCTTACAGTGAGGGACAAAGAGAACAGCATGTGAGCTTCACTGGTAACTAGGCAGTGTCAAGACATCTAGGCGAAGGTTCACAGAATAATGGGTGGCCCTTCCATAGAGGATTGGTGGGACGATGTACATTATACATATATATGTATATATACATATACATATATATATATATACTAATATAATATGATATGGTATAGTATAGTATGGTGCAATATAATATAGCATAATACAGCATAACATAACATAACAACAGGAAAAGGAGCACATAGGTTGTGCTCCAAAACAATGAGCACCTGTATTAATGAGATCAGATACCCAAAAAATAATCAAAGTAACTTCAGTGAATCTAAGTTGAGTGTGGATACTTACTCCATTGGGGTAGACTCTATCCTCATCATCTTATTCAGTATGAATCTTGTCTTACTTTTGTATTTGAGGAAGCTAAGTAGTATAGTGGATAGAGGGCTGACCCTGGAGTCAGGAAGACCTGAGTTAAAATCCAGCCTCAAGACTGTGTGTCTCTGGGCAAGTCACTTAACTTCTGCCTGCCTCAGTTCCTTTAGTTGTAAAATGGGGGTGATAATAATAACAACACCTACTTCCAGGGTTGTTGTGAGGATCAAATTAGAAAATAATTGTAAAATACTTAGTGGAATGCCTGGCACATAGTAAGTGATCTATAAATGTAGCTATTATTATGATTTACTCTTCAGGGTTATTGTAAAGAAACAAGACAAGATTTGTAAAGTATTTTGCAAACCTTAAAGCACTATAAAATATTATCATCATTTTCATCATCATTCCTGGAACCTAACACAGTGCCTAGTATATAGTAGGTGTTTAATAAATGCTTATTGATTGATTCAACTGTTAGCAGACATTAATGGTCAACTGATTCAATCCTACTAAACTCTGAGGATCTGGGACCTGGAGCACATGATGCCCATCCTGGTAATTTGTGCTTCCTCCACTGGGTGGAAGTGTTGAGAAATTTTCATCTCGTCTAGGACTCTTAGAGATTCAGGGAGTATCTATCCACTAGCTCTTTCATTTCATGTGTCAAAGAGCTCTACCAACAATACATCGGTGTGCCTATTTAACTATAACCCCTTAGTCTTTTTAGTCATTTTCCTTTTTTGTTTGGTCAATTTTGTTAACCTGATGGGTGTAAGATGAACATCAGAGGTGCAATAATGTTCTGTCCTCTGATTATTAGCAATTTGTGGCATTTTGTATATGGCTATAACTAACTTGAATTTCTTCCCTTGTGAACTGCCTGTTCCTCTTCTTTGACTATTCCTGGACTATCTCCAGTCATCCTGAAGAATATCTGATCACCAGATTCAGATGGCTCTGGAGGAGAAGTGAGGTTGGTGACCTGCACAGCTCTCCCTCACTCAAAACAAAGTCAAGTACAAGTCATGTCATCATTTCTCTGATGGCATGGTCTTCTTCGGGAACGAAGGATGAACACAACAACAACAAAGAGTGGATGCATTGTTAGATTTACTCAATTAAAAGCTAGGTCCAAGTCCTCCCCCATTGGTGACCTGTATTTTGGTGAGCTCCAGTCATCTGACCTGGCACAGTAACATTGGCTTTCCACAGAAAAGGACAAACATGCTTGGATGATGTATGTGGTTGTTTTCACTCCTAGGCTACAATCAAGAATTGAATAGATAGTACATAATAACCAACTCACAATGTATAATAAGGCAATAAAATGTCAATAAAACATCTGTGAGTCTGCCACTCATCTAAATTCCAGAAACACCCAGATGGTACAGAAACTTTGTCTACTTAGAAAGTATAGGAAATGCATAATTTGAGTTTAATTCCAAAGGGGTACCTACATAGAGGCAGAAATTCTGGAGGAATCCTGGACCCAGGACTCATAGCATCAGGCATAAGCTTGTGGTCTGGATAGTTTTGAGAGCTGATAGAAGCTGTTCCCAGTTGGACCTACCTTTATCTGGCCAGAAACCTCTAGTCTCATCTCGCTACAGCTAGCTCATCTCTGGTACAATAGAATGGGTGTGCCCAAAGGTTGAACCATGTGAAGAGAAACTAGCTGCCATTTTCCCTATTCTTCCTTTCTCCTATATCTTGAACCTGGCACCTCTTTTCCACAACTGAGGTCACCTCCTGTGATATATACATATATATATATATATGTATATATATATATATATATATATATATATATATACATATATATTTATATATATACACACACACATACATATATCTTATCTCTAGGTAGTTGGTGCAGTGGGTAGAGTGCTGGACCTGGAATCAGGAAGATCCAAGTGTAGATCTGACCTCAGATATTGTTGCAAGATAAGGCCAGTGGTCTTCCCTTAAGGAAGGCTGTAGCTCATAGAATTTATACATGGAAACCACTACCTTAAAATTAGACCACAGAAAAATACTGAAAGTACTATTTTTAAGATTAATACAGCTATGTGTCCAGGTACTTACTAGTTGTGTGACGCTCAGCAAGTCATTTAACTTCTGTTGGCCTCACTTTCCTCATCTGCAAAAAGAAGATAATAATGGCACCTCCCTCCTAGGATTGTTGTGAAGATAATGACACAATATTTATAAAGTATTTTGCAAATCTTAAAGCACTATATAAATGCCGGCTGTTATTATTGTTTGTAGCCAGTCTCTATCCCATTGAGGAAGAGGAAGAGAAGCTATAGAGTGAGAAGAATCACATTGATATTTAAAGGGTTAAATGGCTTAACTCTTATGTCTAGTTTGAAGATGAGGAGAAATTATTTATATGTATTTACATATAAACTATATCTATCAACAGTATATATATATATACCATACATATATGCAGGTATATAACTTAATCAATAATTAATTTTCAGAGGATTCAATAACAAATATTACACAAAAGTCAAATCATCCAGGCTGGCTTCTCTGGCACCTTTGTTTATTAGGTACAGTTTTTCTCACATACAATGCATTTAATCAAGAAGAGGATAGTTGTGGCTCAGAGCTATAAAAGCCTTTGGAACAAATCCAATGAGCGATATTAAAGGCAGAGGTGAGAATTCAAATGAACATACAAGACAATGGAGATAAGGGAAGGGAGAGAAAGCCTCCAAATCGATTTGCAAAAATAACGATTATTACTGATAAGCCAATAACCTATACTCATAAAAGACAAAATTTTCCCCAATTAGCCCCATAATTCCCTCCATGGCTCACGAAGGAGGAAGATCCAGAAGAAGGTAATTGAAAAACACAGCTGTTCACTTGGCTTTGCCTTTGAGGCTGAATGCAGGTTTGGATGAAGTGTGACAAAAGGGCCAAAGGACAAGAGGACAGAGGGAATGGAGGGGAAAAGAAACAGAAACTTAATAAGTACCTACTATTTGATCCTAAGGTCATAGATTTAGAACTGGATGAGAATGTAGAGATTTTCAGATGAGAAATGGAGGCCAGTGTAGTGGATTAAGTAACGTTTCCAAGAAGGTAAATGACAGACAAACCATGATCTTCCAACTCCAAATCCAGAAAGACATGTGGAACTATTAAAAATTCTTCAGTGTGCCTCATAACACCATTGCCACCCATATACAAGGTCTGGTTTTGGAATACAGATGTATTTTTCCTATCATCATACTCCTTGTTAACACTGGGGTCCTAGATTTGGCATGTTTAAGAAGTTCATTGTTGTTCAGTTGTTTCAGTCAGGTCTAATTCTTAGTGACTCCATTTGGGGTTTTCATGGCAAAGATACTAGAGTGGCCATTTCCTTCTCCAGCTCATTACAGATGAGGAAACTGAGGTAAACAGTGTTAAGTGTTCACATAGCTAGCAAGTGTCTGAGGCTGGATTTGAATTCAGGTCTTCCTGACTCCAGGCCCACTACCTTATCCATTGTGCTGTCCTGTTCATACACAGTCCAATTCAGGAGACAATGAGATACTGAATTTGAAATTCTAACTGACATTAAAAACTTAGAATGTTAGGTCTGGAAATCATCTGATCGAACATCCTTATTCTACTGATGAAGAAGTTGAGGCTTAGAGAGGTGAGGACATTTACTCAATGTCACACTAACTTCTTTGGACTTCAGTTTCCTTTTCTATAAAATGAGAGGAAATAAGATTGAGAGCTGGATCTGGAATCTGAGAATGTGGATTCAGATCCCAGCTCTGATGCTCACTACCTGGATGACCTTTGGCAAATCACTTAACATCTTGAGGCTTCCCTTTCCTCATCTGTATAATAAGGAGATAGATGACATGAATACCTTTCAGGTCTGCATCTATAATGCCATGACCATTTGTGGGGACATTGTGGAAGTGGTTCCTGCTCATATACAGATTACTTTAAATGCCCTTTGACATCCCTCCCAAATCTGAAATTATGTGATTTTATCAGTGCCATTACTTGGCACCTATTGTATAATTCTTCCTTGTTGCCCTCTGTTTAATCTGAAGAAGAGAAAAGAATTTATGTTTACACAGAATTAGTTTTCGCAGGGAAGTTAATAACTGAAGTACACATTGCCCAAAAGACAACTTGACTAAGTTGACCAATTATGACCTGTCAGAAGTTTCTTCAAAACTCACAACAGAAAATTGTGCTTTCTTTTACCCTTTGAAACTTTGAGTGAAGTAATGGAATGTCCAAAACTTAACCACTCTGGAAATTTTCCATATTAGATAGTGGTTATTATTTTCTCTTGCCAGACACGTTTTTTTTTTTTTACAAAATGGAATCTTTCTCCTCTTCCAGGGATCTGTTCCAGGGCAAGGAGAGGAGAATACGGATGACTAACAAAAAGGGTAGTGGAAGATCCCACAAGGGGGAAATCAGAAGTGAGGGAGGGAGCCTTACTACCTCGCATCAGAATGTTGAAGTTAGATCCATCCTCAGACCACCTTGTCCAGACCTCTAACTCTTAAGTAAAACAAGAGGGAGCTGAGCCTTAGTGAAGTGAAGAGATTTTTTCAAAATCATGTAGAAAGCTAGTAACAGAACAAGGGCTAGAACCTGGATCTGCAGTTCTACTACATTAAGATGGGAAACTATGAAGACAGATGAGGACTCCAGGATGATACAAGAATAGACCAGTAGGCTGTAGTGGAAAGAGGGTGGCATAGGGATCCATAAATGGTGTTTCCCTGTTGCTTGGGTAGGTGGGTGGGGCTGGGGAGATGAATCTTTTTGTATTAGGTACTCGGTAATAAATTCCTGAAACACCTTAGGGAGGTATATTTGATATGGAAGAAGTCTGAAACTCAGTTCTTTCAGTTTTGAGAGGTGATCTGAGAACCCCAGGCATAACAGGCTCAATATCAAGTATTAGGATGGAAAACAGAACAGGAAAGGCAATAATTTCCTGTCCTAACTGAAGCTGTTCAATAGGGTGGTAGTCTTACTACCTCACACAGAAGGTCTTTGGGAGAACAGTCACTGCCTCCTGATATAAGAAAGAGGGGCAAGAGTCAGACAGCAGCATGAGAGAGCATTACTAGGAACTTGTTTGTACATGGAGACATACAGGATCAAAAAAAAAAAAAAGAGAGAGAGATAAACCTGTTTCTGAATAGCTTGTCTTTTAGGTAGCAGAGAATTCAATAATGAAGAAGCAAATTACACCTATAAAAAGCTTAGACTAATCATGACTGGGGTCCAATGTAACTGTCCAAAAACTAGGCAAAATGAGAGTAAAGAATCCAAGGGAAGGGGATTCAATTCTTTTGTCCCAGGCAAGTCAAATTACTGCCATCTGCTTGGTCACCATCTCCCCTCAGAGTTCGATGGAGACAGTGCAGGTCTGAACCCAAGAACCTTTGGAATAGCAATGTTTCCAGGCCAGTGTCCTCAGCCACTATCTTGGGAAACAGCTCTTGTGGAGATGCAGCCTGGCAACTACTCCTGCAGGTGCTACTGCCACAGCTGCTGAAGACCCAGAAAGGAGAGTTCTGAGTCATTGGCACTGTGAATTGGTTCCCCATTATGAAGCAATGTGATTTTATCAGTGGAAATGATGTTAAAGAAGAGGCAGTGGTATCTGCTTTGTAACTGCACCATAGGGGCCATGAGATCTTTCCCTCTGACCTGCAGCTGAAACCTTCAGTGTATGTTGTCTTCCCCATGAAAATATGAGCACTATGAAAGCAGGGTCTATCTTACTTTTCCATTTTTACCTCCAACATTTATCACAGTGCTTAGTGCATAGAAAATATATAAATATTTAATAAATACTTCATTTGTTCATTAAATTAAACAAATAGTGCCTTCTGTGTGCAACATCCTGGCCACCAGGGCTAGTACAGTTATCCCTTCCACACTGCAGCGGGGTTAGGCCCTGGCACCTCCTTCATCAGGAAAATTTATGTAACATTTTTTGGCCCTTCTTTCATGACAGAGAAGAAGTCTAAATTATTATGGTATTAAAAGAGAAAATATGTTGACATTATATAATCCTATACATATATTTTATGCATTTCTGAGTTTCTCAGCTTTTTCTATGTTATCTGCTGGCCTTCATGTGTTGTCTGTGGCTTCTGCAAAACTTCCCCTAAATTCTCATTTAATTTCTTATGCTGACCTGGGATACGTGAAAACTGCGATAGGGCAAGTCATGATGTGGAAGGAATAGCTATACTTTCTTAGCTGGGATCAGGAACTTTTCTAGTTGAGTCTGAGTGGAGTCAAATCAAGTCTCCACCTGCCTCACTATCTCTGTGCTACAAAGGAACATTTTTAGGCAAGTGACGTCTTGTGTCATTGCATGTTAAGGGCAGTTCATTTAGACAGGTTGATTGAGTCAGCAGGGGCCTTGGAGGTAAGCTTGTCCAGTCATGTCATGGTATAGCAGAGGCAGTTGAGGCCAAGAGAAAGGACATACTCACAGTCCTGTAGTAAATTAGCGGCAAAACTATGACTAGAATCCCTCTCCCAACTCCTAGCCCAGTGCCTATTCCACTGTGTCAGAGAATGGTAAGATCATAAATTTGGAGTTCAGTCCCCTCATTCCACAAATGAAGACACCAAGGTCCAAAGAGGTTGAAGTGACTCTCCAAAGGTCACACAGAAGAGATGAGATTGAAACCCAGGTCCTCTGATTTCAAATTCCGTCTTTCTTGATTGTACCATGCCATGCTCAGCCTTTTCCCCAACCCAGATCCTACACAATCACATATAGCTTGCTAGATATTGATAGGATCTAACTGCGTAATTACAGTGCAGGCATATTGTACCCTTTGTGTATAATTATAATAAAGTTCACGTAATTTTAAAAAATTCTCAAAATGACAATCAATGTCATGTTACCTACTTTCCCCTTTATATTAATTAAACCACAGTCTTCAAATGAAACTAGAAATAAAAGGACACAACCATTCAAAGTTAACCTTTACCTTGCCATTTGATTCTGTTTCAGAATTGTCTGTGAATCTGTAGAAAACTAAAGACTTGAGTTTTCAGTGTCTTATTTTAATTTTTAATCTCCTAAAGTCCACATTCATAATATTCTCTGATACAAGCAGGTGGGAGTGAAAGAGTTTCCCTTGACTTGTGGATGCTCTAAGATATCCCTCCCTATTAGGGTTTGAGAGTTAATGGGGAGACACATTTACTCACATGAAAAGAAACGGGGGTTTAGTCAAAGCCAAAGAGGATCAGACACTACCCTCCCTTAAAAGAGTTTGGTAATCCAAGAAGGTCAGGGCATCAGCCCTGAAACTAAAAGCCTTTGTCCTTTCTTTAGCTTATTGCTAACTCCTTTTCCTCCTCCAATCCCCAGATTCTTGCTTTGTACTCCATGGTTCAAGAGCTCTTACAAATTTTTATTGTATTTTGTTTTCATTGTGAACTTAAGGATCATCAACAAAAAACAAGGATTTCTATATACAAAGAACACGAGAAAGCTTGTGATGTCATGATTTTCTATTAGACATGTCTAACTTTTTCAAAATACAGATAAAATTTTAGAGGAGAATAAGAAAGTTGCAGGTGGCACAGTGGATAGAGCACTGAGCTTGGAAGCAGAAGGACTCCTCTTCATGAATTCAAATCCCTCAAATAAGTCCTACGTACTCATTAGCTGTGTGACCCTGGGCAAATCACTTAACCCTCTTTGCCTCAGTTTCTTATCTGTGAAATGAGCTGGAGAGGGAAGTGGTAAGCTATTTTGTATCTTTGCCAAGAAAACCCCAAATGAGGCCACAAAGAGTTAGACATGACTGAAATAACTCAACAGCAAAGTTGTCCTACTTGTTTGTGTTTCCTTCTGAACTTTTTTGTTTTTTTCTTTTCTTAATAGATTTTTCCACACAACTTGGGCAATGTCTCCCTACCTAGGTGGCCCAGGGAGCAGAAAGCTGGATCTCGAGTTAGTAAGATCTGAGTTCAAATGCAGCCTCAGATACTACCTGATTGTTTGACTGTAGGCAAGTCAGTTAATTGCTGCCTGATTCAGTTTTCTGGTCTGTACAATGAGAATAATAATAAGAGATCTTATCTCCCCTGGTTTCATGAGGATCCAATAAGATAATATTTGTAAAGACCTTTACACACTGCCTGATATATAGTAGGTGCTAATAAATGATTGCTCCTTTCCCCTTACCATCCTGAGAAGATCCACATGAACACAAAAGGTTGAAGATTTAGCATTGATGAGGAATGAACCAATGAGCATCAGCAAAAGGAGGAGGCAGGGGCCAGGGGAATGCCAACTAAATATGAACTTTGGAAGAAGTAATTTAACTGAATATTATAAAGTGGGTGGCCATTTGGGGAAACCTATAAAGTAGGCAATGGGTGTCAGGCCATCTCCACTGTAGCAGGTAACCAGCCCTGCTATTCATCCTTTTACTCCTTCTTGACTAGCTATAATCAAGTATTATTGCCTGTAGGATACAATCCAAACACCTGCATATGGCATTTAAAGCCCTTCACAATTGACCTCAACCTATCTTTGCAGCCTCATTACATATCACTCCCCGTCACAGTGTTAGTGGTCCAGTCAAACCAGTGGCACTAATGTTCGTCAGATGTGGTTTGCCTTGGCTTCCCCCGTGCTTATAATTCACCCTCTTCTCACCTCTGTCTCTTGGAATGCCTTATTTTCACGCTCAGCTCAAGGACAACCTTCTGCATTGGGCCTTTCTCGATTCTTCTAACTGCTAATGTTCCCCCAACTACCTTAAATTAATTTTGTACATAATTTATATTGTCTCCCCCAATAAAATATAAGCTTCATGAAGGCAGGGACTGTTTCATTTTATCTTTGAAATTCCAGCGTTTTGTTCAATGCCTGTTACATAGTAAGTGCTTAGTAGATGCTTATTGATTTATTGGTTGACCTGAATTGTATGATTGCTATGGTGGCATTCTATTGCCAAAGCGCGTGACCCTTTTTGGGGATGTTGCTGAAGATAGAATTGCCATTAGAGGTTAACTAAGCCAATCCTTTTCTTTATTCCCCTGACTCAGATGACACTTCCCTGTGACTCTTTGATTCTTGTCCCAGAAAACTCCTCTGAATTTGCAGTCCATGTAAACTTTCCTGAACGGGGGAAGTGTGGACCCTCTGACTCAGTCAACTCTGAGCAGCACCAAGCTACAAGGCCAGGAGGGAAGGAAGGAAATAAGCATTTATTAAATACTTACTGCATGCCAGACACTGTGCTGAGCCCTTTACAAATATTATCTCATCTAATCTTCACAACAACCTTATCGCCCTTTTATAGTCAAGGAAACTGAGGCAGATGGAAGTTCAGTGACTTGGCATGAGTCACACAGCAAGTAAACATCTCAAGACAGATGTGAACTCAGTTCTGGCTCCAGGCCCAGTACTCTATCCACTTCACCACCTGTCTGCCTCACACAAACATGAATCAATTGATCAATGAGCACTATGCTAAATGCTGGGGATACAAGAACAAAGAATAAACCACCCCGATTCCAGGAGATGTGAGAGTTGAATCTCTGCCTGTTTATGGAGCCAGTTCAGCTTTGAGGCCTAAGTTAAAAAGCGCTACCTTCTGGGTCCAGCCTAGCAGGTCTGAAACAAGGGCTCATTCAGCATCGAAACTGAATTTGGTTGTGGAATTGATGGAGTCAAGGCTGTTTAAAGTTTGAGCCTCCTCTTCGGAGAGACTGAGGTAATATAGGAGACAGCATGTACCTCTCTCTCCAGGTGCTGGAGGAAAATGTCTGCATTTTTGTTCTTGTTATATCTTTGAAGTAAATATCCTTTTGCAAAAGTTAATAAGTGTTAATTGTTTGAACAGAACAGAGGAGCTGGTCACTGGCAGTTAAAATTGGGGGAATAATAATGATAGCAATCATTTCTATAGCACTACTATGTGCCAGACACTGTACCAGGCACAGATTTACAAAGGCTATCTCATTTTACCTTCACAGCAACGCTGGGAGACAGGTGCCATTAGTATCCCTGTTTTACATTTGAGGAAACCAAGTCAGACAGAGGTTAATGACTTGCTTAAGGTCACACAGCTAATGAGTATCTTGAAGCCAGATTTTAACTCAGGTCTTCCTGATGCCTAGAACTCTATTCACTGTGCCACCTATTTTGAATGAGGCCAGACTGTGTGTGCATACATATATATATGCATATTACTTATGTACACACAGAGGTAATTACGTATATGTCTACACATGTGAGTGTATATGCACATGTCTACATGTAGTACTGACATGCATGTAATATATGAGTGTGCATATACATTCACATATGTGTATAGTCTCGTACACAGAGAACAATACATAAATAATAAATACAACTAAGTAGAAGGTAGTTAAAAACAGGGGAATTAGGGAAGGGCAGTAGTTGTTCCAGACATTCAGGTAGAAGGTGCTGCTTGAGCTGCACACTGAAGGAGGAGGAGGAGTCAGTGAGGTAGAGATAAGGAGTCAAAACATTCTGGGCTAGGGGGATGGCCAGCAGAAAGGCACAGAGATTGAAGGCCAAATGTGAGAAACAGTTTAGCAGGATCATACAGTGTTAGAGGGCTAGTAATAGTTAATGAGGCTGAAAAGATAGGTTGAGGCCAGGTTGTAAAGGCTTTGAAAAACAAACAGAGAAGTGTATATTTTACTCTAGATGCAATAGGGAATGTACTGAGTAGGGCAATAGTTAGATCTGTGCTTAAGAAAGATCATTTTGGTAGCTGTGAAGGCCCTTTATGGTTTGCAAAGGAGTGCAAAGACACATGATCTGATATTGGTATCCATAGATAGTTAAGCAGAGTAGGGCTTACCCTCACCTCTACACTACGGATTTTTCCTCTTTAGGAAATCTCTGATCCCAGATGGAATATTATCATTATTATGAATTTGCTCTAAATAAGCCCATTTTCACATTTTTTAAAGCTGGCAAAAAGTCATTTTGAAAGTGTAGCTTTGAAAATTGATATTGGCAAATTATAATTTGAGACCCTATTCCTAGGAAGCAAAAAAGATTTGTCACAAAACTTTGGGGCTGAAAAAGAGGTGGCCAAAACTATTCTCTTTGCTAGAACACAAAGTTACTTATCTTTTGTTGTTTATTTCTTTAAGAAGTAGCTATCAGGGGCAGAGCTAAGATGGCAGAGTAGAAAAATACACATACTCTAGTTCTTCCCCCACAGCCCATAAAATACCTGTAAAAAATGACTCTTAACAAATTCCAGAACAGCAGAAGCCACAGAATGACAGAGTGAAAGAGATCTCCAGCCAAAGGTAACCTGGAAGGCTGACAGGAAATGTCTATCCCATAGGACGCTAAGCAGAGCAGAGCCCAGCCCTGGCTGCATGGCACCAGTAGGAACAGGACTGGAACAGACCTCTGGGGCAGAATCCCCAGCAGGGAGGGTCTCAGATCCCTCAACCTACAAGTGCCAAAGAAAGCTTCAAATGTCAGTGAGAGGGCTTTCCCAGCTGGGTGAGAGGGGAGCAGGGTCCCTCCCACCCCCAACATGGACCCCAGGCATCAGTGGCAGCAACAGCAGCAGGACAGCAGCGCTGTGTGGCAGTGGCTGAGTCGGGCAGCAGCTTCTATTGTTGGAGCAGCTCAGCTTAAAGCCCTTGGGGGAATTGAGCAGCTTATCTGAATCTCAGCCCTGAACATAGTCCTGGGGTGAGGAGGAGCACTAGGACTCTCTTTTTGACAAAAGATTCAGAAGTCAAGTAACTGCCCCAAAAAGGAAAACAAATAAGACCAGAGAAGGTTACTTTTTTGGTGAACAGATATTTCCTTCCATTCTTTCAGATGAGGAAGAACAATGCATATCATCAGACAAGTCAAGGCTTCTGCATCCAGTACCTCCAAAACGAATATGCTTGAAAAGCGAGTCAACAGCTTGGTAAAGAAGACCCAAAAATGCTGAAGAAAATAACACCTTTAAAAATAGGCTAACTCAATTGGAAAAAGAGATCCAAAAAGCCAATGAGAAGAAGAAAGCTTTCAAAAGCAGAATTAGAAAAATGGAAAAGGAGTTTCAAAAACTCACTGAGGAAAATAGTTCTTTTAAAACAGTGGAACAGAGGGAAGCTAATGCCTTTATGATAAACCAAGAAATTACAAAACAAAACCAAAAGAATGAAAAAATAGAAGATAATGTGAAATATCTCATTGGAAAAACAACTGGCCTGGAAAATAGATCCAGGAGAGACAATTTAAAAATTATGGGACTACCTGAAAGCCACAATAAAAAAAAGAACCTAGACATTATCTTTCATGAAATTATCAAGGAAAACTGCCTTGATATTCTAGAATCTGAGAGCAAAACAATATTGAAAGAACCCACTGATCACCTCCTGAAAGAGAACTGAAAAGAGAAGCTCCTAGGAATATTATGGTCAAATTTCAGATTTCCCAGGTCAAGGAGAAAATATTGCAAGCAGCTAGAAAGAAACAATTTGAGTATTGTGGAAATATAATCAGGATAACATAGGATCTGACAGCTTCAACCTTAAGGGATTGAAGAGCTTGGAATAGGATATTCTAGAAGTCAAAGGAACTGGGATTAAAACCCAGAATCACCTACCCAGCAAAACTGAGTAATACTTCAAGGGAAAAAATAGTCATTCAATGATATAGAGGATTTTCAAGCATTCGTGATGAAAAGACCAGAACTGAAGAGAAAGTTTGACTTTCAAATACAAGAATCAAGAAAAACATGAAAAGGTAAACAGGAAAGAGAAATCATAAATGACTTTCTAAAGCTGAACTGTTTATATTCCTACATGGAAAGAAAATATATGTAACTCTTGAGACTTTTCTCAGTATTTGGGTAGGTGGAGGGATTATACATACACACACATGCACACACACACACATTTAGACAGAGAGCACAGATTGAGTTGAATCAGAAGGGATATTTATAAAAAAATAAAATTAAGGGGTGAGAGAGGAATATATTGGGAGGAGAAAAGGAGAAATGGAATAGGGCAAATTATCACTCAAAAAAGAGATGAGAAAAATCTTCTTCAATGGAAGAGAAAAGGGAGGAGGTGAGAGGGGAAAAGTGAAGCTCACTCTCTTCACATATGGCTTAAGGAGGGAATAACATGCTCACTAAACTTGGTATGAAAATCTATCTTACACTATAGGAAAGTAGGGGAGAAGGGGACAAGTGGGGTGAGGGGGATGATAGAAGGGAAGGTAAATGGGAGAAGAGAGTAACTAGAAGTAAACACTTTTGGGAAAGGACAAGGTCAAATGAGAGAATAAAATAAAGGGGAGACAGGGTAGGATGGAGGGAAATATAGTTAGTCTTACACAACATGACTATTATAGAAGTCTTTTGCAAAATGGCACATATATAGCCTGTATTGAATTGCTTGCTTTCTCAGTGGGGATGAGTGGGGAGGGAGGAAGGGAGAGAAGTTGGAATTCAAAGTATTAGAAATGAATGTTGACATTGTTATTGCATATAAGTGGGAAATAAGAAACACAGGTAATAAGGTATAGAAATCTATCTTGTCCTACAAGAAAAGAGAGAAGATGAGGATAAGGGAAGGGTGAGGTATGATAGAAGGGAGGGTACAATGAGGGAAGGGGTAATCAGAATACAAGGTGTTATGGGGTGTGGGGAGGGGAGAGATGGGGAGAAAAATTGAAACTCAAAATTTTATGGAAATGAATGTCGTAATCTAAAAAAAAGTTATCAGCATGTGACTAATATAAAAATTTAATGAAGAGGGAAACTATCACCCTCTAATGTTTAAGAAATCTTCAGAATCAGATAAAGACTCATACCATGGTTTTCTCCATGGATTCAAATAACATTTCCTTTTCCAATTAACTCTATTTCTGTCATAGTCTAGGACCAAAATAGCTTTCTTTTCTGACCTTAAGGTCTAAAAGGTTGCATTATAATATGAAATGTGAAAGCATCCTTAAAAAAAATTAACATGTGATTCATAAAAGACAGCAAATAACCTGCTATCTGAGCACTCTGGCACATAGTCTTCAAGATACCAGGACTTTCTTTTCTGCCCCCTAGATGAAGTTTTTGTTTTTGTTTTTCATTTTTCACAGAGAAGATGCCGACTTTGTATTCCATTTAAGACTTCCCCATGATGAATTAAGGAGAGAACTTGAACAATATTTCCATTAGATAGGTAGGCATGGATGGGTTGCAATCTACCTTATTGGAAGGAGTCCCCTCCTTATGTCATAGATCAATTGGATCATGGGATCATAGGTCTAGGGCTGGAAAGAGACATCTGATTTGCTCCATGTCATACTGGTGACAAGCATCAACGGCATGATTTATTGTGACTCAAAGAGCCAGTGACCTTTCCATGGTGTCATCCTTGGTTTAGTTTTAAGACAATGCAGGAAGGTCACATTCAAATATTCAGGTTAGTGATTCTTAACTTTATTTGTGTCATGGAGCTCTCTGGCAGTCTGCTGAAGTCTAAAGACACCTTCTCAGAATAATATTGTCAAAAAAATTCCAAATTTAAAGGAAATACTAAATTTCTATTGAGATTAGCAAAAATGAATGTAACTTGAGCCCCCAAACCCATTGTTATGAGACTCTCTTTATTGGTGGAGATCAATGCTCTGCACCTGTGTGAAGGTAGAGCTGAAATTGTTGAGAAAAAAGAGACATCTCTTCAGGCTCTTCAGTCTTCTTTGGAATCATTTTCTGGCTCCTAGCTTTTACAGAGAAGATGGAGACCAACCTCACTTCAGGTTTCTGAAGGGAGAAAAAGACTGGGGGGAAGCCAGAATGAGAGGAGCTGGCAGTATCGGCCACACCCTTATTCCCAGCTTGCTGTTACAGAGACTTTAGGGAATTTCCCTTTTAGGTGAGATCTGGGAATGTCTCTTTTGGTTGAGTTGAGTTTTACCTCATTTCCATTGAGATAGGTCTTTCTATATTATCTGATACACAATCATATACATATATTTCTCTAATTTCGGTTTTATTATTGACTTGGATAAATGGGTTTGCTATTTGCCATGTATGGTTATTGTAGAGCTGACATTTGGAGAGAAGGGAATCAAACTTTGGATATAAATGAAGATGCCTGAGGGACATCTTCCTCATTAAGCAACAGCAATCAGGAGTTTAGAGTGAACCTAAAAACTACATCTCCTAGACTAACAATATTAAAGGGAGCTGATAGATATAATTCTTGCCTAGTACTACCTCTACCCAAGGAGGGCAGAGGGACCAGCCTCTCTGAATCCAATCTCCTCCTTCCTTTCCTGGCATGATTTAACATTTTCCTTGAATAAAAGTAGGAGGAGAACACACTAGATATGTCTAGTCTTGCCTCTCTTTGAGCCACATACAACATGTCATGCTATATATGGGGCATAAACTTATTATATAAGATATAGTGTTTTCCCCTTCCCAGTTCATAGATATCTTTTTTCAAAAGTTAATTTTAATTAATTAATTTTCAGAAATTAATTAATTTTTAGCTTTCAACATTCAGTTCCACAAGCTTTTGAGTTTTAAATTTTCTCTGTTTCCCTCCCCTCCCATCTCCCAAAGATAGCATATGATCTGATATAGGTTCTACATATGTATTCATACTAAACATATTTTTACTTTAGTCATGTTGCAAAGAAGAATTAGAAACAATGGTATGAACCATGAGAAAGAAGAAACAAAACAAAACAGAGAGAGAGAGCAAATATTATGCTTTGATCTGCATTCAGACACTATGGTTCTTTCTCTGTATTGGGATAACACTTTGCATCATGAGCCTTTTGGAGCTGTCTTAGAACTCTACACTGCTGAGAAGAGCTAAGTCTATCAAAGTTAGTCATTGCACAATGTGGCTGTAATTGCTTACAGTGTTCTCCTGGTTCTGTTCCCCTCCATGAGGATCAGTTCATATAAGTCTTTCCAGGTTTTTCTGAAGTCCATCTGCTCATCATTTCTCATAATACAATAGTATTCCATTACATTCATATACCACAACTTGTTCTACCATTTGCCAATTGATGGGCATCACCTCAATTTCCAATTCTTTTCCACCACAAAAGAACTGCTATAAATACTTTTGACATGTGAGTTCTTTTCCCATTTTTATGATCTCTTTGGGATACAGCCCTGGAAAGTGGTATTGCTGGGTCAAAGGGTATGCACATTTTTATAGCTCTTTGGGCATAGTTCCAAATTGCTCTCCAAAATGGTTGGATCAGTTCACAAATCACCAACAATGCATCAGTATTCCAATTTTCCCACATCTTCTCCAGCATTTATCATTTTCCTGTTTTGTTAGCCAATCTGATATTTGTAATGTGGTACCTAAGAGTTGTTTTGATTTGCATTTCTCTAATCAATAGTGATTTAGAGCATTTTTTTCATGACTATAAATAGCTTTAATCTCCTCATCTGAAAACTGCCTGTTCATATCCTTTGAGCATTTATGGGGAATCATAGACATCTTAAAAAGTGTCTAAGAAACCCTTGGGAGTCCATAAACCCCAGTTTAAAAGCTCTTTTTGGGGATAAATATAAGAAACTAAGCACCATGTATGGTATAATAAAGTCCTAGTGACCATAGACTGTGAACACAATAATTTAACTTATAATTTAACTGAATTTAACTGAATAATTTAGTTGAATGCTTATATTCTTATCAGCACTTATAGGTCAATTTTTTTTCAAATTAATTGCCATGGGGAAAATGTTATATGTTCTTTTTTTATTAGAGGATTAGATCTTTTCAAAAGAAAATAGAAACAAAAATCATTCCTTGCATTTACCCATAGCCTTAGTTTCAAGATGAAGCCTGTGACAAGAGGCTAGTTACATTTAGACCAGTCTTCAAAGAATTAGTGTTGAATATCATCCAGAAACTTGCACAACAACTGTGGCTGGGATGGTTGGGTATTTTTGTGGGGCTATGTAAATGGAGACTCTTTACACCTGCTCCCAGAGGTCTAGATCAGCCTACTGGGCTGCTTCCAAATTCTCGTCATGTCAAGAAGTGTAAATGTGAGAGGTAGCCCAGGTCTCTCTGAATTGTGCTTACTAAGATCACCAAGAATCTCCTGAACCTCCAGTTTCAGGAATTCCCCACCTAGGACTTGCCTGTGGAACTCTTTCATCTTGGTGTCTGACCAGAGTCAGCATTTGTCAGTACTTAGGTAACAACTATTTAGTTTGGCTTGTGTTTGTGAGCAGGTTGAAACTTATGGTTAAACATTTTTAAATATGTCAAATGTTAATGGAGAAAAATTAACAGTGTGCAGTATTTTTTTTCTCTGTCTGGATTGGTGATTTCACTGATATTGAGAACTGTCTCTACCAATACAACTGGGCAATTTCTCATCTTAGATGTCTGAAGCACTAAGAAGTTACCTGCCTTATCTAAGGTCACACAGGTAGTATGTGCCAACGCATGACCTGAAGTCAGGTCTTGCAATCTGCCCTTTGTCTACTATGCCTTTTGCCCCTATGTTTATTTTAGTAATATTTTTAGAGAATTGTTTTCATTCTAATTATGTCTAGCCAATAGCTAAGGAAAAGAGGAGCAGGAATGAGTTTAGCCACACCCAGGAAAGAGATATAGAGTAAAGCAATAAGGATTTCGAACCATGACTAGGAGACTGGGGTCAGGAATACTTGGAAGTTCTTAGTAACATGGACCCAGGAGTCCATTACAAAGATTTTGGGCAATAAGACCCTCAATAGAAATGATGTCAGAAAAAACAGCTTCATCTGTGAAAATACATAGCAAAAGATTTTTGGAGCAGCAAGATTATTGGGAGAGGGTGAGGGGGAGTGAATGGTTATATTTTTTTAGGTTGTCTTTTCTGCCCAATAAAACAGGCTTTATTACCTTGTATGAGTCATTCAGATTCTCTGGGTTCCAGGTCCCTTATCTGCCAAATGAGATATATAAAACAGATAACTTCTAAAGTCAACAAAGACAGCTTTCAATCACATAATACTTTATGGTTAAAAAGAATTTTCTTCATCACAACCCTTTGAAGTAGATAATGCTGCTATTGTCCAGTACTAATATTTTACAGATGACTGAGAGACAAGGAATGGTCCCACAATGGGTAGGGAGATCCTGGTCACCCAGATTGGATCAAGGATTATGAAAGAGTATTGAGAACAGGGAAAGAAACTGGGAAGAACAGTGGGTAGGGCAAGATAGTAGCTCATGAAGTGACTGAGTAAAGACTAATCAACAATAAGATAGAGCCAAGACATTAGAGAAGCAAAACTGACTTTACCTATCCCCCAAATTTTCCCTCTGCCACCGGGTCAAACTTCTCCAGACAGATTTAAAAAATGTACCAGACTGAATCTTGGTAGGGAAATTCAAGAAAAAGTCATGAGTCATTTTTCCAACCCAGGTCAGTGTAAGGAAACAGATGAAAAGCTGTATGAACA
Source organism: Notamacropus eugenii (assembly GCF_028372415.1). NCBI lineage: Eukaryota > Metazoa > Chordata > Mammalia > Diprotodontia > Macropodidae > Notamacropus > Notamacropus eugenii. The sequence goes on from NC_092876.1 coordinate 229,682,348, forward strand.
CTGGGGACCAGTTCTGGCCAAGACCCTGCCACACAGGAGGCAGTCTAGTGCCCAGTGAGAGGCTGAGTACAAGGGAAGAGGATGTTCCAGACCTATATCAGGGCACTGAGATAGGAATCGATGTCAAATGACAGTTTTGTTACCCACTAGCCAGTTGATTCAGTGGATAAAGTGCTGGGCTTGAAGTTCAAATCTAGTCTTAGACACTTGTTAGTTGTGTGACCCTGGGCAAGTCACTTAACCCTGTTTGCCTAGTTTCCTCATCATTAGATGAGCCATAGAAGGAAATAGCAAACCACTCTAGTATCTTTGCCAAGAAAATCTCAAATAGGGTCATGAAGAATTGGACATGACTGAAATGATTAAACAATAAAACCCTGTTCCAGGTCACCAATAGTGGGTGGATTGAGGACAGAATCTGCACCTGAGGTGGTGTTCTATTCCAGGGTAAGAAGTGCTTGCTGACCCTAAGCAGTATGACAAAAGAGGAGCCTGCAGTAGCAATGGGTCATGGACTCTAGGAGCAGTTCTAGTTTTTAGCCCAGTCTGAATCCTATAGAGAAATTATCAGGGCAGGGATCCCAGATCAAGGAGAAGTCTGCAGTTCTGTTGCTCTGAACCAGCAGAACCTCCTAGCTTACCAATAGTTGCTGAGGCCACTATTGCTATGATTGCTCAGAACCAAATGCAGGTCAGGACCTTGCAGAATTTGGACTGGGAAAGTGAGGGTAGGGAGGAGAAGTAATTAGACTTTGCTGTGGATTGGAGCACTTTGGGATGACTGGAAGCTGGAAGATCCCCAGTTTAATCTGTCCCTTAGAGTCTATAATAACACAATAGTCAACACTCCAAAGAAACTAGCAAAAGGTCCAGACAATTCTTTCCCTACAGAAAGTGCGTAGAACCCAACTGTAACCTCAAATCCAAAGTCAGAGAGTAGGCTGGAAGGCTAAGTAAACAAAAAAAGAATCCTACCATATAAAGATATTATGATGCCAGGCACACTCAAGACACAAACCTAGAAGAAGAGAATGACTTCAAAATATCTAAGAAAGCTTCAAAGAAAATCACAGCTTAGGCACAAATTCAGCTAGAATTCCTGAAAGTTATGAAGACTTAAATGTTTTTATAAATGAAATGAGAAGGCTAGAAGAAAAAATTGGAAAGGAAATGATATCTGTGGAAGAAAGTATTAGAAAGGGAATTAATAGCTTAGCACAAACACTTTCTCAAAATCCTAGAGAATTAGAATGGCCCAAATAGCAGGTGATGATTTGATGAAATAACAAAAAAATTAAAACAAAGTCCAAAGAACGAACAAATATAAGAAAATGTAAGATCTTCCATAGCAAAAACATTGACTTAGGAAACAGATTATGGAGAGAAAAAAATGTAAGAATCATTGGGGTACTTGAACGTCATGTTTACAAAAAAGGTCCCAATCATCACATTTCAAGATATCATTAAAGAAAATTGTCCAGATCTCTTAGGACCATACAGTAAAATAACTATACAAAGAATCAAATGGTCACCTCTCAATAAAAACTCCAAAATTAAAATTCTCAGGAACATTTTAACCAAAACTCCGAGCTTCTAGGATCTAAGAACAAATGCTGCAAGCAGCCAAAAAGAAAGAATTACAAATACCAAGGAGCCACAGTCAGAATAACACACCATTTATTAGTTACTTTTATAAGACAGCAAAGAGCTTGTAATATAATATTTCAGAAGGTAAAGGTTATGGGCTTCCAGTCAAGAATAACCCACCCACAAAACTGAATTAATCCTACAGGGGTGGGATTGGGGTGGGGGGAGTTTAATAAAACGGGACTTCAAGCATTCCTAATGAAAAGATCAAAATTGTATAGAAACTTTGAAGTTTAAACAGGAGTGAAGAGAAACATGAAGAAGCTGACATGAACAATGGGGATAAAGGGCTCAACAAGAATAAACTAATTACAATCGAATTGGGGAGACAATACATGTGTCTCCTTTAAACGCTGTTATCAACAGGGCATGAAGAAGGAGTTTAATTACAGAGAAGACTTAGAGTGGTTCTCTTATGTCTTGATAACCTTAAGAGAAGAATGGAAAGAGAGAAGAATAGGAACACACTCATAGGGAAGGGAAAGTAAGTTTAAGAAAAAGTATCTTATGTGATCAAGGTGCACAAGTAGACATACATACAAATGAGGAAGCAGAAGGGAGGAGAGGTTGACATTTGGATGTCATTCTCATATGAACAGGTCAAAGGAGGGAAAAATACATATATAGAATTGGGTTTAGAAATACATTTCACTCAACAGGGAAATAGGAGGGAAAGGGGAGTAGAAAGAAGGGGACATTAAAAAGAGGGTAGATTAAGGGAGGAATTAATCTCAAACAATCAGGAAAGCTAGGTAGTACAGTAGATAGAGCACTGGGTTTGGAATCAGGAAAACTCCTCTTCCCAAGTTCAAATCCAGCCTCAGACCCTTGCTAGGGATTTGACCCTTTTTGTCTCATCTGTAAAATGAACTGGAGAAGGAAATGGCAAACCATTCCAATGCCTTTGCTAAAAAAAACCCAAACAAACCCAAAATGGGGTCACAGAGAGTTGGACACAATTGGGACAGCTGAGCAGAATCTCTCCAAGCAAACAAACTAGATATGCAAAAACACATATAACTCTTTTTGAGGTGGCAAAGAGAGAGAATCTGAGTGGATTCTGAGGCTCTAAATTGGGAAAAAAGTTTTAGTATATAAATGTGATGGAATACTATAAGAAATGATGAAGGGGATAGTTTCAGAGAAACCTAGAAGATATGAATTCATGCAGAGTGAAATGGACAGAACCAGGAGAACAATTTACATTGTGCCAACAATATGGTAGACATAAACCATTCTGAAAGAATTACGGACTCTGATCAACTATTTGATCAATTAATGACCAACCAGTATTCTAGAGGACTAATGATGAAACACGCTCCCCAGTTCCTAATAGGGAGGTAAAGGACTCAGCATGCTGAGTGTGATTCCTTCCTTCCTTCCTTCCTTCCTTCCTTCCTTCCTTCCTTCCTTCCTTCCTTCCTTCCTTCCTTCCTTCCTTCCTTCCTTCTTTCCTTCTGGCATGGCCGATGTGAAAATATATTGTGTTTGACTATACCTGTTTGTAAGAGGGGTTTGTCTTTCTTTCCTTCTCAGATGAGGGGCAGCGTTGGGGCAGGAGAAGGTAGAGTTTTTATGATTGAAAAAAATATAAAGAAATGATTAATCAAGATCTCTAAAGACTGAGCCTCAAGGACACCAGTTCTATTCATTGTTGACAAGAAAGAAGCTTTGACTGGAAGTGATGGGAGGTGCCATCTAGAGAACTCTGCTTCTGCGGAGATCTAAGAGCTGAAGTAGAGGACTCATCCTAGAACTCAGATTGGGTGTATGTGGGATGGACTTTAAAAAAAAGAAAGTGACTCTAAGATCAGAGACTAGAAGTCAACTTTATGAATTGAAAGGAGAATGACTAGAAGGAGTGTCTAGAGGAATTCATTAATGTTTCAAAAGTAGGGCAATCTAATTTAGAGAGTGTCAAACCTTGAGTTATCTTTCTAACTTCAAATCTGGCCTCAGACACTTACTGCTTTGTGACCCTGGGCAAGTTACTTAACCCTTTTTGCCCATTTGTAAAATGAACTGGAGAAGGAAATAGCAAACCACTCTGGTATCTTTGCCAAGAAAACCCCTAATACAGTGATAAAGAATCAGGCACAATATAACAAATATATAATTTTTATTTACTTCAGTTACACATAATTAATTCTCCGAAAGGTCCTCATACTTTTAATCCATGGCCCAGTGGTCTTAGGTTCTAAATTTACATCGATAAGGTCCAATAATGGGAGTAGTCCTAAATGGTCAATTCTCTTTGATTCATACTGTCCCCACTCTGAATTTACTTTCTGAAATCTTCCGATATAGTTCATGTGTACATGTCCACAAGTTCGGACAAAAGTGTCTCCAGTTTTTACACAAGTATTTAAGGTTATAAATGCATTTATTATATAAAGAACAGGTTCTATTTTACCCCACAGAAAATGTAGGAAATGTGAAGGAGTCCATAAACAACTGTAGAAAACACATAATGGGACTCATAATAGTTGATAAACAACATATTTCTTTTCTCCCTCTGATGGGTGCCATTTTTCCATGAGGAAAATATAGCCTCCCTCCCCTTCCTCCCCAGTCCCCTACCCAAAGGGAAACACACTTCAGGCTATTAAGCAAGTAACCAACCCCCTTTGAATGTGGAAAAATAAGTACACTAATGCATTATTGATATAGGCGTAAATTAGTCCAACCATTCTGAAGAGCACTTTGGAACCAAACACGAAGGGACATAAAACTGTGCTTACCCTTTGACCCAGTAATATCACTAGTAAGTCTGTATCCCAAAAAGCTCAGACAAAAGGGGAAAGGACCTACATATATATATATATGTATATATATATATGTAAATATATAAAATATTTATAGCAACTCTTTTTGGAAAGAAATCAAAAATTGAAGGGATGCCTATCAGTTGGGGAAGGGTCAAACAGGTTGTGTTATATGATTGCGATGGTGTGCTATTGTGCTGCAAGAAATGACAAGGGGTGGGTTTCAGAAAAACCTGGGAATACTAATAGAATTGATGCAAAGTGAAATAGGCAGAACCAGAAGAACTCCGTACACATAATAGCAATATTGTAACAATAATCACCTGTGAAAGATTTAGCAACTCTGGTCAATACAATGATCCAGGACAATTCTAAAGGACCTTTGATGAAAAACGCAATCTACCCCCAGAGAGAGAACTGATAAATTCCGAATTCGGATTGAAGTATTTTTTGAAAAAAAAATTCTTAATTTTTCTTGCATTTTTTTCACATGGCTGATATGGAAATCCAGAAACAGCTGCTTTGCCCATCCTTCCTACTTCTCTTCTTCTTCTCTTCCTCACTTTATGTTTTGTCTTCTTCTAGAATGTGAGCTCCTTGAGAACAGGAACCATCTTGTTTTCTTGCATTTGTATCCCTATAGTGTTTTGCACAGTTCTTGGCACATGGTAAGGGATTAATTCTCTCTCTGTCTCTGTCTCTGTCTCTGTCTTTCTCTCTCCCTCCTTTAACATATCTCTAAGGACTTCAGAATTCTTCATTTTTATGATCTCTTCCAAAGTAAGGGGTGTTGTTTCGTGTGGCTCACAGGGAGGCATGAATATATATCTCTACTATTTCTTCCCTCACTCATATCCAAAGGACACTTTGATTCCTGCCAGAAGAAAAAGCAGGAAGTTGGGCCCAAGCTGGTCACTTTTCTCTCCTCAAAGGGGGAACCTACTAGGATTTTATCTATTTTCTCCCTTACACATAATATTAGTCCACGGATGTAAGTTTTAGGTTCAATATAAACCCCTGATCACTATTCTCTAATAGGAATGGAGTCCCAAGCTTTGTATCCAAGGCTTGAGCCTCCTCCCCCTTTACACCAAATGCTAGTTGCAGGTTGAACACACATAGCAAAAAATAAATCAATTTGTCTATCTCTATATCTATGAGATTGTATACTAGGCAATACAGAGTAAAAGACCTCTCCCACTGGGAATGAGATGACTCAGCTCAATCAAGAGAGACTCCTATATCTCACTCGAAGAGATATTCCCAGTCTCTGGTGAAGGAAACTGTGGATAGTGACATTCTAGGGAATGCTAGCTCCTCTACTATCAACATCTCCTCAAATCCTTTGTCTCTCTTCAGTGACCTGAAAAGAGGTTGTTACCATGGATCTTCTCTAGAAGCTGGAGACCAGAAGAATCTGGATCTCTCTTTACTCTTGCTGTTGCCAAATCTGCCCCTCATGCAAGCATGAGACATTGAATCGTAAATCTTCACCAATGAAGAAATAGTCTCATATAATTGACCTTTCATGCCAAGATATCTATATCGATATCAATATTGATATCGATATAGATAGATATGTAGATATATCTAACATATCCATTATATACACATACATATATATGTATAAAACGTATCTATTAGAAACCAGGTACAGGCCAACTTGTAGCACAGAGTAGGTAGGAATGGTTAGTACAAGCTGTAGAAAAAATCATATGCATATAACACTGATTGAAGTTTCCACAGGCAAAGGAGTCAGAAAGAAAATGTAAGAAGGAAAGAGAAAGACAGAGACAGAGAGACACACACATACACAGAGACAGAGACAGAAAGAATTGAAGGGGGAGGACAAGAATTACCTAAGACCTACTGTATCAGCCCTGTGATTTATAAAAACAGCTTTATAAATGACTATGTTTCAGTGGTCTGATGGATAGGGTGCTGAACTTGAAGTTATGACCTGAGTTCAATTTTGACTTCAGAAACTTACTAGCTGTGTGACTCTGGGCAAGTCACTTAACCTCTGTTTGCCTCAGTGTCCTCATCTGTTAAATGGGGAAGATAATAACACCTACTTCACCTGATTTAATGAGATTACATATAAAAAGTGCATTGCAAACTTTGAAGTATTATATAAAAGCTAGCTGTCACCTAGCTTACCTTTGAGAACATGCTGGGATTGGAGGGTGGGACAGCTCTGGCATCTCAGCTAAAAGGTTTTGTGGGGAAGCTAAAATAGGTTGTTGGATCATTTAAACATTTCAGTTGTCAATATCATTCTTGTCACCTGTTAGTGTGGATAACTGAAGAACTGTTTAGACTGAACTCTAGTTTCAAATTGTGCTAGTAAGATCCTATGATTTAAGACATATCTATTCTATCACTGTTGGCTGGTCTTTGCACTACCTCCCAGCCATTAACAAAAGAGACTGATGCCAGGGGCTCTAATATGACAATGTGTCATGTCCCAGTGCCTGCCACCTGGCACCTCTTCCTTCTCCTGGGACAAGGAATTGAACTCAGCTGCTCCATGTCATCTATTCAGTTCTGGGCTCAGTATGTGGCACATATCATCACCAATCAGATTCCCTTTGAGTGAGCTCCGTATTCTGGCTCTGGAGTAGTGTAAGATTCAAACACGGACCCAAAAAAAGATGCCTGGGGAACACAGACACACTATATGGGCTCTTGAATACTTCTTTTAGGGGAGCCACAACCAGTTATAAAACAGAAGATCCAGAGAGAAACACCAAGGGGCAGGAGGACCACATAACTGAACTATCAAACCATTTCCCAGAGTAATCTCTAGCTGTTTTCTCTCACTATCCCACCATACTACTTGTTGCTCTCTAGCTATCTTGTGGCCATACCATCTTACCCACAATCCTTGCTCTCTAGCTTCTTCCCTGAGACTCTGTACTCCCTGATTGGTGAGAGTTCTATAGAACTATAGCACTCCAGTCATCGTCACCAATTTCCTCTTCCCTGATTTCCTACCTCTAGCTCTTGGAACAATAATCAGATCAATGCCACCATTCTTAGAAAGGAAATTTCTGCCAGTTGTTCTTGGCTCCACTAACCATCCCAAAGATTTTCCAGACCAAATCACAGCTTCCTTTTATATGTTTACTTTCTAATCAGAATGTAAGCCCGCTGAAGCCAGAAACTTTCTGTCCTCAGAAAGTTTCTATTGACAATCCTAGCTCTTTTCACAGTGCTTGGCATATAGCAAGTGCTTAATAAATACTATTTTATTCATACATTCTGTGGTAAATAGGATAGAAGGTCAACTTGTCTGACATCTGTACACCAGCACTACTCTTTAGCACTGGCACCACCCACCTTTTCTCTTTTTCCCTCTCCTCTCTTCCTTTTTTATCTCTCTCTATACTCCTCTCTTTTCCTTCTCCTATTATATTCTCCCTTTATTGACTCCAAGTCTAGTGCTGCTTTCACTCTCACACATTACCTTTCAGAGGAAAGGAATCCAAAACTAAAGGTTATCATCATCACTCCCAGTTTTTTAGGACCCACTACCAGCTATTTCTCCAATAAAGACAGGTTTTATTAAAAAGCACTCTACAAAAGATAATCAAAAACTCAGAATCCCAGAAGCCAGTCTTTCTAGATAAGCTGAAATGTCAACAAAAGTCTGAAGGGGAATTTAAAAGTAAATGCCAGGGACGGTCTCAAAGCCATAAACAAAGAGAAATAAATAGGCATGGTCAAGTTAGTCAACAGGAATCTAATGTAGGTTGATAAGGGGGAATAAACAGAGTTGAGGGACTATTACCTTGACACTACATTACTCACTTGGTGACTTCTAGTTCAGTTTTAGCTTTTTAAAATGTAATTCCTTGAGGATCAGGATTATGTAATTCTTTGTATCTCTGACACCTGGCACAGTGACTGGCACATAGTAGGTACTTTACAAAAATTTGCTAATTTATTGTTCAACATCAGCCCATGCCATTACCATACATGCTTCTGAGCCTACACAGGCACCAATGCTTTGGGGCTACCATGAGTACCAGAATCAAATGCCCCATGGCTTTCCAAGACTATGAGGACAAATTTTCTGGAAACCATAGATTAGGTTATCTGAGAAATCTATTCTAGTAGACTTGGTCTTCAAAATCAAAGATTTTGTGGTCCAAGATCTTTTTTTGGCCATTTTATCAGCACCAAATGGGGACCATGGTTCTGGTGGGGGGAGATTTTCATGGACTTATGGATAACAGAAACTGAAGTAGAAAGGCTAATACTAGACTTATAATTTGGGTAATTGAAGAGAGACCAATGTTCCTAGGCTCTGAATTCATGTCATATATGTGTATGGTGGGGAGGGAGGCTGTTGGATGGGGTACTATCTGAGGATCTAATTGGTATAGTAGACACAGCACTGGGCCTGGAGACAGTAGAAGCTAAGTTCAATCCACCTGCAGATACTTATTAGCTATAAGACCCTAGCATGTCACTTAACCTCTGTCTGTTTCAGTTTGTTTAACTGTAAAATGGGGATAATAATATTACATACCTCCCAATATTGTTGTGAGGATCCAATGAGACAACATTTGTCAAGTGCTTAGTACAATGCCTGGGACATAGCCAGAGTTAACAAATAGGTACTTAATAAATTCATATTCCCTTTCCATTGGGGATACTTTGTGAATGCACATCATTTTGCATTTGTAAGAACTGTGGTGTAGGTAACTTATATAAAGGGTAACTTGGCCATGTTCTCAGTGATGCGAAGTCCTAAATGTTTTTATGAAAATGAGTACCTCCTAGACCATAGAGTTAACATCTAAGACTTTTAGGGAGAAGGCATGGAGGCAGAATGTGTCCTACTGTGGTCCTGTCTAACATAAGGTCATCCTCATCGATCATGCTCTATTATTGAGCTGTGAACTTGCCATGGCCTGAAGACAAAGAGATCATGGTGGATTCACAAGTATGCACTAAAATTCACAGATCCTAGATGCTGGACCTTGGAGGGATTTTACAGAGATGTTGGACTAGATATTCCAACATCCTCATTATACAAATGAGGAAACTGAGGCCCAGAGAGGCTAAGTAACTTTCTCAAAGCTACACAGTATCAGAACCGTGACCCAAGCCAAGATCATCTGATGATTAGGCCAATCTCTTTCCACCTTATTATTTGACCAAATAGCCAGTTTGAAACTGCCCAAGGTTGTAAATGAGGTGATGAAGAAACTGATCTGGTCAACAATCTAGAGTTCACAAATATAAACCTAACTTGGTGGAGGTAAAGCCCTATGGCTTTGGTTTTATATAAAGTTATCTGAGGAGTACAAAATGCTGCTGGCTTGTTGGAATTCTCAGTAAAACTTCCTAAACAGCTCAATGACTTATGGCATCTCAGCCTACCTGGTGATATTTTCTAGCCAAATCTGCCCCAGTTGCATCTGTAATTCATGGTGCATAGCAGAAAGGCAGTGACTACATGTCTGAGGACATGGTCCTTGGAATGATATAGAAGAAGACACCAGATGTCAGGCACAGAGCAGTTATTTAGCTGGTTTGTTCATCAATCTGCAAGGGATAATCCAAACCTCAGCGTGCAGTGGCAGAGAAAAGCAAAAGTGTCCCCAAGAGTCCTAGGGGAAAAATCTCCATGAGGCAACAGGGCCAGTTATTATAGAAGTCCGGTCTGTGCACAGGAAAGCAAACAGAGTTCAGGATGGTGACATGGGTCTTGACACATGTTGATGGGTGCTTGGCTTTTAATCCAGTTCTAATTTTTATCCACATCTACCTATACTTTTGCGCCAAAGTCTTCAGGGCCTCTTTATACACAAATTCAAACACTGATTCATGGTTATGTTTTATTCTGTCACTGCAGGATTATATAGGTCCTTTTCAGATAATTTCAGCAGCTTTTCCCCTTATTTTCCTTATTTCTCTCTTTACCTCGTTGTAAGACTGCAAGATGATGCATATATGCTAAGTTCTTCCTTATTCCTGGAGCACCAAGTTTACAACTTCTCCTTGACTGTTCTAAGGCCCTTAACAACAACATCTTTTCTATAGTGTCTACTATATGCCAGGCACTAGGCTATGCCCTTTAAAAATATTATCTCATTTGATCCTCACAACAACATTGGGAGGTAAATGCTGTTATTATACCCATTTTACAGCTGAGGAAACTGAGGCAAACAGAGAGTGACTACCCAGAGCCACATAGGCAGTGAGTGTTTGAAACTAGTTTTGAATTTAGGTTTTCCTGATTCCAGGACCACTGTTATATCCACTTCTTTACAGCTCCCTCAATCTCTTGTTGTGAAGGTCCTGTGACCTATGGAAGAAGTACACGAAAGGAATTAGGAAAAGGTGATGAAGGTGGCCAAAAATGCAACTTGTGTTGACCTTGTGACATAAGTCAGGATTATCCACTCCTTTGTTTTATCTTGTGGCTAAGACCTTGGACAGTTTATAGCCCAGTCCAAGGTACAAGGTTTTCTCACTATAAACATCACAGAGGAATTATAGGCACAGGCCTATGGGAAAAGTCATCTAGTTAACCAGACTCCCAGTCATAGTGCTGTGCCACGAAGAAGTCTAACCCAGGTCTAACTTGCCCTCTCATGTGGACAGTCAGCTCTGAGGCTCACTGCTGTCACTGAGTGATGGTTTCAGAGTGGAAGAGGAGTTGCAAGGGACTATTAATAACATTTTCTTCTTTGTTCTCCCCATTGCATAACTACCCTGCATCACTGGTTGTGCTAAAACCTTACTGATAAAACCAAAGCCACCATTTCCACTTGCTAGAAGGATCAGAACTTTCTACCGAACTAACCAGCACCATGACACAAAGAAGAACCCTTCAGGTCCCCTTAGATTTGATATCGACATAGATGTATTCTACTAATTGAACTGACCTGACCTTAGGATTGAAATGTTTTTTGGAACAACTTTAAAAGGCTTTTAAGGGGCTTCTGGGTGGCACAGTGAATAAAACACTAGGCCTGGCTTCAGAAAGACTGGAGTTCAAATGTAGCCTCAGAAAATTACTAGCTGTGTGATCCTGGGCAAGTCACTTAACTCTGTTTGCCTCAATTTCCTCATCTATAAAATGAGCTAGAGAAGAAAATGGCAAGCCACTGCAGTATCTTCACCAAGAAAGCCACATGGACAGTTGATTCACAGAGTCATGAAGAGTCAGACACACCTGAACAACAATAACAACAAAAAAGAAACCTTTATGATGTCCCACTATGATTTCAGTGTAATACAAGTCTTCAAGCAAGAGGAACTGGATTTCTTTTCTGAAAATCAGAAGATAAAATTGATCCTGGTAATTTTTAGGAATTTAACTGTTTTCCTAAAACTAAGAGTAGTAGGTGAATGTAATTCTTTAACAAAACAGGGAAAACAAATGAAAATAAAATATATATCATTTTTTAAGGAAGAAGGCAGGCACAGCTAGATGGTACAGTGGAAAGAGCAACTGGCCCTGAAGTCTGGAGGACCTGAGTTCAAATCTGGCTTTAGGCACTTATTAGCTGTGTGACCCTGGGCAAGTCACTTAACCTTGATTGCCTCCCAAGAAAGAAAGGAAGAAACAAAGAAGACGCTAGGAGAACAGAACCCTGCTTATATGATGTTAGGTAAATTGCTTACCTCTCTCTGAGCCCCAGTTTCCTTGTCTACAGTTGGGCATTCTATTCCAAGCACTACTTATCTCATAAAATGATTGTCCAGCTCTATATAAATATGGATCTTTATTATTCATTGATTCCTCATCCTCTTTCAGTTATCATTCAAGGTCTTCCTTAATCTGCCACTTAATCTCCAACTTCATGTTTCACTGCCTTCCTACAGAAACCCTGTGCATTAACCAAAGTGTTCTATTTATTGTTCCCTGAATAAGCCTTATACTTGTCAGTTTCCATGTTTCAGTATATGTGATATCTCCTTTCTTGAATACCTCAGTTTCCTCTACCTCAGCATGTCCTACCAATTTCCTTCAGGATCCAGCTGAAACATGCCTCCTCTGTAAAGCTTTTTTTCATCACTCAGCAAGAAATAATCCTTTTCTGAACCCATGTATAGATTTTTGTTTCTGTCATTCACGTCAGTCATATAAGGGCTTTGATATCTTTTATTATTACCTTGAATTATTATGCAAATCCCTTACTATTAAACTTTCTAATTGTTTATACCTCAACTAGATTGTTAGTTCTTTTAAGTCAGGATTTTTGTCTTTTTGATTCATTCATAAACTGGATTTAAGTAAGGCAGAGTTGTGCAAAGTTGTGGCCCTCACTCTCTCTTCCAGTGTCATTAAAGTCCAGTGGTAAGACAAAATTCAAGATAATTGGTCATGGATAAAAGAGGCAAGAAAAAGCTTTTTCAATGGAGGGGAAAAAGGGGGAGGGAGAGGGAATGAATGAACCTTACTCTCATCTCATTTGGCTTAAGGAGGAAATAACATGCACACTCAATTTGATATGAAATTTTACACTATAGGAAAGTGTGTGTGTGTGTGTGTGTGTGTGTGTGTGTGTGTCCTTCGTTGCCAAAGAAGACCATGCCATCAGAGAAATAATGACATGACTTGTACTTGATTTTGTTTTGAGTGAGGGAGGGCTGTGCAGGTCACTAGCCTCATTTCTCCTCCAGAGTCATCTGAATCCAGTGACCAGATATTCATCAGGATGACTGGAGATGACCCAGGATGAGGCAATTAGGGTTAAGTGACTTGCCCAAGGTCACACTGCTAGTGAGTGTCAAGTGTCTGAGGTGAGATTTGAACTCAGGTCCTCCTGACTCCTGCACTGGTGCTTGTCACTGCATCACCTAGCTGCCCACTATAGGAAAGTAGAGAGGAAGGGGATAAGCAGGGGTGGAGGATGATAGAAGAGAGGACAAGTGAGAGGAAAGGATAATTAGAAGTAAACACTTTTGAGGAGGGACAGGGTCAAAAGAGAGAATAGAATAAATGGGGCCAGGATAGAATGGAGGGAAATACAGTTAGTCTTTCACAATATGACTGTAATGGAAGTGTTTTGCATGACTACATATGCATAACCTATATCAAATTGCTTGCCTTCTTAATGGGAATGGATGGGGAGGGAGGAAGGGAGAGAAGCTGGAGCTAAAAATTTTAAAAATGAATGTTAAAAATTATTTTTACATGCAAGTGGAAAATAAGACATACAGGAAATGGAACATAGAAATCTATCTTGCCCTATAAGAAAATAGAGGGGAAGGGGATGAAAAAATGGAGGGATATGATAGAAGGGAAGGAAGACTGGGGAAAGGAGTAATGGGAATGCATGATGTCTTAGGATAGGCAGAGGGAAGAGATGGGGAGAAAATTTGGAACTCAAAATCTTATGGAAGTTAATGTTGAAAACTAAAAATAAATTAATTTTTAAAAATAGAATAAGAAAATAAAACTACAAAAAAAAGATAATTGGTGACAGTCTGGGATGTAGTGGATAATGTTGGTGTCTTCAATATCTAACTAAACACTAAGCACTCTACAGTGCCTGCTTCCATAGCCTGGTGGAACAAATTGCTCATGTCTACCCATTCTGCAAGAGAAGTCTTCACTTCACTTCTCTAACATCCTCTAACTCATTGATGGGTTTGAGGACCATCAGCTTGTTTCAACCTAATTTAGCCCATCTGGCAAAACAGTTTACCAGGGTGTGGTGGCTACACATCCTGCAGCTTCTTAGAGCCATAAGTGAAAATTGGTGAAGATGAACACCAAAAGTGTATGAGCAGTCCTGGAAAAAATTTAGCAAGCCCTCACACCAGAGGTGCTAGTCCTCCCTGACACCCATATTTTCCAACTGTGTCTTATGCTTCTTTGTATCCCCTACTATACCTTGGAGGGTAGTGCCTGCCCCTTAAGCATTTATTGACTTAATCTGAAATGAAAACAGATTCATGATCAATAAGCCTCCCACATCTGTTTAAACAGAGGCGTACTTTAATAAAATGCCATCTCATGTGCTTAGCTTCTCTATAAATGACACTGACATTGATGAAGGGTATGAGGCTGTACTTAAAATACCGGTGAAATAGAGCATCGATACTCTTAAGTTATAGGGAATCTAACTCCCATAAACCTTTGCAATGTGTGAATAGCATCTGGAAAATCAGCTGATTATACTATCCATGCAGTAGGGGGACCCTAATTTTATCATTTGACACTTGGTAAGAGTGTGATTTCATCAGGATAAAGAACTCCCAGATGAGAAAACTCCCTCTGCTGACCCAGAGATCAGCCTTCTCTCTACAACTGTAGTGTCTTGGATAGTTACCTAGAAGTGACTCACCCAGGTGCATATAACAAGGATATGACAGAGTCCAGATGTCAGCTCAGGTCTTCCTGCCTCTGAGGCCAGCTCTCTATCCATTATATCAAGCTGCCTCTATTCCGACACTTAAAATGAACAAAAAATCCCAAGAGTTAGCATGGGACTTAGAGAAGAAGGGGGCACCTAGGTGGTGCAGTGGATAGAGTGCCAGGGAAGGATTCAGGAAGACATGACTTGAAATCCAGCCTCAAACACTTACTAACTGTATGACCCTGAGCAAGTCATTTAACTGTTTACCTCCGTTTCCTCATATGTCAAATGAACTGGAAAAAGAAATGGCAAACCATTCCAGTATCTTTGTGACCCAAATGGTGTCACAAAGAGTCAGACATGACCGAAAATGGCTGAACAACAACAGCTGGAGAAGCAGAGAGGAGAGTGATGTGAATATCTGCTTTGTGTTCCTCAAGATTCAATTGCTGGTGATGTAACTTTGAGCAGAAGTAGCTATTTAATGGCAGAAGCAGCCTGGTCTAGGCCATAAAAAAAAGATTTCCCAGGACAAGTCGTTCTCAGCCAGTACATACTCAGCTTCCAGAATGAACTTTAGGTCTTGCCAACTGAGTGCAGAAGCTTACTCATTTGCTCTGGGCCTCCTTTCGAATGATAATACCTATGAGGATGATTCTGCATTTCTCACTCCAAATTTCAGGGAGGAACATTTTTCTTCAACAAGAAAAACCAAGCAGGGATTCCTCACATTTTAGAAGTGGCCTTTAAGTTTGCAATTCCTAGTTAAACATAGGCAGAGCTATGAAAAATGGTGGTGAGTCCACAGTAGGATCATAGAGTTAGAGCCATCCAGTCCAAACTCTGTCTTTGACCATTGAGGACATTAAGGCCCAGAAAGGTTAAGTGACTTTCCCAAGATGATATAGATGTTAAGTATCAGAGGCAGAATTTGAATCCAGCTCTTCTGTATTCATACACATATACACACAATATAATATACCTGTAGCTATAGATATAATGTACATTTACCCATATAAAATACATATATGCAGAAATGTAATATAGTGTATATATCTAGATATACATATATACTGTACAAGTATCTACAGATGCAATATAATATATGTAATATAACATTGTATTGTTAGGTATATTGATAGGTAGAATATATACTCATAAAATACAAGTATACAGACATGTAACAGTATGTACATCTAGATATCATATAGAATGTACAAGTATCTATAGACGTAATACATATATACACAATATAGCATACACTAATAGATATAATGTTTAACTACACCCATATAAAATACATGTATATAGAGGTATAGTATAATGTATGTATCTTGATATGCACATATAAGAGACATATATCTATAGATGTGATTTTGTTATACAACATGTATGTATCTGTAGATACAATATATGTATGCCCCTATAATATACATACATATATATATTATGTAGTGTTGATAGCTAAACATAAATATATAATAGCTAACATTTACATGGCATCTACTATGTGCCAGGCACTTTGCTAAGAGCTTTAGAAGACACACAAAAAGCTACGAGCTTTCACAGCAACCTTAAGAAGCAAGTGCCATTATTGTTCCATTTTACAGTTCACGAAACTGAAGTAGAGATTAAGTGACTTGCCCAAGGTCACAAAGTTAGAGAGTGTCTGAGGATGATTTTTAACTCAGGTCTCCCTGACTAGCACTCTAGTCACTGTGCCACTCAGTCAATGAGCATTTATTAAATATCATTTTAAAATTAATTAAAAGATACTGTGCTAAGCACTGGGGATATGAAAATTATATATGTATACATACATACACACATATATATGACATATATATGTGTGTGTGCGTGTGTATGTATATACAAATACATCTCATTGCTTAATACCAGGCAGCAATGTACCTAAGAGGAAATGCCCTGCAGAGCCTCACAACATTAGCCTGTAAAACCAGTATCTCACAGATCCCGAGTTGCTTTGGCCAGCATACTGCTTCGGAAGAATCTCTAGTTCTAAGGAAAATGAGATTTCAGCATCTTGAAGGCTATCTGCCCTTTACCTGATTTCCAGTTTTAATGATCCGTGCCCTAGCTATATGCCACCCTTCATAACTGAGAAGCATTCAGAAGGCCTCAGAAGGTCATGTGACAATGTCCATAGAGGGTGAGTTCTTTCACGGAGTGACCTTAAAACCCTAGGGGAAGAATTCTCCAGAAATAGCACTCCAATGTTCCTCTGAGGCCTTGCCTATCCAATCCCTTAACAACCACCCAGAAAGTGGAAATTTTAGTCAAGTAAGTATTATGTGGACTTGCTTGAACAATCACTTTGCCTGACTTGGTTTCTTTTTTTTCCGCAGGACAAAATGATTTGACCTGAAATATAGTTACATACATAATTATAGTTGGAAGGGACCTTAGAGCCCGTCTAGTCCAAGTCCTCCCCATTTCACAGATGAGAAAAGTAAGGCCCAAGAAGTGAAGTGACTTGCCTCAGGTCACCCATATAGGAAGCTGCAGAGCCAGAACTCAAACGCACCACTGTGGATTTTTCATTGTTCTTCACTATCTCTCCACAGATACAGCCAAGTGAGCCAAAGGAGCAAATGCTTCTCTGAAAATTACTTAAACTCAGGGAAAATTTGCTCAGCCAAGAAGAAGCCAAACCAGTTTTACTATATAGCTTTGGAATCTTGTGAATTAAAAGAACCTTTGTACAGAATTACCAACCTCTGCAGTTTTATTGTTTGCAGAAATTATTTAATGGCTTGGTGGCTTCTTAGCCCTGAGTTTTTATGGCCAGTTCTTGTTCAAAGACCAGCCACAGAGAGAGGTCAGGCCTCTTTCCTTGATTCTCCAGCTGCTTCTTTCTATAGCAACTTCCCCATGTTCTCTTTCAGTTTATTCCTTGTTCACACTGACCTTGAAACAGTAGTTCAGCCAGAAGTGCAACTTGTTCAGATCATATAACAGATACCAAGTGACTGATATGAGATGTTCTCTACTCTGAATAAATCACTGGTGACATTAAACTATGCACACACCCTGATCACAATCTCTGTGGTCAGACCTTCTAAAACACTCATGTTACCTCATACATTCATTGAAACACAGGATTGGAGTTAAAAGAGACTTTAGAGATAATTATGTCCCTCCTCCTCCTCCATTTTACAGTTGAAGAAACTAAGACCTAGAGAAGTTGAATGACTTGATCCAGGTCACACAAGTAGCAAGTGACAGAGCTGGGAACAATAGATAAACCTAACAGGATTGTACCTAACCTGATTGAGGGGATCAGAGAAATGCCCCAAAGGCCCTCAAAGCCCTGAGTTATGTCCAATGTTCCATTAATAGTCATTTCTTTTCCTACTACTATTTCTAGTACTACTACTACTATTACCACCACCACTACCACTTCCACCACCACCACCACTACTACTTCTTCTGTTACTATTACCAGCACCAGCACTACCACCACTTCTTCTCCTTCTTCTCCTTCTCCTTCTTCTTCTTCTCCTTCTTGTTCTTCTCCTTCTCCTCCTCCATCTTCTTCTTCTTCTTCTTCTTCTTCTTCTTCTTCTCCTTCTCCTCCTCCTCCTCCTCCTTCTTCTTCTCCTTCTCCTTCTCCTCCTCCTCCTCCTTCTTCTTCTCCTTCTCCTTCTCCTCCTCCTCCTTCTTCTTCTTCTTCTTCTTCTTCTTCTTCTTCTTCTTCTTCTTCTTCTCCTCCTCCTCCTCCTCCTCCTCCTCCTCTTCCTCTCCTCCTCCTCTTCCTTTTCCTTCTTCTTTTCCTCTTCTTCCTGTTCTTCCTCCTCCTCCTTCCCATTTCTATAACTGATTTAAAGTTTACAAAGCACTTTACACATTATCTATTTTGGGTCTCCCAACAAGTCTTTATCATCTAAAGATGAGAGAACTGAAGCTCAGAGAGTGGCTTATTCATGGTCATATGGGTAGTTAGTGTCAGAGGCAAGATTTAGAATCCAGATCTTTCTTGACTCCAAGTCCAGGGCTCTTTCCATTATGCCACTGTTGTGATTAAGCCACTTGATTTTCAGAAGGTACCAGAGGAGAGGTGGACCTGGAATCAGGAAGTCTTGCAGTTCAAGTCTCACCACAGACACATATTGGTTGTATAACCCTGGGCAGGTCACTTCAACTCTCAGGACCTCAGGCAACTCTCCAGGATTCCAGTTTTAGAGCAGGGTTTATCTGACAGGGTTTCCTCCCCAAGAATTCTTTATATCAAAGAAATCATTGATTAGACCCAAAATCAAACAAACTCCAACTACAACACACCACATGATGCTGAGTGGTAATGTTAACTGTTATTACTCATCATCAGCATGGGTTGATTTGTTTTATTTTTAAAAAATAGCCATTACCCTGGATCTTAGGAGAGGTGAGGAGAGGGAAGGAATAAGGAAAGGACCTGAGCATGATTCCGGGAAGTGGAGACTTAAATTAGACTCTGCAATGGGAAGTCCTCAACAGGCAACAGCAGGGAATACACAGGATAAGGTTGGGACTGAAAAGCAATGAGAGGGTGACAAATTCTAGCTTGAACATCACATACAGAGAAACAGAGACAAAAGAATACAAGGCATGGTCCTCTGATAGAGGCTGTTCTCTGCAATTGGATTCCTCACCTACAATAATTCATAACATAGTCGGATCTGCTTTTCTCAGAGAGAGGGGGTACCAGGTTAGAAGTATATCTGTCTGCTACCTGGATTAGCATGTCTTGCTTCAAATCATTGTTTTGCCCTTTATTTACTGTCTTACTTTGGGTCAGCTGGGATACCCCTTTGGATCTCTGCGCTTTCCCATTTGTGAGATCAATGGCTTTGCTGGGATATAAGGCCCCTTCCAGCTCTAACATCCTACAGTCTGGTCACCAATCTTCAAAGCAATGAAACAAGTGGGCGTAGGGAGTTTTTTTCTTATTGTTCTGTCATACTCCTCAGGATGTTCACAGAAAATACTGGATTCATTTCCAGGGAAATTTCAGGGTGATATTAGCTGGACCAACTAGATCTCTTTTAGGATGTGACTCAGGGAATTAGAGCAGATCCAGAGACTCTCTGGTTGTAATTACATTAATGAAGGGAATAGACTTGGCTCATAACCAGGTTCCTTTAATAGTATAATAATATTAAAGCTGTGTTACAGAAGTCTTTATGAAACTGAGTCCTCCCTCAAAAGATCAAATCATTATGTCATGGTTTACTTGGAGGAGTGATGCAAGAAACAATTTCATTAGACCTCAAAGAACACGTGTCTTTCCTGACTGAGTGCCTGCCTCAACTTAGTGATCTACCAGTTGTGAATTCTCCCCCTCTGGCCACACTCACATAGAAGAGTGATCATAGCTTTATGTCTATTGAAGTTATGGCTCCAAGGAGGTAGCCAAAGCAAACTGTTACTGCCAGGGAGGAACAGAAGCAAACTTTGTGAAAGACCAATTTATAGGGGCGGTAGGTGGCACAGTGGGTAGAGTGCTGGGCATGGAGTCAGAAAGACTCATCTTCCTGAGTTCAAATCCAGACTCAGATACTTACGTAGCTGTGTGGCCCTGGGCAAATCACTTAACCCTGTTTGCCTCAATCCCTCATCTGTAAAGTGACCTGGAGAAGGAAATGGCAAACCATTCCATTATCTCTGCCAAGAAAACCCTAAATGGAGTCACAAAGAGTTGGACACGACTGAAAAATGACTGAAGAATTTACAGAAATCTAGTAATTCAGTAAAGCCTCTGGATTTTGGTAACTTGATTCTCCACCGTTTCTTTATTCTTTCCCACTGCTTTTTATCTTTAAGCCAAGGAGGGGAACTTATGGGAACTCTGATTTTGCACAAACTTCTAATAATTTTCTATCTCCTAATATCAATTTTTAAAAGAAAAAGAAAGTCAAAACATATTTATGTCTCTACCATTTATTTATTCATAGGGAAAGAGGCCTGTGTAGAGAGAGTGGGCCCTTTATGTCTAGAGAGGCCCATCTGTAGTGAGGACTGTACTTGTGTGGCTCAAAGGAAGGTAAAATTTATATCTCTCTTTTCCCACCACCCTTCTCCATTCCTGGCAGGGGAGAAAGCAGGATGTTGGGGTCAAAGTCCAATTGTTTTCCTCAGAGAGAGAGAGAGAGAGAGGGTACCAGACTAGAAGAATATCCATCTGCTCCCTTAAATATTGGTCTAGAGGGTATGATTAGGTTCTCTAACTTACTTTTTCTCATTATTATTGGGGATAAGGGGGAACTCCAAGCTCCCTTATAATAACATTTATCTTCCAACTAACCCTCTAAGAGGCAATTGACTTAGTGGTTATAGAGCTAGTCTCCACCTGTGACACATAATGGCTCCAGAGTGATTCCAGAGTCATTCTCCATGTCCCTGGCAACTCTTTACTACTATCAGTCACAGAGCAGGGACAGACTTTCATTGGTAGAGGGAGTTTTTGATAAAATCACAGGTTCTGTCCAAAAAATGCCCAGGAATAATAACAACCAAGCCTTTGTGATGCAGGGCCATCCAGAATCACTCTCTAGTAACTGATCATACAATTTCAGTTCTCTAAAAGTTTGAAAATTCCCTCGTAGTATTGTTTTAAATAGAGAAGTGGTCAGCATGTTGTTTCACTTAAGAAAATGAGTGGGATTTACATAGTTAATCTATGGGACTTTTTAGAATGTCCTTAGTTCAGCTCAATTAAATTTTCAACCACATATTAAATGTTTACCCTCTGCAGATATGCCAGGGTAGGGCAAAGGTCTGTGACCTATAAGCCAAGAGCATGTGCAGGGGAATACATGTGAGAAGACAAATTCTCATTGTATGGTCACCTGCAAGAGCTTCATAACGAAGGGGGAAAGCTATTATTGATAGCTACTGCTGCATCTTCTTGTTGGTTTACAGTCAGGAGTGTGCTGGAGTCAGCTCATAATGACTTGCAAGAGCCAGTTCCTAAATTTTCAGTATAAGTATTTATACCCTAGAAACTGAAAAATACTACAAATCAGGACAGGATTTATTGTTTTGTTGACTGTCTAGACTTAAGAAAGTGATGACGGAAGTGTAAATAATACAGCTTAAACTTAAAAATGTGTTCTGCTTTTTTGGAGTGTCAGTTCTTAAACATTAATCAGCACACCCCTGTTTCAAGTCCCTTTTTTTAAAAGCCAGGAATAATAGCACTAAATTCACATACCTTAAAGAAATATAATCTTTATAAAGACTTACAGTTTTTAATATCTAATGTAATATATAACACAAAAATCTAGTTTATAATTCATAAAAAATTCTTCATGAAGAAATATAATCTTCCAAAAGAATCCTTTTTTAAAAAATTTGTGGCCATATTTTATTTTTATACAATCTCCATACACCTATACCCAGATAGATAAAGAATTTTTTTAAGTGAGAGAAAAAGCAGTACAGCAAAACTAACACATGAACTGAATCTAACAACATACGCATGATTTCCTACCTTTGCAAAAGAAGAGAAATAAATATATTTTCTCGACTCTTTGATAGGGTCAAGATCAGTAGCAGTATTTATACAGTACTTTAAGGTTTGCACATTTTTTATGTATATTAACTCAATTGATCCTTACAACAATCATATGAGGCAGATGCTTTTATTATCCCCATTTTATAGATGAGGAAACAAGCTTAGAGAGGTGAGGGGACCTGTCCAGAATCACAGAGTAAATAAGTACCTGACATAGAATTGGAACTCGCATCTTTCTGATTCCAAGCTCAGTACTTTCACCCACAGTGCCACATAGCAACCTGTGTTCAGGGTTTGTTTGGTTTTTTTCTATTCATATTGCTATAGTCCTGGTGTATATTGTTTCCCTGTTTCTGCTGACATCACCCCACATCAGTTCAAATAACTCCATGCTTCTTTGAATTCCTCATGTTTGTCAATCCTTATGGCACATAATATTCCATTATATTTGGATCAAAATTTGTTTAGCCATCCTCTACTTGACAGGCAGGCAGGTGGCACAGTGGATAGAACACTGGACCTAGAGTCAGGAAAACTTGAGTTCAAATCTGGCCTCAGACACTTACTAGTCACGTGACCCTGGGCAAGTCACTTCATCCTGTTTGCCTCAGTTTCCTCAACTATAAAATGAGCTAGAGAAAGAAATGACAAAGCATTCCAGTATCTTCATGAAGAAAATCCCAAATTGGGTCATGAAGAGTCGGACACAATTGAAATGGCTAAACAGCGACAACCTTGTTTCCAGATTTTGGGGGACCATGAAAGTGCTGATATTAACATTTTAGTGTATATCTTGAGGTGTTATAAACCTAGAAGCAGATCGCTGAGTCAAAGGATATGTACATTTAAATTAGTCTTTAAAAAGTTTTATTCTAAGATACTTTGTCTTTTTTATTGAACTGAATTTGTTTTTATTTCTTTTAGTAAATAGTATTTTTTTCAATTACATGTAAAGATCATTTTCAACATTCATTTTTTACAAGATTTCTAGCTCCAAATTTTTCTCCTTCCCTTCCCCCTTCCCAAGAGAACAAGCAATCTGATATAGTCTGTACACATGCAGTCATGTTAAACATATTTTCATGTTAGTCATCTTGAGAAAGAAGAACCAAAACTGAAGGAAATAAGCACAAAAAAACCCCCAAACAAAATAGTATGCCTGAATCTGCATTCAGGCTCCATAGTTCTTTCTCTGGAGGTGGATAGCATTTTCCATCATGAGTCTTTTGGAATTGTGTTGGATCATTGTATTGCTGAGAAGAGTTAAGTAGATCATAGTTAATCATCACACAGTATTGCCGTTACTTTGTGCAATGTTCTAGTTCTGCCCACTTCAGTTAGCATCAGTTCATGTAAATCTTTCCAGGTATTTTTGAAATCCACCTGCTTATCATGTCTTGGAGTATTATATAATCACATACCACAACTCATTCAGTCATTCTCAAATTGAAGGGCATTCCCTCAATTTCCAATTCTTTGCCACCACAAAAAGAGCTGCTATAAATATCATTGCACATATAGGTCCTTTTTCCTTTTTAAGATCTCTTTTTTTAAAGATCTCTTTGGGATACAAACCTAGTAGAGATATTGCTGGATAAAAGGATATGTACAGTTTGGTTACCCTTTGGACGTAGCTCCAAATTGCTCTCCAGAATGGTTGGATCAGGGAACTGTCTTTCTGCTTGTATTTACATTCCCAGTGCTTAATTAACACACTACCTGGCACATATTAAGCATTGAATAAATGTTTGTTGACTGAATGATTGGGCGGCTGGAGCTATTACTAGGCAAAATGGCTTTTTACTCATTAACAATAAGTAAATAAATTTCGGTAGACAGTCAATAAGCATTTATTGATTTTTTTCAATTTTTAAAATTTTCCCCCACTTACATGCAAAAACAATTTTCAACATTCATTTCTAAAACTTTGAATTCCAAATTCTCTCCTCTCCTTCATCCCCATCCCCCATCATTGAGAATCTAGTCATTTGATATAGGTTATACTTGTGCAGTCATGCAAAACATTTCTATAACAGTCATGTTGGGAAACAAAACACAGTTAAAAAAACCTCAAGAAAACTAAAGTAAAAAAAATATGCTTCAATCTGCATTGAAATTTCTCTGGGGATGGATAGTATTTTTTATCATAAATCCTTCAGAATTGTCTTGGATTGTTATATTTCTGAGAATCGCTGCATCATTCACAGCTGTTCATCTTACAATAATGCTGTTACTTTGCACATGGTACACTTCACTTTGCATCAGCTCATACAAGTCTTTCCAGGTTTTTCTGAGAGCATCCTGCTCATCATTTCTTACAATACGCTAGTATTACATCATGATCACATCCCACAACTTGTTCAGTCATTCCCTAATTCATGGCCATCCACTAAATTTCTAATTCTTTGCCCTGAGAAAAGAACTGCTATACATAATTTTGTACACATAGGTCCTTTTCGTTTTTGTTTTGCTCTTTCTTTTGGGGTACAGAACAAGTAGTAGCTTTGCTAAGTCAAAGGATTTTTTAGCCCTTTGGGCATAGTTCCAAATTGCTCTGCAGAATGATTGAATCAGTTCAAAACTCCACCAACAGTGTATTAATGTATTGTTTTTCCCATATCCCCTCCAAAGTTTGTCATTTATCTTTTCTGTTCTATTAGCCAATCTAATAGGCATGAGGTAGTATCTCAGAATTGTTTTAATTTGCATTTCTCCAATCAATAGTGAGAGCATTTTTTCAAATGGATATAGATAGCTTTGATTACTTCATCTAAAAGTTGATCATATCTTTTGATAACTTATCAATTGAGAAATGGCTATTATTTTTATAAATATGACTTAGTTCTCTATATATTTGAGAAATGAGGCCTTTATCAGAGAAACTTACTTCAAAATTTTCCTCATAGTTACAACTACTAACTATATTTCCCTCCATTCTACCCCTTTTCCCTGTTTATTCTATTCTCTCTCTCCTTATACCCTGTCCTTCTCAAAAGTATTTTGCTTCTGACTACCCCTTCTCCAATCTGCCTTCCCTTCTGTCACCCCCCCTCCCTTCTCTTATACCTGTTCCCTCTTACTTTCCTGTAAGGTGAGATAGATTTCTATATCCAAGCATGTGTTTGTTATTCCCTAATTGAACCAATTCTGATGAGAGTAAGGTTAACTCACTGTTTCTTCCTTCCCTTCCCCTTCTTCCCCTCCACTGTAAAAGTTTGTTCTTGCCTCTTTTAGGTGAGATAATTTACCCCATTCTACCTCTCCCTTTCTCTTTCTTCCAGTATATTCCTCAGTTACCCCTTAATCTTATTTTTAAAAATATCATCCTTTCATATTCAACTCACACTTGTGCCCTCTCTCTCTCTCTCTCTCTCTCTCTCTCTCTCTCTCTCTCTATATATATATATATATATATATATATATAGACAAAGGGTATAATGAGAAGGGTCTTATGAGTTACAAATATCATCTTCCCATGTAGGAATGTACACAGTTTAAAATTATTCAGTCCCTTATTGTTCTGTTTTCAAGTTTACATTTTTATGCTTCTCTTGAGTCTTGTTTCTAAAAGTAAAAATTTCTGTTCAGCTCCAATGTTTTCATCAAGAAAGCTAAAAAGTCCTCTATCTCATTGAATGTCTATTCCCAGTCTCCTCCCAAAAGATTATACTCAGTTTTTCTGGGTAGGTGATTCTTGGTTGTAATCTTAGCTCTTTTGCCCTTGGAATATAGTATTCCAAGTTCTTTGATTCTTTAATGTAGAAACTGCTAAATCTTGTGTTATACTGAGTGTGGCTTCATGCCACTTGAATTTGTTTTCTGGCTACTTACAATATTTTATCCTTACATTGGGAACTCTAGAATTTGGCTATGATATTCCTGGCAACTTTCATTTTGGAATCTCAGAAGATCAGTGTATTCTTTCGATTTCCATTTTACCCCCTGGTTCTAGAATATCAGAGCAGTTTTCCTTGACAATTTCTTGAAAGATGATGTCTAGCCTTTTGCTTCAGTTGTTTTTTCAATGAGATAGTTCACATTGTTGCATTCTTTCAGTTTTGTTTTATTATTTCTTGATTTCTTAGCTTCCATTTGCTCCATTCTACTTTTTAAGGAATTATTTTCTTTAGTGAGCATTTGGACCTCCTTTTCCACTTGGTCCATTTTACTTTTCAAGAAATTCTTCTTCTCATTGGCCTTTTGGACCTCTTTTACCATTTGATCTAGGTTATTTTTAAGTTGTTATTTTTTTCATTATTTTTTCATTCATATTTTCTTCTTATTTTTGTTTGTGTATCTCCTTTACCGAACTGTTGACTCATTTGTCATGATTTTCTTGCATTACTCTCATTTCTCTTCTCAATTTTCCCTCTACCTCTCTTACTTGATTTCCAAAATCCTTTCTGAACTCTTCCATGGCCTGAGACCAATTCCTATTTTTTCTTGGAGACTTTGAATGCAAGAACTTTTAACTTTGTTGCCTTTTTATGAGCATATGTTTTGATCTTCCTTCTCATCATAATAACTTTCTGTAGCTAGTAAATTTTTTTGTGCTCATTTCCCCAGCCTATTACTCAACTTTTAACTCTTTGTTAAGGTAGGACTCTACTTCCAGTGTAGAGGGTATACTGTCCCAAGCTTCAGGGGTTTTGTGCAGTTGTTTTCAGAGATACTTCTAAGGACCTGTAAGTTTTCAATTCTTCAAGGTGATATGATCTAAGGAGAGGTGTTTACTCTTCTGGGCTGTGCTTTGGTCTGTGAGCAGCCACAAGCACTCTTTTCTGCCCTGGAATTGTGAGGAGGGTTACCCCCTCCATTGCGGCCAAAAGCTCTGCTGTGCTAGTACTCTTCCTTGCCCTAGGACTGCCACCCAGAACTATGACCCTGATCTGAATGTCGGTAAAGCAACAGAGTCCTGCCTCAGTGCTATCAAAGAGACCTCTAAAATTTCCTTCTGACCAGTTGTTTGACCCCCTTTACTGTCTGTGGGCTGAGAAACAGCCACTGCTGATTTAATCACTCTCAAGTCTTGCTCTTGGTTTGCTGGGGCCAGGGCTATGCTGGTGACACCTGTGCTGTTCTGGGCTTCACCCTCACCCAGGTGAGGCAGAGCTATCCTGCTGACCTTATAAGCTGTCTTTGGCATCTGTGGGCTGAGAGATCTGGAAACTGCCACTGCTGCCACTGATTCAGTCCATCAGAGGCCTGCTCCTGGTTTGCTGGGACCCTTTCTGCATTGGCATGGCCTGCACTATACTGCACTCCTCTCTCACCCTGGTACAACAGACCCTTCCTGCCAACCTTCCAAATTGTCTTAGACTGGAAATTTTGTTTCACTCCATCTTTTTGTAGGTTCTGCTGCTCTAGAATTTGTTCAGAGTCATTTTTAAAGGTATTTGGAGGGTTTTGGGGGAGATCTCAGGCAAGACCCTGCCTTTACTCTGCCATTCTGGTTCTTCCTCCTCAATAAGCATTTGTTAAATGTCTACTATGGGCTAGGCACTGTGCTAAGTGCTGAGGATACAAAGAAAGACAAACATTTGTCCCTGCTCTCCAAGAGCTCACAGTGCGTAAGAAGGGAGACAACATGCAAACAACTATGTACAAATAAGGTATAAATAAGAATAAATTGGAAATGATCAACGGAGAAGTCACCAGAATTAAGGAGGATTGGTAAGGATTTCCAATAGAAGATGGAAGTTTAGCTGGGACTTGAAGGAAGCTGGATGGCCATGTAGCCGAGATGAAG
Organism: Notamacropus eugenii; assembly: GCF_028372415.1. Classification (NCBI taxonomy): domain Eukaryota; kingdom Metazoa; phylum Chordata; class Mammalia; order Diprotodontia; family Macropodidae; genus Notamacropus; species Notamacropus eugenii. The sequence goes on from NC_092876.1 coordinate 229,710,356, forward strand.
AAGGAGAGCATTCAAAGGCACGGAGGACAGCCAGTGAGCCTTCCTAAAGTTTGCAAATGAATTGTCTTGTGTAAGAAAGTGCCCCAGTTTGGGCAGGGAGGGGGATGGGAGAACAATATGGAGAAGACTAGAAAGGTGTGTGTATGTTGGGGGGGAGGTTGGTTATGAAGGGCTTTGAATGCCAAACAGAGGATGTTATATTTGATCTTAGAGATAATAAGGAACCTCTATAGTTTCTTTAATAGAAGGAGAAAGGAGACATTGTTGTACCTGCTCATTAGGAAGATCACTCTGACAGCTGAGTAGTAAATGGACTGGAGTTGGGAGAGATTTGCAGCAGGGAGAACAACCAGCAAATCATTGCATGAGGTGATGGGAGTCTTTGCCAGAATGGTGACAGTGTCAGAGGAGTGTAATGGGGTATATAAAAATGCTTTAAAAAAAGGTACAGTAAAAGATTGTTAAAGACTTAGCAAAAGATTAAGGTCAAGGGTGTGGGAGTGGAGTGAGGTAGGGATGAGAGTCAAAGGGTGAAGAATGACACCTAGATTGTGAGCCTGTGTCATTGGGTGGATGGGGATGTCCTTGACAGTAATAGGGAAGTTAGAAAGATGGAAGGGTTTGGGGTTTAAGTCTCATTAGTCCTCTGTAATCAAGATTGGTCATTATATTAATCTGAATTAAGATTTAATTCAAGAAGATTTAAAAAGAATCTCCCCTGCTTCCTGGATTTGAATAGTACCATATTTAGTGAGCAATATTACTCTAAGTCATCCAATTTCATATAAAGAAATTTCATTTTTATTTTTCTGAAAATTCCTCTCACATGAGAGATGCATAAAAAACAATGAAAAATCCCACACATCAACATATGCCACCCATTGTCATTTTTTTACAAGTGTACTTTCCATCTTCAGGTTCTGTCTTGGATGCTTCTCTAAGTGAAGTACAGTAAATACTGAGAAGTACAGGAGAAAGCCGTATTCAAAGGTGTTTGAGTCACATATCAACAAGTGGCCTTAAAGCTATTTAAAAATGCAGGACATTTTTCTGTTTACCATCAGAGAATAATTAAACCACTGCAGGTAACAAAGAATTAATTTTGAGGGCTATTAAGCACCTTTAATTAGCATGCCAGCTTCTTTACCCAGCAGGAGAAAAAAATATTCTCATGGCAAATTGCCATGTCAGAGCTCCTAAAACTTACCTCTAAACTCATAGCCAAAGCCAATTTCACAATGCAAATGAGAATTGCACCAATCTTTTAAGACAAATCATTCATAAGCATTTAGTGAGGTCTAGGGCATCTGGTTTTTGGTAATCATTCTGTGACAAATGCTAGGAAGCCTTCTGAAAAATCTAGAACTGTGCATTCAGAGTCCTTAAAACCTCTAATAGGAACATTTCTGGAAAATTCCCCCCACCCCCTCTAAATCCTGGTCATCTTGTACTTTAGTTGTTGTCTTAAACTTTCAAGTTATTTAGAGATTATAAAAATGTAAGACAAATAGAAACATACCAGCAAACCTACTCATTACATATCATTTACATACAGATCATTTGCTGTATCACACGTGATTAGGATAGCAGAAAGGTATTACAGTTTATTACTCTCCAATTAAATTGAATGCATCCAATTAATTGCTCTCCAGAATATTTAGGATATGATACTCCTGTCTACATAAACTCCTAGACTATTTAGAATTTAATGCAAACAAAATATGGATAAAAGTGCATTTTGGGGGTGAGGAGCGGAGTATAATAAATGCATACATACACATGTATATGTATGTATATGTGTGTGTACATATATATATACATGTATATAGTCAAAGCAGGATTCAAACCCAGGTCTTCCCTACCATTTATGTTATTTATATATGATGAAGATGTCAGCACACGGAAGTACAAATAAATGTATATTATAAATATGTATTTTAAAAACTATATATGTATGGTGTGTATCTATATCCATATCTATTTATCTTTTCCATCTGGAGGGGTTGGAGTATATTTATTCATTCACAGATATTCCTAAACCCATAGAACTGGAAGGGACCATAGTGATCCTTTAGTCCAGTTCTTTTATTTTGCAGAAGAAGAAAATGTGCCCCAGAGAGGGGAAGTGAGTAATTTCTTTAGTAAAGGTTGTCTCCCAATAAATACAAAGATGCAGAAGGGAATTTAATGACTGTTAATGATTTCTTGGAAAAGGAATTTCAGTCTTGGAAATTGCTGTCTACTCTGGATGTATTTTATTGGCAAAGCTGATCAATTCTTCATGAAATTGAAGGTCACCTTCGAAACCAGAAGTTTCTTTCTAATTTCTTTCTAATGTAAGTTCTTAGAGGGCAGCCACCGTTTCATTTTTGATTTAGTATCCCTAATAGGGGGGGAATTATAGCACAGAGCCTGGAATGTAGTAGACCCTAGATAAAAGCTTATTGATTGATTCATTGAACTAGCCCCTTTTCTGCAAAAGTTGAATGAGAACTTTAATTGTGAAAACTTGGGGAGGGACGGAGAGTAATTTTATCTCTTTTGTGACGTCATGTGCCAGATTTCCAAATGTAAGCAATAGTGCAAGAACTCTCTAGACACCTAGAAGTCTCTAGAAGAGTGTGGTAGAACAGTCAACAATTTGGTAAATAATAGATGTGGCTAAGATCTGCCAAGTTAATGATTTATCCCATGGAATTCTGGCCCTGTTTTTCAGCAGGGACTGAGCATGGGAATTTGGCAGAACTTCCAAATAATAATTCACTCTTATATGGCACTTGAAAACCTATAAAGTTTTCCTCTTATAGTAGCACTGTGAAGCAGGGTGAATAAATATTACCCCTACTATTCAGATGAAGAAATTTAATGTAAGAAAGGTTAAGTGACTATTCATGGTCACATAGCGAGTAGTAAGGGAAGCAACTCCTGTGGAGAAGTGGCCACCAATTCCCAGCAGCTACTGACCAACTGCTCCCTATGGGGCAACAAGACACCCTGAGGAAGAGACCTTCAGAAGCAGCAAATGACAGAGAGGTCAAACCATTGCTATTACTTCTCTTGCCATCATCTCTCCTCAGACTTAAGCAGAACTAGTTCAATACTCTAAACCTAAGAACTTTGGAAATAGCAGTGCCCCTAGACTGTTTATTAGTCTTGCTCCCAGTCCAAGTCCCACAGCCATCGTTGAAGGGAACAACAACTTTGGAAAAGGAGACTACCTTCCTCACCTCTACTGCCACCAATTGTTAACTGTCACCAACTGGCATGTTAGCCCAACCCCAACCCTGATCACTGGTTCTCCTCGGAGATACGTGCTGGTCCTTGCCTCTGGGAACAATGCAGCTCTTACCTCTTCACAGCAGATACAGCTAAGTTCTTGACACCAAAGTCTTTGGCATTGTCAAATGATTCAGCATCCAAAATGGATATTTTTTATCAGTGTAAATAATATTAATGAAGATATATTACCACCTGCTTTCCTCTGTACCCTAAGGACCATGAACCTTTCCATTTGACATGCAGCCAAAGACTCTTATATATGTTGCCTCTCAAAAAGGAATATGAGCTTTTTGAAAACAGGAACTTTTTTATTTGCATCACCCGTGCTTAATATAGTGCTTTGCACAAAACAAGTGTTTAATAAATACTTTTTCATTTGTGATTCAGAGTTGGTATCGAAATACAGTTGTCTTGTTTCATGGTTTGGTGATTTTTCCACTATACTACAATCCCTGTCAGTAAAGCTAGTCATGAGAAACCAGGGAGGAAGTAAAGAATCTTAGTACCAAAGACTTTCAAAGTAGAAAAGGACCTCTCACGTCACCTCGTCTAACAGACTTAAATAGCAATCTTTTTTCTAATATTCATGATAACTTCCACTCAGCGACCATAGGGACAAAGAATTCAATATTTCCCAAGGTAGCCCATTCCCCTGGTGGACAGCTCTAATTATTTCAAGATTGAAATGTGCCTCTCTGCAATGTCTTCCCTTTGTATCTTGTTCTTTCATCTGAGACCACAGCAACCATTATGATAAAATCTAAACCCATTCCTTCAAATACTTGAAGATAGTTACCCTGTTCTCTTTGTCTTTTTTTTCTAGGCTAAACATCATAGTTGCTTCAGTAAATTCTCATATGGTATCATCAAGGCTCTTCACCATCCTGGTTGCCCTTCTCTGGCCATCCTCTACTTTATAGAGATTCCTCCTAAAATATGGTGCCCAGTACTAAACACAGCAGTGATACGATGAAGGCAGAGTACAACAAAACCAGGCCTGGAGACTCTGTCTCTCTTAATGCAGCCCAAAGTTCCATTAGCTTTCTTGGCTGCCACATCATTCTGTTGACTCATCATGGCTTTGTAATCCACAAAAATCTTTAGATATTTTTCAAGTGAACTGCTAGCTGTTTATGTCTTTGTCATTGTAAAGTGATAAAGTGGTTTGGAAGCTAACTGTAAGGATTTACGTTTCATTCCCACTCAGTTTCATACTAGAAAGTTTAGTCTAATGCTGTAGCCTGTGGAGAGCTTTTGGAATCCCCCTTCTGTCATCCATCCTGTTATCTATTCCTACAAGTTTAGTGTCATCTGCACAACTGATAAGCAGCCCAAAATAGCATAAGCCTTATTAGCTATCTTTTCACACTGTCACCTCCTATTGAGTTCATAGGACACAACCCCCATTCTAACCCTCCCAGATATTTTTCACATAAATCATTCCCCTTACATCTGCCCTCCATCTTCCTTGTTCAACTGATGTTTTGAATCTAGGTATAGAATTTGCATTTATGTCATTAAATTCTCTTTTATTGGATTTGACCTACTGATCTAGTTGGACAAAATATTTTTGTGTGTCTTGATTTTGACGTTGAACATGGTAGTTATCTCTCTAAGAGACAGTTAAATGGTACAGTGGATGGAGTGCTGAACCTGGAGTCAGGAAAACTGGAGTTCAAATCCAGCCTTATACCTTAACTAGCTGCATGATTCTGAGCAAGTCACTCAACTTCTGTTTGCTTCAGTTTTCTCCTCTGTGAAATGGAGATTAAACAAGCGCCTACCTCCTGAGGTTGTTGGGAGGACAAAATGATTTGTAAAGGTCTTTGCAAACCTAAGAAGCCTATATAAATTCTAGCTATGCTATTATTTCATCACCAGATTTTATAAACATGTCATCTATGCTTTGATTCAAATCTTTGATAAGAATGTTATGTTAAGTAAAGGGACAGCTAAGTGGTGCAGTGAATAGAGCACTGATCCTGGAGTCAGGAGGACCTGAGTTTAAATCTGGCTTCAGACACTTGACATTTACTAGCTGTGTGACCTTGGGCAAGTCACTTAACCCCAATTTCCTTGCCATCCTCCCTCCACAAAAAGAATGTTAAGTAGAACAAGGTCAAAGACAGAGGCATATGACACTTCTCTAGTGACCTTCCTTTAGTTGGTCTAATCACCATTTCTTGTGCCCTGCTATTCAATAAGTCCTGACACTAATTTTCAGTTACCCCACATCTCTTTCTCTCATGTTCACAAGGACAGTATCAGAAATATATCAAGGACCTCCCTGAAATTCAGGTATACTATGTCAATGATAGACATGGATGAAAGAAGCTATGGTAGGAGCAGGCTTCTGGGAGATACGAACTGAGGAATAGAGAAGAGGAAGGTTTCAGAGAAAGGCCTCGTTTTTTTTCAGTGAAATATGAGGCAAAGTTTTTAACTGAAAGGATTGGGAAAGGGGAAATATAAAAGCATTTGGAAGAGCAGTTGTAGGGAGTGGGATAATGAGGCAATTAGGGAGGTTTTTTTTTTTTTAATACAGATTCCCCTTTTTCTCCTTATGAGAATAATTTGTGTTGGTGTCATCAGTCTTTTGTTCTTTAGAGAATCCCATCCCTCTTGAACTCTTTAGATTCCTAAGCTATAAACTCCTGCCTACCCTTTCTCTGAACTGTTTGTAATTTGTTTTCACCAAATCTAGGCTATATGTAAAACTATCCCTGGTATGCCTCTCCTTAGTTATCATGAACTCTAAGATGACAATGTCTTACTTTCAAGATTCCAGTCATTTTTGTTTTCACAACTGCTTTCTCCCTATTGGTCAAACTCAGAGAGAGGACAGAATTTTGACTCATTGCTTCTGTCATCTTTTGACTAATGATATTATCAACAAGAATTCCTTAGAAGCTTTAATTTTAGCAGATGTCTAGCTAGTTGAAGTCTTCTAACACTAATAGTGGTCCTGCTTGCCTCGTTCTATCTCTTTGCCTGAGAAGTAATAGAGGTCAAGGTACAGCAATGGGTAATCAATCAGGCAAACAATTATGAATGAACACATAGATAAAGTAGTAGACGAACAGCCAGAACAGGAGAGAGTGGCACCTGGAGTCACACAGCTATGAAGGGTCCGGGACAGGATCCAAACCCGGGTGTTCCTAAGCACAGAGTTCTATTTACTTCATCACCCTAGATAAAAGGCTCTAGTTTACTTTGCTTACTGCTCATACTTGGCACATAGACACCTGAGACCATGTGTTTTTATTGCTATCTCTCTTTGTATTGTATTTTATAGCTCTCTATTCTTATATGTTTACCCCTTACTCTGTGCTTTCCTACTTGGCAGTTGTAGGTCAACACTTCTTTTCTCTTCCTACATCCCCTGTTCATTTTTTGAGTCTAAAGCCTTATTGATTGGATTTGCAATGATTTAGACAAGAATGTTTTCAATCCATGTTAGATGTAATCCATCTCTGGCTGAGAACTACCGGTGACTAATTCTGGAAGAAAAAAAAATAACCTAGGAACTTAAAGATTAACAGCATTGTTCTCATAGTTTGACAAACGCACATGAAAGAGTACCCACTAATAAAAGCATCAATGAGAATAAATTCATGGGATATTAAAGCTGAAAGAGACCTTAGAACTCATCTGTTCCAATTTCCTCATTTTGTAGCTAAGGAAACTGAGTCAAAGAGAGAGTAAAGCAACTTGCCCCAGGTCATATAATTATTAGTGACAGAATCAGAACACTCTGTACAGAACTCTTTCTACTAAATTACAGCTGCCTTGGAAAATGGCAACTTTATTTTCAGTTTAAAATGATAGATATACTATATCCTAATTTGCAGTAAAAAAAAGAAACCAAAGAAAGTCTTAACAAAATGCAGCATTCATTTATCTCAGAATATTAAAAACATAGGAACAGATGTTTTCCTTAAATGTATGTAGAAAAAGTATGCATTTAAAACAACAAATTAATATTTTAAAAATGGAGGAAACACCAGAAACATTTCTACAATAAACAAGTTTAAAGTGAGGCTTTCCAATCCCTCCATAGTCATTTGACATAGTCTCAAAAATGTCAGCAACATTGAGTATGAAAAGAATATGGAAAAAAAAGGCTTTGGCAAGGAAGAAGCTAAAATGTCTGTATTTGAATATGGTCTAATGATGTACCTCAAAACCCCAAGTGAGTCAATAAAAAAATGGAGCTAATAAACACCTTTAGATGCAGAAACAAAGATAAAACCACAAAAATGATTTGCATTTCCATATACTACCAATAAGGATTAGAGAAAGTGATACGAAGAGAAGTACCCTTTACAACAATGATGAAATATTTTACATACTTGAACATTAATTTACCAAGAAATGCAAAAGATCTCCATGAAGACAGCTTTCAAATGATTCCACTAGAAATCAAGGAAAAATGAAACAAATGAAGAGATATCCCCATTCATAGTAAAGCTGAACAAAAATGGCAAAAAATATCAACATTTCCCCCAAATAATCCTCAGATTAAAGGCAATTCTAATCAAATTATCAAAAAGACATTTCTGGAATTAGATTAAGTCATTACAAAATTCATATGTAGAAATATATCATCAAGAATATAAAGAATTCTGAGAGAAGGAACTTCTTTACTAGAGCTCAAAAGTAAAGCAATGCACACACATGTATCTGTCCCACTTATCTGACAGTATATATGTGTGTATATACACATATGCTACATGTATATACACATATGCTACATGTATATATACATATGTATATATGTATACATATTATTCACACATGTTGTCAGATGAATGAGACAGATCAGAAAATTCAGAAATAGAATGCAATATCTACAAAATATCAGTTCTCATGTCTGCCAAAAAATCACTGGGGAATAGTTATTATTCAATAAACTCATCTGGGGAAGATTAGATAGCTATATATGTATGTTCTAAAATAGATCAGGAGATGACCTTAAAGGTCATCTAGATTAACTGCCACATTTTACAGGTAAGGAAACTGAGACCCAAAGATGTAAGATGACTTTTCCAAGGCCACACAGGTAGTATTTGGCAAAATTGGGATTTAAACTAGGTCCTTTGACTCCAAACCATATCTTTTCTACTGTAATGTGTTGATTCTTCGTTCCTCCCCATATGGGTTTACATCCATGTTTCCTGTTATACCATGAAATGTGAAGATCAGTGCTATAAGTACTTTTGGGATACTTTCAGGCATATGCTAAAACCAGTTTGCAATTGCTTGTGAAAGTTGATTATTAAATTTTTAGTGTGAACATTTATTTATACCTTAGTAATCAGCAACAATCAGGACTTGATTTATCATTTTGTCCTTGTCTAACCTTTAGCAAATGGTGGGGAAAATATTAATAATGTGTTTCTTTTTCTTCTAGAGAACTGACTGCTAAACATTTACCAGCCTACCCCTGCTTCTATTTGTGACACTGTAGAGGGTTCTTTGAATAGTACTATTGATCAACCATCTCAACCACAGGGTGCTGAGGGATACACGTCTTGATCACTTTCAGGCTTTCTAAGAGTTTGGTGGCGCTCACCTTTGGCTCAGTTCCTTTGTGGGTAGTATTTTTCTTCTCTCATTAGACTAGGAGGGGCCTTGAGTTATGTCCATATATTTACAATCAGATAATTGCTCAGCTTTCATTATATTGACTCCTCTCTTTACTCCTTATCTCCAATGTGTTTCTGTTAAAGCTTTTATTTATGCAGGTTTGTGTATATAATTTAATCAGACTATTAGAAATGATAAGCTTAAGTAACATAAATGCACCCATCCCACGTTTCTCAGCTTGCCGAGTACTCCTTAGTCCCTACATCAACCTCTTAGCTCCAGGTAAGCCAGTATCTCAGAAATTCCCTTCCCCCCAGTCACTATAACAGTAAAACCTAGCATTTAGTGCTTTAAAGTTTGCAAAGCACTTTACAAATATCTAATTTTATCCTCACGACAACATTGGGTGGTAAGTGTTATTATTATTCTTATTTTACAGATGAGGAAACTGAGACAGATAGAAGTTAAGTGCCATGCCCTTGGTAACACTCCTAGTAAGTGTCTGAGATCAAAGTTGAATTTGGATCTTCCTGTCTCCAAGTCTGGTCCTCCATCCATTGAACCACCTAGCTGCCTATGAACAAGAACATTTGTGCAGAACTTTACATTCCAGACAAGATCTCTGTAGTACATCAATGTCCCCTCTGGCAGCCATTAAATTTCCCATGAAAGCAAAGGCAGGAAACTCAGCATTCAAGGACAGGGTAACTTGAACAAGCTAGAGGGAAGCAGTTACTAAGTATGGGATCTTAAATGCATTATTTACCTTAAGTTTCTGTCCCTATAGTATTGCAACAAAGTCTACTGGATTTTTCCAAAAGGGAAGTTACCTAATGCCTGCTATTGGAGTTCCTTCAAAAATAAATGCATGGAAGATTGGGGACAAAGTGTTCCTAATCCATCTTCATTTTTCTCTCACCCTCTATTTCAAAAGTAGCTCTGGTGGCTTATCTCTCCTTTTCCTTTTTCCTTGAGGTATAATGAATCTTGGCATGTAAGCTGACAGATAAATCTATCAGAGAACACCAATGGATTGCAGAAGCCAAAGAAATCACGTTATCTATGGATTTGGGATTTTCAGTTATGTGGATCTTCCTTATGGTACAGATTTTAAACCATTTATTCCTTCTCTTTCATTTAATTCATGTCTATGTCTTTGCATAAATTTTATGTAATAAATCTCAACATTCTGAAAGTCTTCCTTCAGGTCTTTTAGCCTACGAAGCAAAGTGATCTAAAGCAATATATCTATAACACTGTATGAAAAGCATTAAGACATGGCAACAATGAAAAAGAGGAATATGTATAAATCAAGCAAATGGCACAAATTATTGGAGAAAAAATCAGCGTTTTGATCATACAAAGATGACAGGACTCAATACCAAAATCCAATATCTCTTACATGTTTATCCACAAAGATAATGCATATTTCTGACTGCTGTTGATTATTTTCAATTTAGCTTGACAGTTGGTTGTTATCCTTGCTCTCAAAGAGGAGCAAAAGGACATCACTCTGTTGGGGTATAATGGTAATTTAAATGGGAAGATCTGTCCCATCCATTAATAGGCCCATGTGACCTGCCTGGGTCACATGGAAGTCTGAGTCACATGGAGTTTGTGGTGGGAGGAGTTTGCTGAACAGGAAGGTGTGGAGCAGGAAATGAATCAGAGCAGTCAGAGCTGGGAAAAAGAGAACAGGCAGCAGCTAGAGTGAATGGGAGAGCTTGTTTATGATTTGTTTAAGGGAGCTGGTTTGTGGGAAGCCTAAGATGGTAGTGCCTCCTGCATCGTTATTGTGTATACATTTCTTTTAAAATCCTTCTTCAGCTCTTCCAAGAGTGCTCTTTGGGCTTGCAACCATTTCATAGTGCCTTCTGAAGTTTCAGATGCAAGTACAGTCTCAATGCTGACCTCTTTGATGTTTGTGTTTTGGTCCTTGTCCTCATAGAAAGATTCTGTGGTCTTTTCTTTCCTGCTTTGCTTTTTATTCATGATGATGAGGCTTTGTGTGTTGTGGCCTCTCATTCTTTCAGTTAGAAGCTAAAGTGTTTCAGCTTACCTGGTGCTGTGCTGGCTGGTGTGAGAAAGCAGAGGCCAGGTGAAGTTTTTTTGTGTTTCCCCATATTTGCCCTGAAGGTAGCTCATTAAGTGTGGGGGAGGGGTGGTTTGGCCATGGGAGTTCTCCTCTGCTGAGCTAGAACATAGGCAAACTCAGTGGCTGGTGATCCCAGCTGCCTAGTATCTTCCCATTTCCCCTGGTGTGCTGAGGTATGCCTGGGGTCCTGGTGTTGGTGGTTGTGGGACTCCACCTCACTGGGGCTCTGGATCTCCTCCTGGTTCTCTGAGGTGGGGCTGTCTGCAACAGCTCCAGTCCTGCACTGGTCCCCTTCCTTGACAGCAAGAGGGACCCTCCTGAACGATTTTCCTAGCTTCAAGTGCTACAAGACTTATGTGGGGGGAGGGAGAGAGAGCATTTACTGATCACTCCACCATTTTGGCTCCTGGAAGTTCAGTCACCTACCTGACTTTAATCTCCAGGTTGATAGTCTCAGGAGCAGCTGCTGCAGATAACTGGAGCTCCACAGCTCTCACTGGCTCCATTCTGCTGCACTCCTGTCCTGAGCTGATATGCCCGAGATTCCACAGTGCAGCCACTGTCTCAGAATGCCCAGGGCTTCCTGCTCGGCCCTTATGCAGCAAAACATACTGCACTGTGTGCTCCTCCACCCCCGTGGAACAGAACCTTCCCATCAAACTTCCAGTCTGTCCTGGGCAGTGAATCTGCCACAGTCTGTCTCCTATTGGATTCTGCCCCTCCAAAATTTGGTCAGATTCTCTTTTTAGAGGTGTCTGAAGGAATTATCTAAGAGATTAGATGAATAGCTGCTCTCACTCCACCATCTTGGCTCTGCTTATAGATTTCTTTGTTGCTATGATGGATTTGGTTTTCTGGTGTTGGGATTCAGTTTTCTGGGGTTTGAATAAAAGTTTTGGTTCTATCTTCCATGTGGAGAGTCTGTTATATTTTGCAGTTCAGAACTGGGCTGGCATATCCATAGCTGCCACAGGCGCTGTAAATGTCAGATTGGAGCTATATGGGGTCAAAGTACAATGTGTCCAATTGTGGCTGATCAGACTCATTTGAGGTTGGAAGGCTCTACCATAGGTCGGGCACAAATAGTCCATATAAACATTTAGAGTGAAGATATTTTCATGCACATCTCACATTTCTTTTTTTTAAATTTATTTATTTTAAGTTTTCAACATTCATTTCCACAAAATTTTGAGTTCCAAATTTTCTCCCCATCTCTCCCCTCCCTCCACCCCAAAGTGCAGAGCATTCTAATTACCCCTACCACCAATCTTCCCTCCCTTCTAACATCCTTCCCTTCCCTTATCCCCATCTTTTCTTTTGTCCTGTAGGGCAAGATAAATTTCTATACCCCATTACCTGTATATCTTGTTTCCCAGTTGTATGCAAGAACAATATTCAACAGTTGTTCCTAAAACTTTGAGTTCCAACTTCTCCTCCTTCTTCCCTCCCCACCCATCCCCAATGGGAAGGCAAGCAATTCAATATAAGCTATGTATGTATAGTTTTGCAAATGACTTTGATAATTGTCATGTTGTATAAGACTAACTATATTTACCTCCATCCTATCCTCCCCCCCATTTCTTCTATTCTCTCTTTTGACCTTGTCCCTCCCCAAGAGTATTGACTTCTAATTGCTCCCTCCTCCCATTACCCTCCCTTCCATCATCCCCCCACCCTGCTTATCCCCTTCTCCCCCACTTTGTTGTATTGTAAGATAGATTTTCATACCAAAATGAGTGTGCATTTTATTCCTTCCTTGAACCAAATGTGATGAGAATAAGCTTCACGTTTTCCCCCTCACCTCCCCCCTTTTCCCCTCCATTGAAAAATCTTTTTCTTGCCTCTTTTATGAGAGATAACTTGCCCCATTCCATTTCTCCCTTTCTCCTCCCAATATATTCCTCTCTTATCCCTTAACTGCATTTACTTAGATATCATTTCTTCCTATCCAACTCACCCTGTGCTCTCCATTCTCTCTCTCTCTCTCTCTCTCTCTCTCTCTCTCTGTGTGTGTGTGTGTGTGTGTGTATGTGTATGTGTGTATAATCCCACCAAGTACCCAGATACTGAAAAAAGTTTTAAGAGTTACAAATATTATCTTTCCATGCAGGGATGTAAACAGTTCAACTTTAGTAAGTCCCTTATGATTTTCTTTCCTGTTTACCTTTTCATGCTTTTTTTGATTCTTGTATTTGAAAGTCAGATTTTCTTTTCAACTCTGGTCTTTTCATCAAGAATGCTTGAAAATTCTCCATATCATTGAATGACCATTTTTTCCCTTGAAGTATTATACTCAGTTTTTCTGGGTAGGTGATTCTTGGTTTTAATCCTAGTTCCTTTGACTTCTGGAATATCATATTCCATGCCCTTTAATCCCTTAATGTAGAAGCTACTAGATCTTGTGTTATCCTGATTGTATTTCCACAATACTCAAATTGTTTCTTTCTAGCTGCTTGCAATATTTTCTCCTTGACCTGGGAACTCTGGAATTTGGCTACAGTCTTCCTAGGAATTTCTCTTTTTGGATCTCTTTCAGGAGGTGACCAGTGGATTCTTTCAATATTTATTTTGCCCTCTGGTTCTAGATTAGTGGGGCAATTTTCCTTGATAATTTCATGAAAGATGATGCCTAGCCTCTTTTTTTGGTCATAGCTTTCAGGTAGTCCCATAATTTTTAAATTGTCTCTCCTGGATCTATTTTCCAGGTCAGTTGTTTTTTCAATGAGATATTTCACATTATCTTCCATTTTTTCATTCTTTTGGTTTTGTTTTGTGATTTCTTGGTTTCTCATAAAGTCATTAGCCTCCATCTGTTCCATTCTAATTTTGACAGAACTATTTTCTTCAGTGAACTTTTGAACCTCCTTTTCCATTTGGCTAATTCTGCTTTTTAAAGCCTTCTTCTCCTCATCAGCTTTTTGAACCTCTTTTGTAAATTGAGTTAGCCTATTTTTAAAGGTGTTATTTTTTTCCAGCATTTTTTGGGTCTCCTTTTGCAAGTGGTTGACTTGCTTTTCATGATCTTCTTGCATCTCTCTCATTTCTCTTCCCAATTTTTCCTCAACCTCTCTTACTTGATTTTCAAAATCCTTTTTGAGCTCTTCCATGGCCTGAGACCATTGAATATTTATTTTGGATGTTTGGGATATAGAAGCCTTGACTTTTATGTCTTTCCCTGATGGTAAGCATTGTTCTTCCTCATCTGAAAGGATGGGAGAAGATATCTGTTCACCAAGAAAGTAACCTTCTATAGTCTTATTTTTTTCCCCTTTTTTGGGCATTTTCCCAACCAGTTACTTGACTTTTGGGTTCTTCGTCAAGAGTATGGTATCTGTAAGAGCTCAGTTCCTCCAAGGTGGCACAATCAAGTGGGTTCACTGGTCTGGAAGCAACCAGAAACTTTTGTGCCCAGAATCTGTGAGTAGTAGAGTTTCTTTTCCACAACCACCTGGCCTCCAGTTTGACCAAGCCAGCGCTGGGGCCTGAGATCCAGATAAGCTGCTCCATTCCCCCACGGATTTTTTTAGGGGGGAGAGGGCTGCCATTCAGTGTGAGATAAAGATCCGCTGCTAAATTCTTCCAGGATCATTAGGTGGGGGCAGGGCTGCCACATAGGGCTGAGGTATGGATTAGCTGCTCAGTTCCCCCAGGGGTTTTATGATCCAACAATGGTTGTGGCCCAATGTGGGAGCTGTTGCATTTGCCTGATGCAATTTCTGCTACAGCCTGAGGTCAAAGCTATGGGAAGACCCTGCTGCTTTCTTGACCAGCTGAAAAAACCTTCTCACTGACCTTTGGTGCCTGTGGGTTGAGGGATCTGGGAACCACAGCTACTGCCACTAGACCCTGGAGGCCTGCTTGGGTCCTCCTCCTGGTACCGTGTGCATGGCCAAGCCTGGGCTGGGTTCTGCTCTGCGTCTGGTGCAACAGACCTTTCTCATCAGCCTTTCAGGTCACCTTGGGCTGGAAATCACCAATCCATTGTTCTTCAGGTTCAGCTGCTCTAGAATTTGTTGAGAGTCTTTCTTTACAGGTATTTTATTGTCTGTGGGGGAAGAGCTAGTATATGTGTGTCTTTTTACTCTTCCATCTTGGCTCTGTCCCCCACCCCCATCTCACATTTCTTTAGAGCCACTGCAATTCTGCTTTACTCTTAAAGTATAGCACCTTCTTTGAAGCAGGCATACCATGTTAGGCAGTCCCATTCCAGTATCACTATCTCACAATTGATTCCAAAATTCTTCAGAGAGACTTTGAAAGTGTCCTTGTGTCGATTTTTCTAACCTCCACATGAGCAGTTGCCTTGGGGGAGTTCAGAGTTTTGCTCTCTGCAACAGTTTAAACGTTTGGCAGTTCAGACAAAGAAAGGACCTCAATGTCTAGTACCTTATCTTGCCAGGTGATCGTCTGAACCTTCCTAAGACAATTCAAATGAAAGCTTGTTTTTATATAGCTGTTTACATGCTGTATACTTCATTAGGCTGTGAGTTTCTTGAGATCAGGAACGTCTCTACTTTTTTTTGAATCCCTATCTCTTAGTACGTAACCGGCACATAGAAGGTGCTTAATCAAGTTTATTGACTAATGCTCCTCAATAGAACAGTGATCATCAAGTTTCACAATCTGCAGAAGCATGTTGCAGATCAGATTTTTATGTGCCTTCCCTGAAGGAGCAGGGACTCTTCCCCCATTTCACTCCAAGCCAGTGTTTCTGACTTCTAGAGTTCAGACATTGAACTTTATAAAGAGAAGAGG
Organism: Notamacropus eugenii; assembly: GCF_028372415.1. Classification (NCBI taxonomy): domain Eukaryota; kingdom Metazoa; phylum Chordata; class Mammalia; order Diprotodontia; family Macropodidae; genus Notamacropus; species Notamacropus eugenii. The sequence continues at coordinate 229,726,074 of NC_092876.1, forward strand.
GCATTTCTTGATGCAGCATGTTCCTTGGAGAAAGAAGGGAATGACTTACTTAGAGAACAGAGTTAGGATGTTACTTGAACAGGGCAGCCCTCAAATTATGTTTACCTTCATTGGGGAATCTAAACCATAAAATGTCATTATAAATCTGGATGTGGGGGATATATATGACTCTGTGAAAAGTAGAATTCTTTGAAATGTCAAAAAATTGCTCCAATGACAACTTTAAATTCAGTGCCTTTTAGAAAGAGGTGATGAAATATTTGAATAATGTATGTATTTCTGTTCCTGGTTTCTGGCTCTTGAGTCCTTTGCATGTAAGGCATTTTCTGTAGAGTTCAATCAAGGCTGTCCTCTACCTGATATTCATTTGGCATCTTGAATGAGGTGGTAACTTTAATGTTAACATTTGGAGAAACTTAGACAAGAGCTCTGACCATATTGGGAGATTTCCTGGAGTAAGTCCATGTAGGAGCAATGATTCCAAAAGGAGAAAAGTGACCTTCTTGGGGATAGTTCCTCAGATTTTCCATATGAGCCCAGAGACCTTGGGGAGAGAAAAGGACTTCCCATGGTTTACTTGAAAAATGAGGGAAAATGGATAGATGAAATGAAAATGTGAAGTAATGTACATTTAGATCAAAGGGATCAGAAAACAATATGCATTTACTACCATTCACTACCACAAACACATGAAATTATCAAAATTACTTCTTTTAGTGTTAAAAACTGATATATCATGTTCTATGTTCATATTTGGAGACCTATTCATTTTCAGGCAGGAACTTCTACCTTTGACTGTCATAGCCAGAAAACCATTCAAGACTACTCAGACCAGGAGATGGGACATTGACTAGAACAAAATGAACAAATACATGCAAAATGAGGAATTGTTTCTCCTTCCTCCTCTGCCCCTCAATGTAATCAAAATAAAGTTTTCTTTGTTCTTTTTAAAAAATTTTGTTTTAGGCTCAAACACCAGAACACAAATATAGAATAGAAAAAAGAATAAAAAACATATCATAAAGTTAAATATTGGAACTTATATACAAAGTTAAAAAGAAAAAAACAGGTCATATGCATAGCAGAATGTGAGAGGATTTAAATTGTGTAACAAATTTTTATTTCAAGAAAACCTGAATGATAAATAATACTGGTGTTGAAAGTTGTTCATCTTTTCTTTGCTTCCTTGAGAGATCTTTTGTATTGTGTTGTGTGCTTTTTTACTTTGTTTTTTTTTTCCTTTTCCCATCCCCAGAAGGCTACAGTAAAGTTTAGATATGTTTCTCTATGGCTATAGATGTATACACACATATAGACATATACTTTCCCAGACATATTCTACTCTTGATCTTTGTTTTTTATGTTTGAGCATATCTCTTGTTTCCTGTCCCTCCTGCCTCCTCTTCTTAACTCATACCCACTACCTTACCTACTAGTCTAACTTCCTCCAAGGATCCCTCCCCTATCCACCCATTCCCATAAATCTAAGCATCCTTCTATACCCACTTTTACCTATTCTCTCCACTTCCCCTCTAAAGATCCTTCCCTTGTCCTCTCCGTCCTCCCTATGCCTCTACCATTTTATTTCTTTTGAATTTAGAAGACTTTTAAACTCTTTTAAATATATATATGTATTTTCCCCTCTTAGACTCATTCCAATGAAAATAGGTTACCAAAACTACCAGCCTTCCTCCCCCATCTAATTCCTCTGTATAGATTCTTCCTCTTGCACCTCATTTGTATAAAATAATTACTCTTTAGATATTCCTAAATAGTTTTACTTTTTAAATTCATATCCTACTCAGATTTTCCCCAATCTTACCTATGAGTTACCCAATATTTATAATTAGACATACATTTTATATATGTGTGTGTGTGTATGTGTGTGTGTGTGTGTGTGTGTGTGTAAAAAGTAAACAGTTTATCCTTATGAATCCCTTACAATCAGTCTTGAAAGTCTGAGAGTTTATCAAATGTCCATTTTTTTCAGTCAGGATAATGCTTAACCTTGTAAGGTATGATATTTTTGTCTGGAGCTCCAGTTGCTTTGCTCTTCTAAAGGACCTGCAGTCCTTTAATGTCTCTGCTGTGTGAGTCTAATTGTGGCATCATCATATTGAAATTGTTTTAATCTTGATGCTTTTAATATTTTATTCTGAAGCTGAGAGTTTCAGAATTTGATTATGATATAATAATGTCTTTTAAGTGGTGATTGATCAATTTTTTCTATTTCTACTTTCCCTCTTGTTCTAATGCTTCAATATAATTTTATTTAATTATTTCTTGTATTATTGTATCAAGATTCTTTTTTTGATCATAACTTTCAGTTAGTCTGATTATTTTTATGTTTTCTCTTCTTGATCTATTCTCCAAATCTGCTTTTTCTTATAAGATGTTTCACTTTCTCCTATTTTTTCATTGTTCATATTTTAGTTAATTATTCTTTTATCTTTTGTAATTTCACTGGTTTCACTTGGCTCAATTCTAATGTTCAAGGTGTCATTTTCTTTCTTAAGATTCTGGATCTCCTTTTCTAATTGGTTGATTTTCCTTCATAATCTTTTTATTTTTCTTGGATTATTCTTATTTTTTTCTTTAGTTTTTCCTCCATCTCTGTCATTTGGTTTTTCAATTCTTTTTTAAGATCTTCTAAGAATTCTTTTGCAGGTGACCATTTGACATTCCTCTTTGGAAGTTTCTTTGCTTCAATATCCTCCTCTGAAGATGATCCCTGGCCATCTCTATTTCCATAATAGCTTTTATATGGTTGAGTTCTTTCTCCTTTGCCTGTGCATTTTTGTGATAGTTTAATTTTTGTAATCACCTCTAGCCCTGGGATATGGGAGAAGGTGGTTCTTGCCCCAGATCTTCAGTTCTTGCCTCCTGCCTGGAACCAAAGTCAAATCTCCAACCTCTTCTAAGTGCCCACAACCAAGGGCGTTGAGACCCACTGCTTCTGCACTCATTGAGCCTGTGCTGGATCCTTCTCACCCTGTTGTTCTTCACAGCACAGCTGAGTCTGGCATTCCTTATCAGCAGAGCTTCTTTCAATCTTCTGGGGCTTAAACTTCCCACTCCCCTCATTTTACGAGAGTGAAAGTTCCTGTAGCTAGAGCCAAGGCTTCCTCTCAAACTAACCCCAGGGCTTGCCACTTGTTGTTGAAATGGACCCTGGCCTGGAGGAGTTTACTCCTTATAGGGACCAAAACTTGTTCTGGAATTCCCCCCCCCCCAATCTTCTTAAATTGTCCCAGGAAGACCCCGGTTGTGCCCCTATTCTTATTTATCTCCACCCACTCTTTGTTCTCCCAAAAGTGTACTTTTAACTCTTTCATGGGGAAAAATCTTGAGAGTTTGGAATTTTCTGATCTACTCTGCCATCTTTCCAGATTTCTCCTCTCCCAAAATAAGGTTTTCAAAGCCTACTTGCCTCATAGTATGCTTTTTGTTGGATTTATTGTATTATTTTCCTTAGTTTCCTTTAGGGGTAACTTAACTTGTGTATTTATTATAAGCCTTTTTTAATTGATGGCTTTACACCTTGGCTATTTTCAAATGACCCTAAATAGTTTTCTCAGACAGACTCATAGAAAACAACATCCTTATGTGTGCAAACAAGTTTTTGCCAACATCTTGTCCAATTGAAATGAAATATTTTAGTTTTAATTATAGAAGTGAATTATATTTTGTAGAATTTGAAAATATATATCCCATAGAATACTCGATACATTCTATATGTTTATATTTAAATGTTTTTTTCAAATGAATCTGTGGTCTCATCAATTAAGAATGTCTCGCAGTGTTCTAGATTGAAATCCATAGAAACCTGTTCATCCTCTTCAGTGCCTCTCCTTGTTCTATCCAAAATTCTCCAAAGGGGATCCACTCAATATTCTGGAGGTTTCCCTGCTTCTTCCTGGTGTTGTGAGGGTAACAATGACACACTCTGCTGTCTATTTCATCTCTCATTCTTTCGACATCACCAGCTCATTGTCTCTCTTGTACTGTTTTTTTAATTCCCATTATTCTTCCAAGTTCCTCATTGCTTACACATTCAGCCTGCACATACCTACCCTGTGTCTCTCCATTGCCCTATGTTTGATACTCATTTTTAGCTTCTTCAAGGAGGTTGTATTATGAGTATTGTATTTATATAGCAAGGCTAGCAGAATGTTACTATTGAAAAGATGGGTCTTTGCTTTCTAGGGAAGCTTGGGGTCAGCAAAAAAGTCTTGCAATTTCCCAAAAGTAAACTTTCTCAATCTTCGCCTCTTGTTCAGCTGTGGGTTGGAGCTCATTGTCTAACTGTACTATCAGTCTCAGATACGCATACCATTGAACAACTTCTATGGTGTCTAAGTATGTTGAATTCTGAGCAATACACATTCTTCAATCATTTGATTTTTCCTGTGTTGCTGGTCAGGCCAAACTTCTTTGAGTGATTATATCTTTCTTCAAGGAAACTCTGTTGTAATCCCAAGCTTCATGTAATCATCAGAATGTCATATACAAACAGGAGCATCTGGATGACTTTACCTATCTAAAAGGAATCCTTCTACCTAGACTTCATGTTAGATCCTCTCTATCACAGTGGGGAAAACCTTTAGGAAACAAACATCTCCCACTCACCTTCCTCCTTCACAGGGGCTGATTGACTGCATTCGTGACTTGGATTAAATGGGAGTCAACAACTCTGTTTCTTCCAAAGAGACAGAGGACTACCAGAACTTACCATCTACCCCCCTCTCTCTGAAGAAGTCTGGAATAGATTATGAGACAAGAGAGATACTGGTTCAAGACTGGCCAGCATGGCATGCCTGTATCAAAGAAGGCACTGTGCTCTATGAGCAAAGCAGAGCTGTAGTAACACAAAAACAATGTGAGGTATGCAAATTTAGAGCCATCTTTACTCCAAATGTTCATATACATATTATTTGTAGTAGAGCTTGTATTAGTCTGATCAGTCACAGTCAGATACACTCTAACCTTGACCCAGACATACTGATGTTATTTTAATTGTCTTCAAGCACAAAGGACAACTGTCTGCCCCCAATCTCTTCCAAGTCTTATGTTCTACTCTGCCTCTTTTTTCCCATAGATCCCGTGCATTATCATCTGCCATGTTTATGTAACTTAAAACTCCCTGTTCTTTGTCATCTACCCTGAAGCCGAATCTTTCAGACTTCTTGGATTTTCTGTCTGTTCTTTGGCTGCAGTTTCATTTATGTATTTTATCCCTCTATTATGGCATAAACTACTTGAGATCATGAACTGTCTCTTTTTTCTATTTATATGGCAAACACTTAGCACAGTGTTTGGCACATGTTGAACACTCAATAAATGAATTTATATTTATTCATACCTTTCCTTGTTTTGTGTCTGATGTTTAATATAAGAGGGCCACTGACCAGGATTCTGTCTATTGTTATGTCATCTAAGGAATTTTGAATGATTTTGATGTATGGATGAAAAATTCCTTGTTATAAAAGGACTATATGGCAGTCTTTAGAATTACTGAGTCAAATGCTTTTTTATAATCAACAAATACAAAGTATGATGAGATCTTCTTTGCATCTTTTGGTTAACTGTAAAGTAGTAATGATGCAGTCTATTGTTGAATGTCACTTGTGGGAAGCCTGCTTGTTGCCTACTAAATCATCATGGAGGATGTCCTTGATTTGAGCCTAGATGGCTCTTATAAAGATTTAGTACAGATGGTTGGGGTCAGCAGCACATTCCTGCAATCACTGCTATCAGGGACGCCAAAGTTGGTGGATCTCTTGAGCTCAGGAGATCAGAACTACAATGAGCTAAGTCAATGAGGTATCTGGACTAAATCCAGCATCACTATGGTGAATCCCTCAGGATGACAAGCCATAAGGCTGTTTAAGGAGAAGTGAAATGGCCCAGGTTGGAAACACAGTAGGTCAGAACTTCTGTGATGATGAGTAGTAGGCTTGGGATCACAAGTAGATTCTACACTTCCAGCTCAGACAAGATAAGGGAACCTAGTTCAATAAAATAAAATAAAACAAAACAAAATAAAGATGTGGACAAATGAAAGAGTAGTCACATAGGTCAGCAGTCTTGTTTTCTCATTTAAATTTGTTTGGTATTAATAAAGTCCATGACTTTAATTTCTTCTCCTTGTATGTGCTTATACTGAAATAAAATCGGCACAGCTATTACTCTTTAACAATTCCTCTTTAACTTTTCCTTTTTTAACATCTGTGTTTTTGCTCAATTCCTCTTTGAGTGCTACTTAAAGGTGTTGTTGAGCTGTGTCCTATTCTTCATGACCCCAGAGATCATAGCACTAGCCTTTTATCCTCCACTATCTCCTGAACTACTAGAAGGTAGTTTTTAATAGTTTTTCCTACACTATATAGACTTGATTTTCATCTACACTGGTAGTAAATGCTCCTGTTTTATTATCTTGCGGACAATTTGTTCTGTGTCTACTACATATCTCCTTTAATTTTTCTTAAAGAATACTTATAAGAGAGACAGAGAAACATTTCAAAGTTATTTTTCCAAAGACAGTAGTCCCAGAGGCATCTCAAAATGCATATAAAAATGTGAGCTTTCTGTCCTTTGAAGAAAAGGTAAAGAACAACTAACATTTTGATTTCCCCCCCATAATTATGCCACTTTCTCTCTTTGGGTATGAGTTTCCTCAACCAAAAATGAGATGGTAGGAATAGGTACTCTCTAAGATGTGCTTTAGATTTAAATACAAATTGCTACTGGCTAGATTCCTTCCTTCCTTCCTTCCTTCCTTCCTTCCTTCCTTCCTTCCTTCCTTCCTTCCTTCCTTTCTTTCTTTCTTTCTTTCTTTCTTTCTTTCTTTCTTTCTTTCTTTCTTTCTTTCTTTCTTTCTTTCTTTCTTTCTTTCTTTCTTTCTTCCTTTCTTTCTTTCTTTTTCTTCTTTCTGTCTTCCTTCCATCCTTTCTTTTTAAAATTAATTTATTTGTTTTCAGTTTTCAACAATCACTTTCATAGGCCTTAAATTTTCTCCCCCTCCTCCCTGAGACAGCATCCAATCTTATATGGGTTCTACACATACATTCTTATTAAACATATTTTCACATTAGTCTTGTTGCATAGAAGAGTTAAAATGAATAGGAGAAATTATGAGGAAAACTAAACCAAAACAAAACATAACACATGGGAAAAAAAAATCTGCTTCATTCTGTGTTCTGATTCCATAACTCTTTCTTTGGATGTGGATGGCATTTTGCCTCAAGAGTCCTTTGGGAATATTTTAGGTCTTTGCATTGCTGTGAAGGGCTAAGTCTAACAGAAACACTCCTCACACACCGTGGCTGTTACTGTGTACAATGTTCTCCTGGTTCTGCTCATTTCACTCAACATTAGTTTATATAAGTCCTTTCAGGCCTCTCTGAAGTCCTCCTGTTCACCATTTCTTATATCACAATAGTATTCTATGACATTCATATGCCACAACTTGTTCAGCCATTCCCCAATTAATGAGAATCCTCTTGATTTCTAGTTCTTGGCCACCACAAAGAGAGCTGCTATAAATATTTTTGTACATGTAGGACCTTTTCCTACATGATCTCTTTGGGATACAATCTTAGAAGCAATATTGCTGGGTCAAAATATAAATTGCCCAGATTAACAGAAAAAGAAGTTAAATACTTAAATAACCCTATCTCAGAAAAAGAAATTGAACAAGCCATCAATGAACTCCCTAGGAAAAAATCTTCAGGTCCAGATGGATTTACAAGTGAATTCTATCAAACATTTAAAGAACAGTTAATTCCAATACTACATAGATTATTTGGGAAAATTGGCACAGGAGTCCTACAAAATTCTTTTTATGGTACAAATATGGTTCTAATGCCTAAAACAGGAAGAGCCAAAACAGAGAAAGAAAATTATAGACCAATCTCTAGTGATTATAGATGCAAAAAATTTAAATAAGATATTAACAAAAAGAATACAGGAACTTATCATGAGAATAATACATTATGATCAAGTAGGATTTATACCAGGAATGCAGGGCAGGGTCAGTATTAGGAAAACGATCAACATTATTAATCATATCAACAGCAATACTAACAGAAACCATATGATTATCTCAATAGATGTAGAAAAACCTTTTGACAAAATGCAACACCCATTTTTATTGAAAACACTGGAGAGCATAGGAATAAATTGAGCCTTCCACAAAATAATAAGCTGTATCTACCTCAAACCATCAGGAAGCATTATATGCAATGAGGATAAGCTAGATGCATTTCCAATAAGATCAGGAGTGAAACAAAGATGTCCATTATCAGCACTATTATTCAATATGGTACTAGAAATGTTAACTTTAACAATAAGAGAAGAAAAAGAAATTGAAGGAATTAGAATAGGCAAAGAAGAAACTAAGTTATCACTCTTTGCAGATGATATGATGACATACTTAGAGAATTCTTTCTTTCTTTCTTTCACAAAACCCTAAACCCAATTCACTCTAAAGCTCATCGATTGGAATACAATGGTTGTTGTCCCTTGTTCCCCAAGAGGATAAAAATGACATCACTATGCTACAATCAAGTTTCAATGTGTCTGACTATGGCTGATCAGACAAATATGAGCTCAGAATGCTCTACCACAAGTCCAGCACATATACTTTGTGTGAACATTTGGGGTGGATACTCTAAATTTGTGCATTCTGCATTTCCTTTGAGCTGTTTCAACTCTGCTTTGCTCATATTACACAGCACCTTCTCTGATGTGGGCATACCATGCTAAGCGATCATGTGTCAATGTCTCCCATGTCACACTATCAATTCCAAAGTTCTTAAGAGAGACCTTGAGAGTGCCCTTTTATCACTTCTTCTGAAGACCACGTGAACTCTTGCCCTGTGTGAGTTCTCCATAAAAGACTTTTTGGCAAGCATACATTTTGCATTCAAACAACATGGCCAGCCCATTGGAGTTGTACTCTCTGAAGCAGAGTGTGAATGCTTGGCATTTTAGTTCAAGGAAGGACCTCAGTGTCTGGTATCTTATCCTGTCAGGTGATCTACAGAAGTTTCCTGGGGTGGGGGAGGGGGGGAAACACAGTATGACCCTGCCCAAACTCCACTTAATGGATACATTTGAGGCCTTCCTGGCTTACAGTGAATGTCAATGGTAAGTATTTCTCTTTGGAACAGCAATCCTGAGCGTCTTCTCCTCTCAGTTTGATTTTTTTTTCTTTTTTTTTCTAATTAAAGGAGTTATCCCTTGACTCATTTCTTAAAGAGGTCTATTCACTGAATGGGTGCTACCACACTCAAAGTGAGAACCTGAAAAAGCCTTAGCCTAAAAGGACCAGGGTCTCCCTTTGTACCTTGGGGCATCTCCAGTCATCCTGATGAATATCTGGCCAATGGACCTACATGGCTCTGCAGGAGAAAGTGAAGCCGGTGTGACCTTGCACAGCCCTCCGTCACTCAAATCAAAGTCAACTGCAAGTCATGTCATCATTTCCCTGATGTCATGGTCCTCTTCGAAACTGAAGGACTAAAACACAGTTATAAATAAGAGGCAGCTAGGTGACTCAGTAGTTAGACAAAAGGACTTGGAATCAGGAAGACCTGAGTCTGAATTCTATCTTATACTTAGTAGCAGTAAGGCCCTGGGAAAGTCACTTACCCTTTCTTTGAGTTAGCTAGGTGACATGGTGGATAGAGTGCTAAATCTGGAGTATGGAAGACCTGTCTTCAAACTTGACCTTACACCCTAGTCTCATGACTTGGGAAAAATTTCTTAACTTGCTATCTACTTCAGTTTCCTTATCTGTAAAATGGGGATAAAAATAACATCTACCTCCTAGGATTGAATGAAGTAATAGCTACAAAATGCTTCACAAACCTTAAAACTCTATACAAAAGTTAGTTATTATTAGAAGTAGTAATTTCCTTTCCTGTTTCAGGCCTCAGTTTACTGATTAGAAAAGTATTCTAAATATTATAACAATAATACATTTTAATTCAATTCAGCTCACATCTGTGGTACCATGGTAGAGGGGAAGGGCATTTAATCATATCTTAACTTATGACTAAATGTATATGTGTTTCACCCCATTGATTAGATGTATGCTTCTTAAGGATATGGTTTGCATGGAGGGTCATTTTAGTATCTACCTTCTAAGGTGGTGTAATGGAAATAATTCTGAATATGGAGTCAGAATAATTGGGTTTTAATTCTACTGCTGCTACTTAAAAACTGCTCAGTTTGGAGGAAGTCTACTGCCTTTCTTGCATCTTAGTTTTATTATATAATAACAAAATGAGAAGATTGATTAAGATCTATGTGGTTCCATCCAACCCTAAATATGTGATCTGATGACAGGATACAAGGTAGATATTAAATAAATATTAAATGAATTAAAATATTACCTAGGGAGAAACAGGCAGGAGTTTAAAATAAATAGAAGAGGAAAGTTACAAACTAATAAGTCAACTGAGAAGACTAGATAACTCCTGTTTTAAATGAAAATTTAAATGGAACTAGGCCTAGGGAGAGTTTCTTACTCTCCCTGTTCACTGACTCATTCTTTTATCATTCAGAGTCAGTCTGGTCCCAATCCTGTCTGGGTTAGATGCCAAACAAAGCTATGAAGCTTCTGGCTGTGGTGGATTTGGGTTGGCAAAAATGCTAGAATTCTCAGTCTCCTTTGAAGTGGCTTCCTAATCTTATCTCCATATGTAGAGCCCCAGTCTGAGGAAGGTACTTCCCAATAAAATATAAACAGAAACTTGGAAATATTTGGTGATCTACTATCTCAGTAAGTGTCCTAAAACCCAACTGAGGTAAGTAGCACCATGGTTATAATAAAATAAAATCCTCTTTTTCACCAATGTAGCCCTATTTTGTTAGTTGAGATTTCAAGAAAAGAAAAGAAAATTGTTTCTAGATATAGGTACTAAGAAAATCTTGTAAATATATATGATGTGAATGATTATTAATCTCTGCTGTGTACATGGCAATGTTCTTTTTATTTCCTTCTTGTTTTGTATTTAAATTTAAAATGAATTTTAAAATATACCCCAAAATAATTATTATTCTTTTCCCATGGTACAGGACCTGTGATTTCATTGATATTCACAGTTATTCTCAGTAAATATAAGACTCTGATGAGTTTCTTATCTGCCTTGTTGGGGGGTGTTTTCACATTGGGAGTTCTTACAGAGATTAAATCACAGGTCCAAAAACCCTTCCCCTTCCAACCAAAAGACCTAAACAAAATCATTGACTTTATCGTTCATAAGGGATCTTAAAGATTTGATTTTTGCACATTCCTCTCTCATCTAAAGAAGAGGAAATTGAGACCCTGAGAGAATAAATAACAAATCCAAGGTAACATAAATAATACCATCTAATGGACAAAAACATGAAAGTTGCAAGTGCATGTCAAAATGTAGAATTTAGCTATGGACTCATGTAGAACTAGACAGAAGCAGGCCCACAGAGTATACAGCCTACAGCCAAATCTGACTATTTTTCACACTCCCTGGGTAGCTTCTGAGTACACTGGGCATAGTTAAGATTTTAATTAGACTTCACCACAACATTAATAGGTTAAAGAAAATTACAAGGGAAAAATTAACATTTAAATAGATTCTGATTGCTTTGAGAGAAGACATTTAAAAAAATGAACCAGTGGTTTGGTTTAGCTGGAAGTAGCACATCTAATTGATGGTTGTCACTTTCAAAAATGACTTCAAGTGATGTTCTCTATAGGAGCTGAGGGGGAGGAAACAAAAGAGCCTCAAACCCTCACCACCTGGCCTGATAGCCAGAGGCAATGTTGGCCCTGTAAGGAGGAGAAATGTCATATTCATCTAAGACCCTTTTAGAGGACATGTGTTATCGAAGACTTATGCAGTCTAGAGTACCCCTTCTTGGCACAAGTGTAGCAATGTTAGGAAGCACTCATTTCTCTACTCAGGACTGTAGATGACTGCTGTATTTGGACATGGATATTGATGGCTTGCATGCTGTAAGGACCCAGGGAGAACAAGGATTTCTTTCCCCCTATTAGAAAATGTACTAATTGTAACCATGCTCAAGAGTCTCAAATCCTGAGTGGAATTTGATTCTTGCTCTGGGCTCAGCTTTTAGAGTTGCCCCAGCTTATATAAACTAAAGCATGTCAGAATGTCAAAGTAGGAAGGAGGCTTATAGATAGCTAGTCTAAGCCTCTTATTTTACACAGGAAGAAACTGAGGTTCAGAAAAGGAAGTGATTTCCTCAGACTTTTCCTCAACTGTACCTAGAAGATTCTTCCAACTGCTTCCTTCCCCACATCCCCAAGCCCTCATCTCCACATGGACTGCCCCCAAGTTTCATTATAGGATGAATTTTACTCTTGATCCTAGTGATAACAGGCAAACAAAAATGGGTTTGAAACTCGCTAAATGACTTGGCAAATACATACCCCAATGTACAAAGTCAGCCTCCAAAGCAAAGAAATCAATCCTGAATGATTAGGGGTAAAATCACATTTACTAATAAGCTTAAGGATGTGGGTTTTAAGAATATGATAAACTGAAATAAAATCTAAAAGCATGAAATAGTTTTAAATAAACCTATTTTTCTTTTTTAAATTTTTATTATTAATTTGTTTTCAGTTTTCTACAATCACTTCCATAAGTCTTAGATTTTCTCTCTCTCCCTCCCCCTTCCCTCCCTGAGGGAGGGAATTTCATATGGGTTCTACACATACATTTTTATTAAACACATTTTCAATTAGTCATGTTGCATAGAAAAATTAAAAATGAATGGCAGAAACCATGAGAAAAACCCAAATGAAACAAAACATAATAGAAAAGAAAATATTCTGCTTCATTCTGAGTTCCATTCTTTCTCTGGATGTGGATGGCATTTTGCCTCGAGTCCTTTGGGAATGTTTTAGGTCCTTGCATTGCTGTGAAGGGCTAAGCTATCAGAAAAATTCCTCACATACTGTGGTTGTTACGGTGTACAATGTTCTCCTGGCTCTGTTTCTTTCACTTAGCATAATTTCATATAAGTCCTTCCAGGTCTCTCTGAAGTCTTCCTGGTCATTTAATAAGCCTATTTTTCAATGAAAGTCAGACCCCTTCAAACTCACTAGGCACAGAATGGGGCCCATTTAAATAACTGTCTGCCTTTAGGATAATGAAGTTCAGAGTGGAGTTGCTGGATAACTGCTATTAAAAGTCCTACTCTGATACCTCATTAACATGCGGAGGTGAACTTAGAATCCATACAATTCCATTTGGAAAAAAATACGTATTGAGGAATTATTATGTGCAGAGCATTATAAGGCAACGGAAATTTGATGGCAAACAATTGAACCATTCCCTTCATTCAAGGGGAGCTCATGATTGAGTGGAAGGGAGGGATACAAAATGTAAGCAGATACATACAAAAGATGTATAAAGTAATATATAATTAAAAGAGTACTAACAACTGGTGGGGAGGGGAAGGGAGATTTCTAAAAGCCTCAAGTAGTAAGGGTACTTGAGTTATACTTTGAAGGAAGCTAGGTGTTCTAGGAGGGAGAGATGAGGAAGAGGTGCCTTTTAGCTGTGAGAGATATCCATGCAAAATTATAGGGAAGCAATAGATGAAATGTTGTGGACATGGAGAAGCTAGCAGTACAACTTGATTAGAGCAGAGTGTGTGTGAAAGAGAGCAATATGAAATAAACTGGAAAGATAGATAGAAGTCATATTGTGGAGGGTTTTAAATGACAGGCTGAGGAGTCTTCATTTTATCTTAGACACAATAGGGAGCCTCTGAAGATTTCTGAGCAGGAAAGTGACGTGGTCAAATCTATATTTTGGAAATATGATAATAGTCACATTTTATAGCACTTTAAGATTTACAAGAAGCAGCTAGGTGGCTCAGTGGATAGAATGCCGTGTCTGGAGTCAGTTAAGATCTGAGTTCAAATCCAGCCTCAGAAACTAGCTGTGTGACCTTGGGCAAATCACAACCTTTGTTTGCCTAGGAGACAACTGGATGACTCAATGGATAGAGCAGTTACTAGTAACTAGACAATTACTAGCCCATGTGACACTGGGCAAGTCACTTAACCTCTGCTTGCTTTAATCCACTGGAGGGGGAATTGGTAAACCACTCCAGTACCCTTGCCAAGACAACCCCGTGGACAGTATGGTCCATAGAGTCACAATGAGTTGGATATGACTAAACAACAACAAAAAGATTTACAAAGCATTTTACATAAAGTATCTTACTTGATCTTCATAACAATGCTCAGGAGGTGCTATAATTATCCTCATTTTACAGGTGAGAAAATTGAGGTCCAGAGAATATAAATTTGGCAGCTATATGAGGATTGACTGAAGAGGCAAGAGATTAGAGGCAGGTAGGGAGAACAATTAAAATATTTTTGGAAAAGTCAGGCAAGAGTTGACAAGGGCATGAATTGTTAAAGGAATTTATAAGTTGCGAGAAGGGGATAGAAGTGAGAGATATTGTAGAGGAAAGCTGACAAGATTTGGTAACTAATTGGATTTGGGGGTGGGGTAAAGGAAAGGAAAAGATGATAAGGTTTCAAACCTGGGTGTTTGGATAGAAATCTTCAATAGAAATAAAGTCATTTAGAGAAGGGATAGTTTGGGGGAGGAGTGGACAATACAGTCAGTTCCATTTTGGTCATGGGCAGTTTGAAATTACTGTAGGATACATGGAGATGTCTAGCAGGAAGCTGACAATGTAGAACTGTAGATCAGATGGTTTTTATTGCTGTTGCTTGTCTTTTGTTCTCAAAGAGGAGGACCAATGACATCAGGAGGATGATATCTTGACTTGTAAGTGAATTGGATTTAAGTGAGGCAGAGCTGTGTAAAGTCATCAGCCCCACTCTCTCTTTTCCACTGGCAAGACACAGGTCAGGATAACTGGCAATGGCCACATTGGAAGAGAGATTATAGATGGATGATGAATGAATAGGAAGAGGAAAGGCAGACTAGAGGGAGGAAGGGAAAGGAGGGTGGCCAGTTTTGGAGGAAGCCCAGACTAAGTGGGTAGAACCAGGATAATGATCCAGCAAAGGAGACTGAAAAGAAATCATCAGAAAAATAGGAAAAACGAAGGGAGAGCAGTGTAAAAAAAAAGTCAAGGGATGATCAATGATGTGAAAAATTAAATAAAGTTTAAATAGAAAAAGGACTGAGAAAATAGCATTGGACTGAGCAGTTAAGAAGTTATTGGTAACCTTGGAGAGAGCAGTTTCAGTTTCAGTAGAGTGGTGCCATGTGGAGTCCTCCAGAATCAAATAATTATTATTGGGAAAGATCGTGGAGCAAGAGATTGAGAAGCAAATGTAAGGGGAAGAGATGAGAGCAATGAGGGTAAACTACCATTTTCAGAAGTTTTATCAATGAAAGAAAGATTATAGGAGATAAGGAACTAGAAGGGGGATAAAGAAAGTTTGAAAATTAAGGGGGCAAGCCAAGTTCCTAGAAAAGACTGGAAGGGATGGGGTGAAAAACACAAGTGAAAAGGTTGACTTGGTCAAGAATAAGGGCCAACTTATCCTCTGTTCCTCAGCAACTGTAGCAAAGAAAGAGAGAAGTGGGGATGACCTGAAGTATAGCGTATGGGACAAAATGAATCACATGATAGATGTCCTTTATTTTCTCAATAAAATAGTAGTTGAGGTACTTTCCTGAGAAGGAAAAGGGAAGACATATATTACAGGAGGCTTGAGTAGAGGTTTGTAGAGTATGGTATATACTGTCTATCAGGGAAGAATAAAGGGATCACCATGGGGGTTGGGCCCCTGAGCTTGGAGAGGCAAGCTTTGACCTTACATTCTAGGCCACCTCCAGCTATGCTTCTATCCATTTTACCTGTACTCCTGACTCTTCCCCTCTGCTAGCTTCCCTTTATGTACTCGATTTAGAATTTTTAGATTTGAAACTTCCTGAGGTGGGAAAAAAAGCTTTTTTTGCTTTTATTTGCATCCTCAGTGCTTAACACAGAACCTGGCTGCATAGTTTATAGTTGAATCCGTTAACCACCTAAGACTATAAAGGGAATAAATCGAGGCTAGAGTGGGATTGATGGGTTGGGAGGAATGGAGGAACTGGACGTAATGGTGAGGATGAAAAAATAGGGTTAGGAGGAAAGAAGCTGAGGGAGAGACCGAAGTTTAGAATAGGGAGTAATTGGAAGGACAGGTTAGGAGAATTCTTCAAGCTATGCCAGCAGAATGGTATATTCTATCAAGCTGAAAAGGCTTCTAAGATGGACCTGGTGAAGGACTTCATGACTCGTCGTTGAGGGATCATCTAAGTTCAGAGAGACATCACCATGTCATTTGTAGGTAAAGAACTTTTTGGTTCCAGAGACTCTTCGTCAGCCTACTAACTTATGTATTTAAATCAATGGATGGTATGCTCATACTGATAAAATTGCACGTCATTGAAATGTTGAGGTACAGAATAAGAGAATTGCTTTTATACTATGACAATAGCCAATATATACTTACTTCAGTGTTACAAGGACCTGATTAAGGTCATTGACTAAGGACAATGACTGACAGAAATGACAACTCTGTTATGACCTAGTCAATGGTTATTCTGTGGCAAACCTAGTGATGAAGTGTTCCCAATTTAACTATTCTGTTCCTTGGACAAAAGACTTCCTGGAGACATACTTGATGCTTTTTAATCAATCAAAAAACATTTATTAAGTATCATCATGTGCCAGGTACTGTGCTAAACTTTTTCAGCTTGGTAGAGGCATCCAGAGCTTGTGCTTCACTTGAAAAACCATTTATATAATTATATAAAACCACTAAATATAGACATTTTCAAATAAATAGAACATTTTCAAATCTGAATCCATGGCATAAAAGAATGGGATTGATGACAGAGTCTTGGATTTATACTCAGAGCACCTAGGTTTGAATCCTGCCTCTGTTCTTTATTATCTGAAATAATTTCAGGTAAGTCACTTCAACTCTGTGGACCTTTGTTTTGTCATCTGTAAAATGAGGAAGTTGAGCTGGTTAATTTCTAAGGTCTCTTCAAGTTTTAACATTTTATGTTCCCATGATCCTATGTCTCCCTGTTGTTTGAGAAATAAAGTACCCTACCCAGTGGAGTTATATAGGGTGTCCCAAAAGTCTTAGTGGCATTTAAAGCTTTTAATATATTTAACACGTGCTAACAACTTTTTTAAAAAATTGAAAATTTAATTATTTTTAAAATATTGATGTTTCTTATTAAAATTCAACATAACCACCGTCTTGTGACATATATTGCAGTAGTCAGTTTTGCACTTTGTAAAAATTTCCATCAGCTCTTACCTGTTGTCTTTTGTTTTTGAAGATGACCAATGAGGATATCTTGACTTGCCTGTGAATTAGATTTAAGTGAGACAGAGTTGGGCAGTCCTCCACTTCACTCTCCTTGAGTCATCAAAGTTTTATGGTAGGACAAAAGTCAAGAGGACCAGTGACAGCCCAGGATACAGTGGATGACTCTGGCATCCTCAAGGTCCGACCAAGCTCTAAGCACTCAAGGTGCCTGCTTTAACTGCCTTCGTGGCCTGGTGGAACAAATTGTTCACATCTGCCCATTTCACCAGGGGAAGTCTTCTCACACTTGGAGTACATATCCCCTAACTCACCAACAAGTTTGAGGTCTATTACTTACTCTCACCTTGGTTTAGCCTGCCAAGACAATTTACTGAGTTGTGGTCGCTGAGCATCTACAGCTTCTTGGAGCTACAACTGAGAGTAGGGTGAAGGTGCATCAGCAGCCTTGAAAAGTCTTTAGCAAACCCTCACACCAGAGGTGCTAGTCCTCCTTGAGCACTCCATACATCTCTGCTCCTACTTAGTGAGTGAAAGGATTGCCTTTGTAATTCTAACCTTAAGTTCATCCAAAGAATGAGGTTTTGGTGCACATTCGACAGTTTTGACACAACCCAGTCTAATGGTGATAGGTCAGGTGTGACTAAAGTGATTAAGCAGGAGGACTTCCTGTACCAATCCAAGGCAGAGAAAGTGTCATCTAGAAACACACAATGCATAAAGACAGAGTGTCTCACCTTGTAAAATTAAAATAAAAATTATTTTAATAAAAATTTTATAAAAATAGAATACTTTTTTATAAAAAAATTTTGTAATCATAAAAATTAAAACAAAAAATGGTTTAAAATTCATAAGACTAAGTATCAATGAAATGTAAACAAATGGTTTCAAATGATATTTTTATATGTCATATCAGTTACACTTCTGAAGTTATTAAAGCTAAAAAAAGATTTTTTTAAGGCATATACCTTGTATATACATTTGGACTAGATAGTCCTAGCTTTCACATTTTAAGACTATGAAAACAAGTGATAACACTCCCTTCTCTGGAGGAGGATGTTTTACCTATTCATTAGTTACACCCCTTCAATTTAGGGGTCACGTGAACTTTTCGACTGACGTATTTCATGAAGAGAAGTAGTTATGTTCAGTTTGGGGCACTTTCCTTGGCTCTTCCCTCATGCCCAGAATGCTCTCACTAATCTCCACCTCCTGGCTTCATTCAAGTCCCCAGGTAAAATTTCTTCTTCAAAAACCCTTTCCCAACCCTTCTTAATTCTAATGCCTTCCGTCTGCTGATTATTCTGTATATAGCCTGTTTGTATGTTCTGTTTGCTTGTTGTCTACCCCATTAGACTGCAATGTCTTCAAGGGCAGGGACTATCTTTTGTCTTTCTTAGTGTCCCCACAGTGCCTGACACAACATAGGCACTTAACAAATCCTGACCATCGTTCATTTCAGTGGCCAATAGTTAGATGTCTCTCTGCCCTGCTTGAAAATGGACCATGGGGTTTAGGAGGTGTGAAATTGAAAGAGGTGGCAGTTTGGGCTGTTTGGGGGAGAAAATAGCCTCCTTTAGCCAGGGCAAATTTGAAATTCCTAGGATGAAGTTCTCCTTGGTCAATGTAGCTTGACCTCTGCTAGATTCTGAATTAACATCAGTGCCAATGTGGAGGTAGTACAGAAGTATCAGACTGAGGGCTGGCCTTCTCTAGAACATCCTTTTTCCATTGACCAACAAATTCCATAATTTGAAGAACTCTTAAAAACTCACCTTTGCCCTAAAACTTTCCAGACTGATTACAAGAGAGCTACATTGTTTAGCCACATTACTTAATTGAATGGTAGAAGACACCTTTAAGAAGGCACCTTTCCATGTTTTTGAATAACATGGTAGTGCCATGGTTAGAATATTGACCTGAATGGATCTTTCATCCGCTTCTGTATGGTATTTAGTTATCAATGATGTGGGGCCTTCAGATCTGGGAACATGCCTAGGTCTTCTAACGTGGAAGCGTCCTACTCCATATTCTCCTATCATGTGGGTTGGAGTAGTTTTCTTTGACTGACTGTGTAGCTGGAATAGGCTGCATCTTTAAAAACTTCCAGACTGAAGTAGTAACTCTCTAATTCCTGCCCACTCTTTTTTTTTTTTTTTTGCTTTCAGAAGGAGAAGATCAGGGATCACCTCCAGCAAGGCACCAGGAACTGAACCAAGAAGGGGAGCATATCTTTTCCCTCTTCTCTCCTCTGGTCTAAGAATATTTGTTTTGTTATGTTTCATTTGTCCTCGGTTTCTAGATGAACTGGGAGTTCAGGCTGCTAAACCAAGATTCCAGGTGAGATCCTGCAACGTGCTTGGCAGGGAAGCCCTAAAAAATGAGGGTGCTTAGGTGTCAAGCCCAAAGAGGGTTTTGGACTTGGAATTGCAACTGTTCTAAATAGGAATTGGGTAAATTTATGAAACTGAAGAGAATTAAGCCCCACATGTTGGGGGAATAAATTTGTATATTTGTGATTATACTTCTTGAAGTAAATATTCCTTTGTAAAAGAGAAGTTAGTGGTTAAATGGAACTGGTGTACAGGGGCCCAATCCCTAACTGGTGAGGAAACACTACTGGTGGGGTCTGGAGCCATTGTTAGAGCCCAAGAATCCCCCTCACCCCCAATCATCTTGAAGGTACCAAGAATCCTGGAGGAAGGGGTTAAATGTAACATATCTGGTCTTCAGACTCTGGGCACCAATTTTACATTAGTGAGAACACTAACTTCCCTTCATGTACACTGTACTCCAACTAAACTGGGCTACTAATGATTCTTCATTCTTATTTCCCTCTCCGTTTGCGCATCTGCGTATATGGACTTCCAAAGCTGAAATGGACTCCACCTACATTTCAGTCTGTTGAAAATTTTCTCTATTTTCATGACCCAGCTGAGGAGTTCCCCATTCCCCAAATCTCTGCAGCTATAAGGGATCTCTCCTGAAATTTCTCATATGTATGTTTGTTCAACTCCTCCTATACATTTATCTCATTCTAACTCATATTTCAGTTGCTTGTATGGATTTCAACATGAGGTTTAACAACAATTTTCTAGTTCAACCCATATTATAGTGGGAATGGACCCTGAAGTCACAGGTTGTTGTTCAGTCCAGTGTGACTCTCTGTAATCCCATTTTGGGATTTTCTTGGTAAAGATACTAGAGTGGCTTACCATTTCCTTCTCCAGCTAATAAATTTTTAAGGCAGGATTTGAACCCGGTCTCCTGGACTTCAAGACTAGTGCCCTAAGTATCTTTGTCCAAGGTCACACAGTAACACAACTGGGATTTGGATCCAGGTCCTCCTCTTCGTTCTACACCAAACCCAGTGCTCTTTCTACACCAGACTTTCTTCCCACTTACTGTTTGCGAAATTAATTTTTGAATGATCCTTTCCTGCCCAGGGGCCACTGTCCTTTTATTCTCTAACATTTGAAGGCAGAATTGATGAAGTTATCTATGAGGCAGGAAGCCAGAATTTTGGTCTGAGCACTCACTAGTTCCTGAGAGTGGGTACAATATGCTGCGGTTTGTCATCAGTATTCGTCTCCCTTCTCGAAAAAAGCGGTTTTTGAAGCACGTGGGCTTAAAATATCAAGCGTAAGAAACCAGAACTCTGAGTGAGGGTGGTGTAAGAGAACCAGAGGTGGAACGCGGAGGCGGGAGGACCCCCGTTCTTGCCAGAGGATCCCAGCTCTGCTTTCTCTCCTTATTTCAAGCAGGACTCTTTTCTTTCTCCCCCTTCCTTTTTGCATCAACTCCAGCCTTCTCCTTTTCTGAGCCTATCTCCAGCCCAAGATTCCATTCGAATCCCAAACTACCCCGGCGCTCTTCCACATCCCGCCAGCCGTCCGTGGCGGCCACCACGAATCCAGCGGAAAGTACAGAGTTCTCGTTCTGGAACTCCGATGGGGCAGGAGTCCTTGCACTGAGCATGTGCGAGCATGCACACTGGCCCGGACAGCTTTCAGGGACCTTTCACAGGTAACACGCTCAGTTCCCCAGGGCTGGAGGAGTGGCGTGCGGTAGCTGGCCTGCTGCCTGCCCTAGGGATCCGCTCCGCGTCCGTGGCACCCTAGAGCGCAGCGGCGGCGCCTGCCCTCAGGGGTGTGGGGGCTCCTCCGTGGGTCCGCGTGTGTTGGGCTGCTTGACGGCCGGAAGAGCCAATCAGGGCTAGCGGCCCGGGCTGCCATGTGACAGGCAAGGCGGCCCCTTTCCCCAGCGCGGCCAGCGAGAGAGAGAGACGAGAGTCAGAGCTTAGAAGGAGCTCGAGCCATCGCCAGGAGCAGCAGCAGCGGCAGCTGCGGTGGCCGAGGCAGCTGAGGAGCAGACGGGGTCCAGGCTGCGGAGGCTCCAGGGGACGGACGGATCTGCATCCCCGCCCTCCTCTATCCCCAGGACATTGCAAGGAGCCCGGCCGCTGCAGCGAGATCTGCAGGACAAGGCTGGACAAAGCAAGATGGCAGGGATCTTAGCCTGGTTCTGGAACGAGAGGTTCTGGCTTCCCCACAATGTCACCTGGGCAGATCTGAAGAATACAGAAGAAGCCACCTTCCCCCAGGCTGAAGATCTCTATCTCGCCTTCCCCTTGGCCTTCTTCATCTTCATGGTCAGGCTGGTCTTTGAAAGGTAAGAAGGGTTGGAGGACTTCTTCCCCTCCCCCTGCACACACACACACACACACACACACACACACACACACACACACACACACACACACACACACACACACACACACACACACACACACACGTCTCTGCCTCTCTCCCGGTGCCTCCTTCCCCCTGTCTCCCTCTATCTCTTCCTTTCTCTCTTACACACACGCGCACACACACACACACACACACACACACGCGCGCGCGCGCGCACCCACGCACCCACTCACACACACATACACACACGCACCCGCTCCCTAGCACACATCCTGATGCAGCTGCTGCCCTCCTTATGCAGACTCTGTAGAGCAAGGCATCTTCCTCTTTTTCCGCTCTCTGTCCCCCAGTGACCCGGGCATCCCAAAGCTTTTGTGTAGAGAGCAGGAGAGTACCTACTTAACTGCGTTCCGATTTAAGGGAGGAGAGGTTCATACTTGCTCATCAGTTCGTTGGCCCAAGGATGCCAAAAAACGGACTCAGTTTCCTAAGGGAATTGTAGGTTGCTATCTTTGGATCTTCTTGGTACTGCACCTTCTCTGTTTGAGGAGAGGGGAACAAAAGGTGAAAAGCTGCTGATGGGGATATATTGGACTTAGCTCGGATAGGTTCTCACTATTCCCTCTCCTGCCCAGCCCGGGCACCCTGTATATTGCTTCAACTGTAGCACTAGGAGGCGGAATTTCATTGGGAATGCTTGGCTACTACACGTCTAATTCTAACAGAGCGGGACTAACGGACGGGAAGGGAGAAAAGAAAGACACTTCAAATCATTTGATCCTGGTGTTGATTTTATGAACTTGCTTCCCTCACCCCATTTCCCTAGTATTTCCATGCCTTTTGACCCCACTTGGCTTCTCAGTAGTCATATCTGTCACCCACGGTACCTACTGAATGTTAAATATATTTCCATGTGGGATAGGTAGAGACTAATTTTGGAGGTCTCCAGCACTGCGCACCAATACTGAGAGAGGCTCCTTAAAAAGAGTAACTACCTTGGTAATGTTAATTTCCAGATAGTTTGATAGACATAACTCTTTTGAACTAAAATACAAACTTAAACTATATTTCATATTGATAGTGTTTGGGTATATTTTTATTTGTAATTTATCAAAACTAAACTTAGAACCTGTTTCATGTTTTAGTTTTTATTTCTAAGGTAGATTTTCCAGGTGATTCTTTCTTCTAAGATTACTGAAATATAGTGAGGACATAAAAGGTTTTGTCCATAAAAGTGTTTTTTCAAGAGATTACAGAGAGATTTAAATTTTTTAGATCACAGGTTAGTGACCTAAGATCTCTGATCCTTTTTGCCCACCACCCTTTAAAAAAGACAGCTTTGTCATGGTATCCTGGAAGGTACTTTGAAAAAATTGTTTAGGATGACAAAATTTGTTATTCCAAAGTTGCCTATTCCATGAAAAATCTGTTGATGTGATGTTTGCAATTTGTATTTTCAAATAAGCAAAATGATGCAGAATATGAGAACTGAGACAATTATCCAAAATAAAGGAATTGAAATACCTACTAAAATGATTTGGAATATTCTCTATTTTTAAAATAATATAATTGAAATATACATAGTTCCAATAGGTGATGAAACACAACTGAAAATGTAGCTATATTTACAGTTTATTGATTATGGCTTCAGCAAGCAAATATTTATCGAGAAGATGAATATATACCCACCTTAGTAATCTTTAAAAGAGACTACCGGATAAGCAAGGTTTGTCATACCAGCATGTGCTCACATTTGAGTAGTCTGCTACTCCATTTGTAGAAAGATGTGTGCTCTTATTTCTTGGAGAACAAAAGCATGCCAACAAAATGACTTGAGTGCAGACATCTGCATGTTCTTGGCTTCTTCTCTGTACTGATTCCAGACTGTTCATTATGTGAAGAAAAAAAAGTAGCTTTTTTTAGGGGGTGGAAACAAGTCTTGTCCTTAAATGCAGTCCATTTTTGACATCTGGTAAAGTTGAAAACTAGAAATTCCTTTTTCCTGTACATGAACATGTTATTTATTTATTTTAAAGCACAAACTCATGATTTAATGTGTAACTTACAAAGGAGACAGCTGTTTTCATCCATCAGTCACAGAAATTGGATCATATTGACATGTAGAGAAGCAGTTGGACTTCTTTTAGGCTGTTTTAAAAACATGCATTACATTAAATGGTCTGCCTTGAAGTCAATGACTTCTCCTTTATGGCTTAAATTAGGAAGATGATGATGTTCATGAATTCTGCTGTCCACAAAAAAAGAAACTGACTAGATGTTGTAAGGATTTGTACTTAGACTGTTTTTCCAGGAGTGGTGATGGGTTTGCAGTGAAACCATCTTTCACACTATTTCACCTGCTTCTTCTAGTGATGAAGGGCACCCATTGGCAGAATGAATAGATGGGAGAATTATTCATGGAGTCTGTTATTCTAGAATAGAGTACTTCTTCCAACTCACCTTTATAATACTCCGACCTCTGACTATAACCTCAGTAGTAGCCTGCTTCATTCTATTGATGTAGCTTATCTAGTCTTTATTGTTAATATAGTTGCAATTTACTTTTACATAATAAATATGTCCTTGTAGAGTTGTATATGAATCTTTTGTAAATTGCAAGTTATTTTAAGTGTACTTATTGGAGCATACTACTTAAAGGAATTTGACCTGAATCCTTTCATAATAGGAATAATTGCCATGTAATTTAGCATATTTTAATAACAGATTTTTATATATTGAGTTTTAAAAGCAGAATATACATACACATACACACAAAAACAAATAACTGCTGGTTCTTTCTAATGAATTAGTGCCCAAAGCATACTGGATAAGGTAGAAAACATGAAATTGGCTTTCTTCCCTTTGTAATATAAGTATATGAAGTACAATTTAAATGATATATTTCTGGCAATATATTTTTTCCCCATTCTTCAGTCCTACCTTGACATTTTTGAGTCTCTACCATTGCAGGATTGAGAGTAAAGGTATCTGGCTGGGCATGGTTTTTTATGGTATGTAGCCATATGTGCTACAATATGTAGGCACAGCAGGGCTAGTTAAAAATGGAACCATGTACAGTCAATGAATTTAAACTGAAGCTCCGAATAACCTCATGCTTGGTAATTTGGAAACAACCTTTATGAAACTCTGATTTAACTGGGTACAGTTGATTTCCAATACAGATGAAGGGAGTGATAAGAAGCCATTGTTGGTAAATGCATACTATCTGCATGACAGGTTAAATGTTTAGTTTTTTAAATTGTATGGCTTATTCTAGAATAAAATTGAAATTGATGCTATAGGTTTGGTTTCATAATAATAATATTGTTATGGTGGCTGTCAATTTTATGAATCCACTGGCTTGTTGGTTGTTGATCATCATTCCAAGGGAAAGAGAGCCATGGAGTTTTAATATCTACCTGAATTTTTGACTCTGGTACCACCACAGCTATGTTCTCTTATTGAAATATTGGAATAGAGATAGAGGCCAGAATTGAAATTTCATTGATATAAGGAGGCTCCTGTCTAACAATGCAGGTCTTACCTTCTCCATTATACTGACCTCCCTGGCTTCCTTCAAGTCCCAACTAAAATCCCACCTTCCACAAGAAACCTTCCCTAACCCCTTTTAATTCTAGTGCTTTCCTTTTAAAAATTATTTCCTGTTTATCCTATATATAGCTTGCTTTGTTTGCATGATGTCTCCCCCATCACATTGTAAACTCCTTGAGGGTAGGCACACTGCCTTTTGCTTCTTTTTGTATCCCTAGGTCTTCAAAGAGTACCTAGAACATAGAAGGCATTTAATAAGTGTCTATTGATTGATTGCTAAAACAGTTGCTCAGAACCCTAGGAAGCAAAGGGACTTGGCCTGATTTACACAGCCAGTATGTGTCAGGGTGGAATTTGAACTCTTGTCTTCCAAGGCCAGCTCTCTATCCACCACAGCAAAGGGATATAAACTGGAGTCTGTAATCTAGGCTTAAGATGTTTTTTTGATAACTATATCACAATATAATTGGTCTTCGTTGCAATCTTTTGTTTTGTTTTAGGAATTTAAAAACATTCTTAGAAGGGGTCCATTGACTTCATCAGACTGCCAAAATGGTCCATTATACAAAAAAAGATGAAGAACCACATACTATTCCATGGTCCCTCTTATTTCTACTATATTATGAAGTCTAAATATCCATAATTGTGATTTCAAGAACTGCAAAACTGCTTTTGGGAAGGGTAATTTCTTGAGTTACAGGGAACAAAAAGTATATCCCCGAACAGGTATTTTCACCTACATGAGTTTACGGGTGAGGAGGCAGCATGGAGAGAGAATTCATTGGATTGGAGGTCAGAGAATCTGGATTCTGGTTTAGACTCCGTCACTAATTAACTGTGTGTAACTTAGGGGAAGTCAGCCTCCCTCTGCCTTTTTATGTTCTTGATTTAGGAAACAGTTGCCTAATACCTAAGAATAGGCTAGATTCCATTGACCCTTAACAGTTTTCATATCTGTGTATTTCAAATATTGGAATTTATCTTTTCTCAAAAAAGTTACCTGTTATTTCATGAAACTCACGTTGAATGCCAGAGATTATCGCTCATAAATGAGAGGCATTTGAGTATGAGAATTTATAACAGGAACATGCTGGTCAATGATTTTGTCACTTTTATTTTTCAGCTACATCTTTGTTACTTTGTTTTAGGTAAACAAAATCAGTTTAAACAAGCCTTTAGCAGGGTAAGGGAAAGCTACAGTATTTCTCAACAGTCACCAAATAAGAGCGTTTTCTATCTTTTAGGCATTTCTCTCCCTGATTTCTTTACACCTCCTCCTCCCTTGCCTTTATCTGTACTGCTTTGAATACTGGGTAACAGGATGTCTGTTGACCAAGGAGCACATTTAGAAAGCTTTAGAATGTTAGAAATGGAAAGAATCTTAGAGAACATTGGACCCTAGCTATCTCTAGCTAGGTTACACAGTAGATAGAGTGTTCAGCATGAAGTCAGAAAGACTTATCTTCCTGAGTTCAAATCCTGTCTCAGACACTTACCATGTTACCCTGGGCAAGTCACTTAAACCTGTTTGCATCAGTTCCTCATCTGTAAAATGAGCTAAAAAAGGAAATGATAAACCATTCCAGTATCTCTTCCAAAAAAACCCCAAATAGGGTAATGAAGAGTCAGATATGACTAAAAAACAACTGAACAACCCTAGTTCTCTCCCACCTTCTCTTTAGTTCATTACCCCTTCTAGGTTATTCTTTAATCAATGATAAGTTCACATCAGGTTGACTAGCAGATCACTTGTACTATATATGTACATTCAAAGTTAAGACTTTCTTTTCTGCTTTATTCAATTAAGGGAGACATGTCTACCTTTTAACTTCTCACTGAGTTTCTGATCACTCTAGAATAAACTATTTTGGACCTTCAAATATAGGAAGAGAATAATCACAATTTTGGTTGATCCCTTTTTGGGATCCTTCTGGATTTACTTATGCTTTCCTGGGTCTCTCCAAGAAGGTACCACCATAGGGGCTTTTCTTCTGAAAGCCTTTTTTTTTGCTCTGTGCCCTCTGTGAACTGTTGATTACTTACTGTTGATTAAGGGGGGGGGGGGGGTCAAGAGGTATGTTTGCATTTAATTTAAAAACAGAATTTTAGTGCAATTTGCATGAAATATTTTCTTATTTAGTAATACTCTGGACTGCAGATTAGTCTTGGTAAATGTGCATGATTAACTCATTAAATGATGGCATGACAAAGATTAAAGGTGTGGCTAGATAGCCACTTGCCAAAACCTTCTATTAATAGTCAGAAGGGGTTGCAGCAAAAAAACCCAAACATCGCTGTGAGTTTCTGACAGGTTTAGGAAAAACAGGTGTTGATGACTGTTTTGTTGAAAAGCAGCCTAAGAGCAGAAGATGGGTTCTGTTTATTTAAAGTTTAAGTAATATATGTTTTGTTTAGTTCATCAAAATGTCTTTCCTTTGATGCATGGAGGGTTGTTATCTAGATTGTAATAAGGTGGCTATTTGGATGAATAGAATGCCATCTATTTGAATGTTATCTTAAACAGTAGATTGGACAACCATCAAAGATATGGTTACAAAAGGCAGCTGGGTGGCACAGTGGATAGTCAAGAAGACTTGAGTTCACATTCTACTTACTAACTGTACTTACTAACTGTACAACCCTAGGCAAGTCACTTAACCCTGTTTGCCTCAGTTTCCTAATATGTAAAATAAACTGGAGAAAGAAATGGGAAAACATTCAGTGTCTCTGCCAAGAAAATTCCAAATGTGGTCACAGAGTCAGACATGACTGAAAAGACTGAACAACAAAATGGTTACAAAAGAAGTTATTTATAACTCTTCCGAAGGCTGTTTAGAAATGATGTACATTAATGAACAGTGAAATCATACCTGAAATTGCTTTAATATTTTACTTCTGAAAAGTTAAGAAATATGCCAGAAGCATGGAATTAGCTCTTTCCAGGTGAATCATAGAGGATCAGCTGCAATCTCTTCTAAGCTTCCAGGTTGTCAAATCTCAGAAAACTCGAATATTGAAGCTGTTAAGAGTTTTTATTTATTGTTGCTGCTCAGTCATTTCAGTTGTGTTCGACTTCATGACCCCTTTTGAGGTTTTCTTGGCAAAGATTTTGGATGGGTTTGCCATTTCC
This sequence comes from Notamacropus eugenii, assembly GCF_028372415.1. NCBI lineage: Eukaryota > Metazoa > Chordata > Mammalia > Diprotodontia > Macropodidae > Notamacropus > Notamacropus eugenii. Next base: position 229,754,791 of record NC_092876.1, read on the forward strand.
TTCTCTGGCTTCTTTTACAGGTGAGTAAATTAAGGCAAACAGGATTAACTCACTTGCCCAGGTTCAGGAAACTAGTGTTTGAGGCTGGATATGATCTCAGATTTTCTTGACTCCAGCCCCAGCACTCTATCCATCTTGCCACCGAGGTGCCTGTTGTCAGTCTTATTGGCCTTACTTTCTTCAAATGTAAAAGGTGGTTGGACTGGAAGGCTTCTTAGTTCTATGATACCCTTACTTGATGATCTTGTGATCCTAGAGAATGACCTAATGCATTTAGAACTCTCAACCTTGTGTGATGGATTTAAAAAAAAAATTGCAGTTTTAAAATCCACTTACATATTATGCATATTTACAGTCTCCCCCCATCAATCAAAACCCATAAAATTTCCACAGATATTACAACTCTTCTCACAAATGTGATACTTTGAAGGTTTTCATTGTTTTCCCTTCATCCCTTTTATCTTCTTTTTAGCTCTTCTGGACTGTTATATTCCTAATGTCTTTATACATTTTAAAAGCAACAGTAGAAGCAGCAAATAACATTTATAAAGTCCTTTACATACATTTCTTAATTTGTCTCTTCTCCACAACAACTCTATGGGGTGTGCAGCACAAATGTTGCTAGTCCCATATTACAGAGTAGCAAACAAGCTCAGACAGATGTGCTTTGCCAGAGGACATGCGATAAGTAGCAGGGCTGGGTAGCCCAGGCCATTGACTGTAACCATTATACTCCACTGCAGTTCCAGAGGGTGTCCTCAAGGCTGTGGTTTGTTTTTTTTTCTACTTTCTCTTTAACTCTTTCCTCTAATAAGACTCTATAAGCCTTTTCTTTATGAAGTGCAAAGCACTTTAAATTGTAAAGTTCTATATAAATATGAGCTGCCATTAATATTAATGGTTACAAGTAAATATTATTGATCATAATCATACCACTTAGTAAGCTTTTAGACCTCTGAGAGGACTTTAGAGATTATCTGTTTTACTTATCTCATCTAGCAGATGAAGGAAGCAAAGTTCCCTAGAAGCTCAGTGACTCATCTGAGATAATAAAACCTATTTTGCTGGGGACGGGGAACAAGACAGGGGGAGGGAATGTGAGAAAGAAGGATAACTTACAAGAAAACATATCCTTTCTATCCAAACTACCCCCTCCCAGTAATCTTTCTCTTATAGAAATCTTTTGTGATAGTATTTTCAGAGGTAAAGTTGTTTTTCTTATGAGAGCATTTTGAGGTAAAATCATTAATATTTTTAATTCCATCCTGGATACCATCATCTCCCAGCCTTTTCAGTTTTTTGATGTTGTCTTCCCATTAGAAACTAATAAGCCCCTTGAAGTCAGAGACTATGTTTTTGCTTGCATTTGTATACCCAGAGCTTAGTACCCTACCCTGGCACATAGTAAGTGTTTAAAAATGCTTGTTGACTTCATAAAACTCTTGTCAATTTGATGGTCAAAGGTCTTAATTTTGGGGCATTGCTTTGGTTCTCTGTTCCCACTTGGTGGTTTGTTTCTTGATAGCCTTTGTTTACCCCTATACAGAAATGCTCTTTGTCATTTTGTTCTAGTCACATGTCTATTCTGTTTCTGTATGAGCCTTTCTATTTCAAGTCATTTCTCATCAGAGATGTGAGTCCTGTGGCTTCTAAATAGGACTCATGGGATGCTTTGGAGATCATGCTTTAGACTGTAGGTGATTTTATGTTTTGGGAGTAAGATGGGGAGAGAAAGAATGAAAGGCTTGGGGAGGGGGAGAGGGAGAGGAGGAGAAAAAGAAGCACAAAGAGTGTAATTATTTTCACAAACAGGTCACAGAAGGAGTCATCAGCAGACCTCAAGAAAAAAAAAGTTTAGACTCCTGACTCATAGACCTTTCTTTTGAAAGGGCACTAACCACTAGCCAGGCCTTACTATTTCTGTTATGATCTGTGTTAGTGAAACATGACTTCACTAAAAACCGCTGGCTTCCTTTTCTAATTTTGACATTTTTTAATGTTGTGAACAAATATTCTAGACCCCTTGGTGTTTGGTTTTTGCTGGTTTTTTTTGGTGGGAGTAGGTAGCATTATATCATCACATGACATAATGATAAAGCAACAAATAAAAATTGATTCTGTTGGAGATGGGGAGGGGAGTAACTACTATCTAGAACTGTGACAGAGATGGTGGGAGAGAAAAAGTATACTTGATATATGCTTGATAGCACACTAAGCATTTTAGTTGCCCTTTTCAGGAAGGTACTTGAAACAAATATACTTAAATGTCCATTTATGAATATTGTGGTATTCAAATTGATGACAGAAAATTGCCATGTGTTGGAATAGTACATTGCCTTTTAGGAAATCACATTTCATATTTTTTCAGTATCTAGATGATTAAAGCATAAAGATTCCAGTACACAATCCATTTAAGCTAATCAAACTGATAGGATAAAATCCTACTGACAGATTCAGAGTAGCTGAGAATACAGGTACTTCTTCCATCTGTCATTGATGAATAGGACTGAGGAAGAACAGATTGGTTCCTCTCTATCCTTGGTTTAATGAAAAATATGATAATGTTCAGTAGAGGTTTAATTTTTATGTGTTTTAGAGAAATTTAAAACAGACATTTCCAAATGATTTCACTTGAATGTTATTATAGGGAAACAGAAATATTAGCATTAGCAGACTCACATTATAGATTCTCCATGAATAATGCCTGAAATGGTTATTTGTCTCAGTGTTCATTCACTATATAAAATGATTTCCTATATAACATGTTCAAGAAAATAATTCTGCAAATTCAACAGAGATTTTGTTAAGCATTTTCTGTATATAGAGTGCAGTGCTAGACCTTGGGAGATTTATGAAGTTTACATAGGGGATGACTGCTGCCCTCATAGTACTTCTAGTCTAGTAGGGTCAAAGAATACAAATACAGATAACTATATATACTATGATATTGCATATTTAAATTGTAAAACAGTGTGGTAATTGAGATCTGAGAGAAGGCCATCATCATGATGGGAAGGAAGAGAACAGGTATTTATATAGTCCTTGCTGGGTTCCAGGCACTGTGCTAAGGACTTTGCAAATATTATTAGATTTGATCCTCATGACAATCCTGCAAGGTAGGATTATCCTTGTTGTATAGTTGAGGAAACTGAGGTAGACAGTAGTGAAGTGACTTGCCCAGTGTCATGCACCTAGTAAGTAACTGAGGCCAGATTTGAGCTGAGGTATTCCCGACTCCAGGCCCATCATGTTATTCACTTTACCACCTAGCTGTCTTGTAGCTGAAGAGATCAGGACAGGCCTCTGGAGGAGGTGGCATTGCGCTGGACCTTCAGCAGTTGAACACACTGATTCTAATCCAGTCACATTGTGAGCAGGTGTTTAGAGGAATGAGGATGCAGTGCACTTTTAGGTGGCAGAGAATAGTCTGATTTGGCTGAAGCTCAGAGTGTGTGAAAGGAATTATCTGGACAGAGTTCTCTTTTGGGGGGGATGGAGAGTTAGAGATAATTTCTTTTTTTACACTTCAGTCTTCATGCATTCATTCAATAAGCATTTAAGTACCTAACTATGCTGGGGGAGGGGGATAGTTAGGTAGTGCAGCGGATAGAAAACTGACCTTGGGATTAGGAACTCATCTCAAATATACTAGCTATGTGATGCTGGGCAAGTTACTTTACCCTGTTGGCCTCAGTTTCTTCATCTGTAAAATGAACTGGAGAAGGAAATGGCAAGCGACTCCAGTATCTTTGCCAAGAAAACTCTAAAGGGGGTCATGAAGAGTTAAAAATGACTAAACAAATGACAACATGCTAGATGAACCACCACAAAAATGAAACATCCCTATCCTCAAGGAAATTATGTTCTGTGTCAGAGAAGCAGCATGCCTGTAACCAGTCAAAATTTTGATGCAGACTTCCACTTATATGATGTTATTAATGAAGGGAACTACATGGTGACAGAACATCCTTGATCAATGCAATTTAGAAACTGTTCTTCAGTTTGTTGCCTTAGAGAGTTGCCTGGGGGCACGGAGAGGTAAATGATTTCTTAGTGTAACACAGTCAGCAGTATGTCAGAATCAGGACACGAACCCAGTTCTCTGAAGCTGGTTCTCTACATGCGACTCCTTGACTCATATTCTAAGTAATGTTAGTATGGCTTGGGCACTTTGGGATTAGGAGCAGACTCTTGATCTCTGCCTTGAAGAGAAGTCAGAGGTACCAAGAGGTGGAAGTGAAGAGGAAATACAACATCCTAGGAATGGGGTATATTCTGTGTATGAAGATGAAGCATTATGTGCAAGGAACAACAAATCAGCTCATTTGCCTGGAAGGTAGAAAGTAGGAAAGAGCCTCACATGCAATAAACTCATAAAGTTGTCTCTGGTTGAAATGGAAAGAATTTTAAATGCCAAATAGAGAGGGTCTGTATGTGATTGTGTTCATTACTAGTAGGCAGCCACTAGAACTTTTGGGGCATGGGAGCTATAGAGTTAGATATCTTCCAGGAATATCAGTTCTGTGCCTATGGAGAGGTTGAATGGGGAGAGAGCTGCGACAGAGAGAGACCAATCAGGAACATCTTGAATTTGTTGGAAGTTCTTTTTTACAGGTATTTTATGGACTGTGGGTTAGGAGCTAGCATATGTGTATCTTTCTACTCCGCCATCTTGGCTCCCCAGGAACATCTTTATGTAAAGCCTTTCTTGATTCAGCAATTGTCAGTGTTCTCTCTTTCTCAAATGATTTTGCGTTTATTGATTAGTGTAAATGTTGAATCTCTCAATAGACTGTAAGCTCTTTAAGGACTGAGATTTTTTCCTTTTTTTTTTCAATATTCCAAGTGCCTTACACTTAGTGGGCATCTAATGAGTATTAAATTATGAATGAATGAGAGTGAATTTGTATAATTGCTATGATCTATTCTCAAACTGTTTTTAAGATAAAATGTTATTTTTGCTGTCTTGTAACTGTTATTCCAGTGCTTAGCTTAGTGTCTTGTATGCAGTAGCCACTTAATAAATGCTTATTAATTGATTTCTTGAATTTTTTTCCTTTCCCTTCATTCCTTTTCTTTTTTGTTGAATTTTCTTATTTATTTATTTGTTTATTTATTTTTAGATTTTGACATTCATTTGCACAAAATTTTGAGTTCCAATTTTCCTCCCCATCTCTCCCCTCCCCCCACCCCATAACACCTTGCATTCTGTTTACCCTTTCCCTCAATATGCCCTCCTTTCTATCACATCCTGCCCTTCCCTTATCCTCATCTTCTCTGTTTTTTTATAGGGTAAGATAGATTTCTATACCCCATTGCCTATATTTCTTATTTCCTAGTTATATGCAAGAACAATGCTCAACATTCGTTTCTAATACTTTGAATTCCAACTTCTCTCCCTTCCTCCCTCCCCACCCATCCCCACTGAGAAGACAGGCAATTCAACACAGGCTATATATGTGTCATTTTGCAAAAAACTTCCATAATAGTCATGTTGTGTAAGACTAACTATATTTCCCTCCATCCTACCCTGTTCCCCCTTTATTCTATTCTCTCATTTGACCTTGTCCCTTCCCAAAAGTGTTTGCTTCTAATTACTCCCTTTTTCCATTTGTCCTCCCTTCTATCATCCCCCACACCCCATTTCTCCCCTACTTTCCTATAGTGTAAGATAGATTTTCATACCAAATTTAGTGAGCATGTTATTCCCTCCTCAAGCCATATGTGAAGAGAGTAAGCTTCACTTTTTCCCTCTCACCTCCTCCCTTTTCTCCTTCGTTGAAAAAAGATTTTTCTTATCTCTTTTATGAATTATAATTTGCCCCATTCCATTTCTCCCTTTCTCCTCCCAATATATTCCTCTCTCACCCATTAATTTTATTTTTTTTATAGATATCATCCCTTGTGATTCAACTCAACCTGCGATCTCTGTCTATATATGTGTGTGTGCGTGTATGTGTATAATCCCTCCACCTATCCAAATACTGACAAAAGTCTCAAGAGTTACAAATATTATCTTTACATGTAGGAATGTAAACAGTTCAACTTTAGAAAGTCCTTTATGATTTATCTTTCCTGTTTACCTTTTCATACTTCTCTTGATTCTTGTATTTGAAAGTCAAATTTTCTCTTCAGTTCTGGTCTTTTCATCAAGAATGCTTGAAAATTCTCCATATCATTGAATGACCATTTTTTCCCTTGAAGTATTATACTCAGTTTTGCTGGGTAGGTGATTCTTGGTTTTAATCCTAGTTCCTCTGACTTCTAGAATATCCTGTTCCAAGCCCTTCGATCCTTTAATGTAGAAGCTGCGAGATCCTGTGTTATCCTGATTGTATTTCCACAATACTCAAATTGTTTCTCTCTAGCTGCTTACAATATTTTCTCCTTGACCTGGGAACTCTGAAATTTGGCCATAATATTCCTAGGAGTTTCTCTTTTCAGGTCTCTTTCAGGAGGTGATCGGTGGATTCTTTTGATATGTATTTTGCCCTCTGGTTCTAGAATAGTGGGGCAATTTTCCTTGATAATTTCATGAAAGATGATGTCTAGGCTCTTTTTTTGATGATGGCTTTGAGGTAGTCCCATAATTTTTAAATTGTCTCTCCTGGATCTATTTTACAGGTCAGTTTTTCCAATGAGATATTTCACATTATCTTCTATTTTTTCATTCTTTTAATATTGTTTTGTAATTTCTTGGTTTATCACGTAGACATTAGCTTCCCTCAGCTCCACTCTCATTTTTAAAGAACTGTTTTATTAAGTGAGCTTTTGAAACTCCTTTTCCATTTGTCTGATTCTGCCTTTTAAAGCCTTCTTCTCCTCATTGCCTTTTTGAACCTCTTTTGCCAATTAAGTTAGCCTATTTTTAAAGGTATTATTTTCTTCAGCATTTTTTTGGGTCTCCTTTTAGCAAGCTGTTCACTGACTTTTCAAGCTCTTCCATGGCCTGAACCCATTGCATATTCATTTTGGAGGTACTGAATGCAGAAGCCTTGACTTCCTCTGGCAGTATGCTTTGTTCTTCCTCATCTGAAAGGATGGGAGGAAATACCTGTTCACCAAGAAAGTAACCTTCTGTGGTCTTATTTTTTCCCCCTTTTTTGGGTATTTCCCTAGCCAGTTACTTGACTTCTGAATCTTTTGTCATGAAGAATGTCGTGGTGTCTCCCCTCACTCCAGAACCATGCTCAGGGGCTGAGTTTCAGATCAGCTGCTCAATTCCCCAGGGGCTTTAAGCTGAGCCACTCCCATGATGGAAGCTGCTGCCCAACTTGTCACTGCCATATAGTGCTGCTGTCCCATTGCTGCTGCTGCCATCACTGCCTGGGGACCGTGCTGGGGGGCACCTTGCTCCCGCCCAGCTGGGAAAGCCCTCTCGCTGACCTTTGATGCTTTCTTTGGTGCTTGTGGGTTTAGGGATTGGAGACCCTCCCTGCTGGGGATTCTGCCCTGGAGGCCTGTTATTGTCCTGTTCCCGCTGGAGCTGCATGGTCAGAGCTGGGCTCTTCTCAGCTCAGGATCCTGTGGGATAGACCTTTTCTGTTGACTTTCCAGGTTACCTTTGGTTCACTCTGTCATTCTGTGGCTTCTGCTGCTCTAGAATTTGTTGAGAATCCTTTTTTACAGGTATTTTATGGGCTGTGGGGGAAGTATGTGCATCTTTCTACTCTCTCATCTTGGCTCTGCCCCTTCATTCTTTCTCATATATCTACTTTAATATTATAGTTGTTGGAAGAGGGATAAAAGGGGGATTTGAGGGAACCATGCAGATTTTTTTCAATTTATTAAAATCTAAGGATTAGTACTGATAGTATTCAGAATTATCACTTTCAACAAGTCAGTGTTTGTCAGTAGTCCACTTGATAGTCCTTTGATAAAATAGTTTGGTTCGAATTCAGGGCTCTCAACATCTTAATGGCTGAAGTATATTACCTGTTTGGGAAATAGTGTAATGAAGAGAAGTTGGCAGGGGAAAGTACTTAGTAATTCAGAGAACAGAAAGAGTAGGATTAAATAAGTACATGTGTTGGGTATTGGTACACCTCCCAACCGCAGCGTACTAATGAACTATTTCATATAAAAGCTTCAATGGGGTGTAATTGATCCTTTCAGCCCACTGAACAGTTTCTTTCTGGACCCAATCAAGAGTATCATACCTCAAAAAGAGATCCCAAGGTATAAGTCATCTTGTTTATATATTTAAAATTTCACTTCATAGTCCAATTAGTTTGATTAGTTAGGGAATGAGATGAACCCCTTCCTTATATTAGGATGGAGTAGCAATACAGAAAGCTTGAATTGGTGGTGAAGCCAGTTTGTACTAGAAGGGACTTAAATACCCTATTCTTTTGTGCTAAATTACTATAATGTTAGGACTAGCTTGGGTTTTATAGACTTATTGATCTTATAATTCCAGGAAAACCCCAATCCAAATTTTACCTCTCCTGTGAGAAATAACTTGCAGTAAAGTATGTTGTGGAGGAATGCTTGTTAAGGTAATAAGTTCTGTTTGTATTCTTGATCCTAGGGCTGGAGAATTGATTTGATTCTTTTGTAGAGTAAATATTTATAGTTTTAGTTAAATTCTATGGTCTCCGAACCACTGCCCCTCTTTAGGAAAGAGAATAAATCTGACAGAGAACAGGAGTCTAGAAAGTCTTTCATCCAACAGACTAATTTCTGTCTTGGTGAGGGTTTTTGTTTTTGGCCATGCTATGTTTTCGTCTGGTGACAAGCAATGGGATAATGACTAGAATCAGTCACCTTGGGTTTAGTTGTAGTAAGGTGAAAACTTCTTTGGAAAAGAGATCTGTTCTTCAAATGAGAATCATTTTCCAGGCCAGGGGGCTTCCATTAGTGGGGTCTTGCTTCAGCCTCTGGTGCTCCTAGAGCCTCTTTCCTACTGAAGGCACCGTATCTCTGTTTCTCTAGTTTCCCATGCCCTTCACCCACTAGGTCAGGAGTTAGAGTTGTTATTGATCTAGAACGCTTCCAGCCCTCCCTCCACCGCCATCACCCAGGGACCTCTGCTCTTTTGAGATTCACTTTGTCTGTACCTCCTAGTCCAAATAATTTTTGCTGTGATGTACTGATTTCCAGATAACTCTCCCTCCTTTTTCAAGGAGTTCTATTGAACAGTCTGGCTACTGATCCAAACCCCTGTCCTCATCTTATGGGATCTCAGTGGAGATGTTGATGTGCCCCCATAAACTCTCTGGCCTCCCAACTTATCAACCTCCTCAAGTCCCAAGACTTATAAATGCATCTACTGTAGCCAGCCATAGGGGTTTGTTTTAGATTTTATCCTCACCCATAACAATGCTGCTTCAATGAATTTGAACTCTGAAATTCTCCACTGTATTTACAATTTCCAGTTCTGCCATCTTTCTTTTATCCTTAAAGTTCGTGAACCTAGTCTTCTTCCTCATCATAACCATTTAGTACATCTATCCCTCCTAGTCTATCACCTCTGCTCTGGCCTCACTTCCTTCCCTTTATAGCCTTGACCCTGTGGTTAGCCAATGGATCCACAAATTTTTCTCTACCCTTGACTCCCTTGCCCTACTTACTTTTCAGCCAGATTAATAACCAGCTGTAGATCATGCCCAAGATCTGCCTTCTCTGCTCCTGATTTGTTGAATGAGATTGGACTGTACTGATAGGGTTCACTACAAAATCATGTTATAGAATTTTAACTTGACTTTCACCGTTTCATGATAAACCTTTTGTTTTTACTTATTTGACTCCTACTTATCTTAGCAGTTTTTCAAAACTTCTCCTTCATTCCTCAAACCTCCCACACCTATCATGCCACTTTATCAGCAGATGTCCTCATCTTTTAGTTCACTGAGAAAAGAGGCCTTCTGTTGTGCTCCCCCTTTGTTCCTTACTATGTAACTCAAAATCTCTCTTCATCTTTGGCTGTGTTGTCCTTGACTCCTGTTGCTTTTAGCCCTTGGTAAAGCCATTTCCTTTACTTATATATACATTCCTATCTCCTATAGTAGTTTGCCCCATTCATTACTCATTTCTGCCCCATACTTTAAAAAGTTCACATCTTAAGCTATAATCCTATATCTCTCTTTTCTTTTGATTTCAGACTCAGAGAGAATCATCTCTACTTGCTGCTTCTACTTCCTCACTGATCATTTATTTCTGTCCCTTGCAACCTGGCTTTTAATGTAGCACTTAAATGAGGCTGTTTTCTTCAATGATACCCTGACCTTTGAATTTCTAAACCTATTAGCCTTTCTTCTTAGACCTTCTCCTCCTTGGCTTTGCTAAAGCTTTTGCTGCTGTTGACCTACAGTCTTTGACCTAGAAACTTTCCCAACTCATAACTTCCATTGTGCCATTTTTTCTGTTTTCCTGCTGCCTGTCCTCATTTTCCCTTATTGAATCATCATCTGTCCTTAGCCTCTTTAGCATAAGTGTTCCTAAGGGCTATATTTTGGGGGGCCCTTTTCTTTCTATTTAAATGATCTATTTCTCTTGGGTATCTCATTAACTTTCATGATTTCAAGCGTCATTCTTATAATGGTGACTACAGAATCTACGTAGTCAGAATTGATTTCTCCTGAACCCATTACATGAACCAGACAACTGCCTTTTGAACATTTTCTACTTGATGTCCCACAGGATATCCACAACAGAACTCGTTATCTTCCCCTTATTTCTGTTGAGGGCAGTACTATACTTCCAGAAGTCTAGCTTTATAACCTCCGAGTTATCCTTTACTCTTCTCACTCCCTCTCCCTGCTCCCTATCCAATCAGTTGCCAAGTTTTATGGATTTTACCTTGACATTTGCCCTCACCTCTGTCCTCTTCTCTGCTTTTGTAATTACAAGACTGGTTATCACCTCATCACTTTTTACCTGGACCACTGTAAAAGCCGAATTTGTATCCCTGCCTTCTGTCTCTTTATCTCTCCAAATGTTGCCTCCTCTATGACATCCTCTTAAGGAACAAGTCTGATCATGTCACTGCCCTGCTCAAGTAGCTTCAAGGGTTGCCATTGCTTACAGGATAAAATGCAAACTCCTTAATCTGGCGTTATAAGTCTCCCACAATCTGGCTTCCAACCTTGCTTCATGCTACTCTATTTTATGAAGTGTTTGAGCCAAGTCTCCCACACCTCTATACATTTGCGCAAGTAATTGCCCATAGTTATTGTGAACATTGTTGTCCTGGTTCTATTTGCTTCACTTTGTATCAGTTCATATGTCTTCCCACGAAGACATACCTGTATTCTTCAAAATCATAGTTTCTTCTTGTGTAGCAATATTTCATCACATTCACATAAGACAATTTTAACCATCAATTGAATTAGAAAAAATACTCTATTACGATGTCCGATACTTTGTTTCTTTTAGTTCTACCTTGCTGTGTTTGAAGTTGGAGGCTTTTATTTCCATTGATGTGATAGATAATATTTTAAATCAAAGGGCTTTTCCTTTGTGTTGATTATTTCCAATTTATCCTGTATGTTACTTGTTTGTGTATAGTTGTTTACATGTCTCTCCCATTGGACTTTGAGCTTCTTGAGAACAAGGATTGTCTTTTGCCTTTCTTTGTATTCTCAGTGCTTAGCGCAGTGCCTGACATATAATAGATGCTTAATAAATGTTTATTAACTGACCAGCAATGGAAATCTCCAAATGCTTTTTGAAGTCCAAAGAGGAGATGATACTATCATAAAGGAGGTGGCAGTGGAGTTGGGGTAGCTCGGTGGCACAGTGACCAGAGTGCTGGGTCTCAAGTCAGGAAGTTTCTTGTTGTTCATTTGTTTCAGTCTTCTCTGACTCTCTGTGACCCCACTTGGGGTTTTCTTGGCAAAGATACTGGAGGGATTTGCCATTTCCTTCTCCAACTCATTTTACAGATGAGGAAACTGAGGCAAACGGGTTTTTTTGGGGTGAAAGAGAATAGCCAGTTTTGGTGAAAGAGAATAGTCCTTAGCTTAGTTTTTTTTTTTATCTGAGTTAGTATAAACCTGTCTAAACTTTATCACCTAAATTGCCTTTTATGTTTATTCAATGAAATCCATGTTTGGGATAAAAATGTCTTAATTTCTAAATGCGTGCTTTCCTTGATGAGTGTGTCTGTGTTTAGAGGGAGTGGAGGGCGATGGAGGCAGTTGGATAGAGCAAAACCATTAAGAGGTAGAGAGAGGTACAATTTCTGACATGTTGACAAACATTTTTACCTGAGGCTAGACAATTAAAATGATGATATAGCATAAGTTTCTGTAGAAGTTTGTGACTACTGAGGGTACCTTCCTTTCAGACATGGGTATAATATTTTACTTATTTCTTGGAAGATATATGCTTAAACTGTCAGTTTAGTAAGCAAAAGCAATATTTTCCTCAAGTTCAAAGTTTAGCTGGTGTACTAAAATTGTATTTTACTAAATGACAGTGTTAAGTAATAACTTACCTACATTTGTGTAACGATTATTACCTTCCTGTGATCTCCTTTTGAGTAGTTGAAATTTTAAATATCTGGATGGTTAACATTATTGTAATATTAAATGAGATAATACAGCACTTGGTAAACCTTAACTATATTAATACTAGCTAGTGTTGTTGTTATTACTACTACTCATATCTCTTAGAGTCCTTTTCCCATCAAAACATAATTTAAATTTAGTATTAATAAAATTGGTTTTGCTGAAAGTATTTGTATAATCCTCTTTCAGGAATCTTGAATACTTTGATACTTAGGTGGATTTTGTCAGTGTGGGTTCCTCTCCACCAATCATAACCATCCCTTTAATCCTATTTGATTCTCGTCTAAAATTTTCCATTATTCCTAAAAGTGTGCATTTTCCCCATCTCCCACCCTCCATTTCCCCAAGCTTAGAAGAGGTTTCTCTCTCTGGTTCTTTTTGTAACTTGGATGTATTGGAGATATTTGTAAGTCCTATCAGGCAGACCAAAGGTTGAACCAAAAGGAAAAAGAGGTTATGCTGTAACCCTTGGGTTATCAGTCTGTTTCTTCTTGCTGATGACCAGCCTACTTCTGTTTCCCATTTTACATGTCCTTGACAATATTTTCCGTCATTTCTAGAAAGCATGTTATTGTGAGTAACATGCTGGGGCGTATTTAAGCCTACTGTGTATCTTTACGTTGTCCTTTCGGTTACTTGTAATTTAGTTACTTCTGAGATCAGAGTGTCCCTTGATTGTTCAGCTAGATAGTATTCCTGAGAGAATATTATTATTCAACTGGATTATTGAAAACACTGAAAACTTACCTAAATGTGATCTAGCTGTATTGGTTCCTTGACTAAATCCTGGGCTTAACTCATTGTTCATCTGCAACCTAAGTTAGTATTAACTCAATAGCATGTACCCCCAGCTGCATTTTATTGTTGGGCTAATACAAGATTCTTTTATTGATTTTATTTTTTCCAATATGGATAATTATAATAATCTCTTATACTTTCCCTTAGAGTTCACTGAGGAGGATTTATAGGCTCAATTCAATTAGTGTAGTAATTAGAAACATTTGGAGAACCCTGCCATTCATAACAATTTCCTTGATTCCTTCCTTCTGTGGCCATTTTTTCCTAATATGAATACCTTAAGTGAGTGTGTCATTTTATGTAAATAGTTATTAAAATTGTCTCCATGGTTGTATAGTATTTTTCAAAAATTAAATTAAAATTTTTTTCATTTAGTATTTTCTCTTCCTCTCTTTCCTACTGAAAAAAAATCATAGAATCATATATGTTTATATAATCTTAAGTATAACATTTATATCTGGAACTATATAATTTTATATATACATATATATGCACACACACAGATACACAACAACGTAGACACATACATATATACACATATACAATAGCCCCTTATTTGAGGAAAGCTTGTTCTTAATCCTCTCTTATGTCTGGGAGCGTTTGGCAGTCTAGAGACTGATACCTTTTCTCCATAATGTATTTTGAGAGGCAGGTAGATGGCCTATTAGCTAGAGTGTTGGGCCTAGAGTCAGGAATATCTGAGTTCAAATCTAGCCACAAAATTTTACTGTGCAATCTTGTGCAAGTCTCTTAACTCCTGTTTGCCTTATTTTCTTCATCTGTAAAATGGGGATAATAGCACCTACCTTCCACGGTTCAAGTGAGGATCAAATGAGATTATAACTGTAAAGCACTTAACACAGTGCCTGACAGCACTATGTGAAATGTTAGCTGTTATCATTATTAAATACTTAAAATAAAATTCATAGAAACATAAAGGAAACTACATATGTTGAAAGTCAGTTATCAAAATTAAAAAAATAGTTCATGCATTGTAGCTTAAGAATCTCTATATTAAAGTTGCATTATTCTTCTGAGTTAAATGCTCACTTATTAATAAATAGTAGATCCTGGGATCTTATGTGTTCTATATCTTTCCGTGTAGATCATTGTGAAAATTGCCTGTGAAAGCCATCTGTTGCCTTTTTATATTTTCATCAATGATACCTTCAAGACATATGTATACTATTCTCATAGAAGGCATATGGATTGATATTTTCATGTCTTCTTGGTTGACTCTACAAAGTTATTTTGGTAAAAATTAACATCTGTATTCTTTTTCATTCTCTTAGAATTGTTCCCTTTTTTACATCTTGAATATTAATCCCAGAGTCGAATTTGCTGGCTCACACACTGATTTTTTTTAGGTATTTGGTCAGATCTAAGTATTCTTCCCAGCTTCTTCTTCAGTACAAAACTACTGCTACTTCTTCACATGATAGAACAGAGACTGATTTGGCAGAAATTAAATGTCATCACTCTTTTATAATTTTAATACCAATA